>NW_003852399.1:12922189-12987761 GCF_000181295.1 Otolemur garnettii
ACCAGTTTTTCTTCCTTTGTTCAGGAGCCTCTGACCAGGGTTGCTACCAGTCGGCCATCTTCCCAGAATCCCCGCTATTTCTTTTCTTAAGGTTTCATTTATCTTTGTAGAGGTCCTTCACCTCCTTTGTTATGTATATTCCTAGGTATTTCATTTTTTTTTGAAGCTACTGTGAAGGAAATCATGTCCTTGATTAGCTTCTCTTCTTGGCTGTTATACCAAGGCGTATACCAAGGCCACTGACTTGTGGACATTGATTTTATATCCTGAGACATTGCTGTATTTTTTGATCACTTCCTGGAGTCTTGTGGTTGAGTCTTTGGGGCTCTGTAAGTATAAGATCATATCACTGACAAAGAGCAAGAGTTTGACCCCCTCTGCATCCACTTGGCTGCCCTTTATTTCCTTCTATTGCCTGATTGTATTAACTAGATTTAGATGTCCTCAAACTACAGCCTGTGGGTTACATGTGGCCCGCCTGCAGGGTGTTTTTGCCACCGCTGCCTGTCCTGCTTAGCAGCTGACTCATCCTGGGGCCCACAGTCCAACCCTTCAATGGTCTGAGGGACAGTGAACTGGCCCCCTGTTTAAAAAGTTTGATGACCCCTGATATTAGAACTTCCAGAACTATGTTGATTGGCTGTTGATTGGCTATAGAAGACAATCTTGTCTGGTTCTAGTTCTAAATGGAAAATCTTTAAGTTTTAGTCTATTCAACATAATACTAGCTGTGGTTTTGTCATAGATGGTTTCAATCAGATTAAGAAATGTATCACCTATGCCTATATCCTTAAATGTTCTAATTAGAAAAAGATGCTGAAATTTATTGAATGCTTTTTCCGCAGCTATTGAGAGGATCATATGGTCTTTGTTTTTGCTTCTGTTGATATGGTGAATTATGTTTATGGACTTGCATGTGTTAAATCAGCCTTGCATCCCTGGGATGAAACCTACTCGATTGTGACAAATAACTTTTTTAATGTGTAGCTGTAATCTATTGCCTAGGATTTTATTGAGTATTTTTGCATCTATATTCATTAGTGAAACTGGTCTGTAGTTCTCCTTTTTAGTTGGATCTTTTCCTGGTTTTGGCATCAGGGTGATGTTTGCTTTGTAGAATGTGTTGGGGGAAGATTCCTTCCTTCACAATTTTTTGTAATAATTTTTGCAGTGTGGCTATAAGCTCTTCTTTGAAGGTTTGATAGAATTCTAGTGTGAAGCCATCTGATATTTTTTTATTGGGAGACTTTTCATTGTTTGTTTGATCTAAGTTTTTGAAATTGGTCTTTTTCAAGAGATCTATTTCTTCTTGATTAAGTCTAGGGAGAGGGTGTGATTCCACGTATTGATCCATTTCTTCTACATTGTCAAATTTCTGGGTATAGACTTTTTTGTAATACTCAGAGATGGTCTCATATATCTGTTACATGTGTTGTTATTTCCTATTTGTCATTTCTGATTGAGATTATTAGAGATTTTACTTTTCTCTTTCTAGTAAATTTGGCCAAAGGTTTATTGATTTTGTTGATTTTTTTGAAAAACCAAAATTTTGTTTTGATATTTTTCTGAATGATTCTTTTGTTTTCAATTTCATTAATCCCTGATTTAATTTGGTTATTTCTTTTCTTCTGTTCAGTTTGTGATTAGATTTTTCCCATCCAAGTACTAACCAGGCCTGACCCTGCTTAGCTTCCAAGATCAGATGAAATCAGACATGTTCAGGGTTGTATGGCTGTAGACAGATTGTTCTTTTTCCAATTCCATAAGATGGTTCATGAGTTTGTTGATGTTATTTCTTTCTATTTTTTGAATGTAGGCATCTAATGTGATACATTTCCCTTTTAAGACTGCTTTTGCTATATCTCATAGGTTTTGGTAACTTGTGTCTTCATTGTTGTTATGTTTGAGGAATTTAACAATTTCCTCTTTTATCTCTTCCTGAACCCAATTATCATTCAGCATAAGATTGTTTAATTTCCAAGTCTTTGTGTGGGGATGAATTTTTTTTGGAGTTGAGTTTTATCTTTATTGCCTTATGGTCTGAGAAGATACAAGATATAATTTTCATTTTAATTTTGCTGAGCTTTGATTTGTATTCTAGGATGTGGTTGATTTTGGAGTATGTACCATGGGCTGAGGAGAAAAATGTATATTCTTTAGCTTTGGGATGGTGTGTTCTGTATATGTCTATTAAGTCCATTTATTGTAGGGTCACATTTAAATCATTTGTATTTTTGTTTAGTTTCTGTTTGGAGGATCTGTCCAGTTCTGTTAGAGGGGTGTTAAAGTCCCCAACTATTATAGTGTTATGGGATATCATATTGTTCAGACCCATTAAGATCTGTCTTATAAATCTGGGAGCATTTAAGTTGGATGCATAAATATTTAAAATTAAAATGTCTTCTTGTTGTATTGTTTCTTTGACTAGTATAAAGTGTCCATCTTTGTCTTTCTTAACTTTAGTTGCTTTAAATCTGCTTGTATCTGAAAATAAGATTACCACCTCTCCTTTCTTCTGATTTCTATTTGCTTGAAATACTGTTTTTCATCCCTTAACCCTGAGTCTTGATTTATCCTTCAAGTCAGGTGTGTCTCCTGGAGAGAGCATATAGATGTTTTCTGCTTTTTTATCCAATTAGTCAGCTTATGCCTCTTCAGTGGTGAGTTCAGTCCATTTAGATTTCTTGAGAGAACTGATAAGTGTGGAGTTCTATTCATCTTATTTTGTAAAAGTCTATTGTTTAGTTTTATCCTTTGACCACGGTAGAAGCTAAGTTTTGACCTTTAGCTTCTGGGTGTTTACTTTGCTGGCGGTTCATTGTGGTGGTCAATGTAGAGAATAGGTCTAAGTATTTTCTAAAGAGCTGGTCTTTTTGGCAAATTTCAGTGTTTGTGTATCTGCAAAAGATTTGATTACTCTATCAATTTTGAAGCTTAGTTTATCAAGGTACCAAATTCTAGGCTGAAAATTGTTTTGTTTAAGAATGTTGAAGGTGGATGACCATGGTCTTCTGGCCCAGAAGATTTGAAAAGTCCGCTGTCATCTTAATGGCTCTATTTCTATAGGTCAGTTGGTCCTTACTCCTGGCAGCTTGCAAAATTTTTTCTTTCATCTTGACAATGACCAAGTTAATTATAGTGTGTCTAGAGAGGCTCTGTTTGAGTTGAGATGACTTGAGGTTCATTATCCATCTGAAAGGAGTGTGTCAGGGTCTTTAGTAAAACTTGGGAAGTTTTTATTTATGATAATCTCCAGTAAGGCTTCCATTCCTTTGGGACAATCTTCTTCCCCTTCAAGAATCCCTATTATTCATATGTTTGAATGCTTCATGGAGTCTCATTGTTCTCTAAGCACCTGTCCTGCTTTTCTCTCTGTTCTTTTCTGCCTCTTTAACTACCTGCATTAACTCAAAAACTTTATCCTCTAGCTCTGAGGTTTTCTCTTCTCCATGGTCTAACCTATTTTTGATACTTTCTACTGCATCTTTACATTCCCTGATTGTCTTCTTCATTTCCTTAAGCTCCGCCATATCCTTTCTATATCCTACATATCTCTCATCTGACTTTTGATTCTGTCTTTTCATTTTCTCATCCATTCCTTTTGTTGTCTTTATCATTCATATTTTAAATTCCCTTTCTGTCAAGTCTATTAATTCTTTATAGGTGGAGTCTTCTGCAGTAGCTGCCTCATGGTCCCTTAGAGGAGTTGCTCTGCTTTGGTTTTTCATGTTGCCCAAATTTTTTTGTTGGATCCTCATGTGTTCTTTCTTCTTGTTTACCTCCTTGTCCTCCATTTTCCTTCTCACTGCCTTCTTTGCTTCAAATTACCTTGTCTCAGAACTTAGGTCTTGAAGTGGCCTTAGCCTGAGCAAAGCCAAATTGTTTCTCATGTCCAAATAAATGGAAGTCCTTGCTTTTGATGCCAATATGTTACCAGGACACCAGGTGGTTTCCAGTAAACTGGCACTGTGGTTTTCTTAGGAGACAGAGGGCACAGCCAGCAATCTCTGTGGTCCTTATTCCAAACTTAGTTGCCTTTGATGATTGCCTGAATGTTTCCTCAACTTTCAAATCCTGCTGGGATCTTAAAGCTCACAAGAATCCTTCAGGAGCAGGCCTCGCAGTGCCCCTTAACTCCAGTTCTCTCCCTCTATCTGTCCCAAGGGTGGAGTTCTGATCCCAGCAGGCAGAATTAAGCTAGCCATGCTTTAGGCCCCTGTAAAGACTTTCTCAAGACCTCCCCACAATGGCAGCCCCCTGGCTGCCAAGACCTTCTCAGTATGGCTGCCCTGCCAGACCCCAAACCTATGGCAAATCCACTCAAATCAATGTTCAAATCTGGTTGCTAAATACTGTTCAAGTCTTCCCATTCTTTTAAGATTTCCACTCAATGAATAGCTTCCCCCAACAACTGAAAACTTTGGAAAGGTTTCCTTCCATCTTGCACCTCCATGGGAGGGGGGGACTGATCCCAGCTGGTTGCAATCACTTGCCTCACTCCTGGAAAATATTTTATTTCAGCCTAGTGAGACTCTAAAGCCTAGGCCAGTTTGCATACAGATTCTTGACCCACAGAATCTGTGAGACAATAAACATGCATTGTTTTTAGCTACTAAGTTTGTGAGAATTTATTCTGTAGGAATTTAAAACAAATACACTTACTTCTTTTTATCTACCCCAGGTGGACAATCATTTTGACTGTAAAGCCTTCTGGTCAGTCCTTAGTTAGAGAATCAATCACAACATTGTCTTGTAATGTTGGTTTACAGCTCTGTCTTTCTTCCCAGGATGTGAACACTTCATAAGAAACTATGTATAGTAGAGAAAACTTGACTTTTGAATCAAGCTGACATATATTCCATACCTGGAATATACCTGTCTTGTAATGTTGGTTTACAGCTCTGTCTTTCTTCCCAGGATGTGAACACTTCATAAGAAACTATGTATAGTTTGACATATATTCCATACCTGGAATATACCTGTATGTATATACCTGTATGTATAGTTTGACATATATTCTATACCTGGCTCCTTCAATTAATATTGTGTGAATTTTGGCAATCTATTCAACCTCTCCAAACATCAGTCCTTATTTGTGGAATGGCAATAATATTAGTAGACCAGATATTCTCAACTGGGGGTAATTTTGAATATCCCAGGGCTACTTTTAGTAATCCTCAAGATATTTCTGATTGTCTCAACTAGGTGTATGTCAGGGTTGCCATTTGCATCTGGTAGATAAAAGCCAGAGATGCTGCTTCTATCATTTTCTCAGTCACTCCAAATCATTGTATGCGTTAGAAGATGTTACTAATGAGAACTTCTGTGCAGGAAATATTTTGAGAATCACTGGCCCTAAAACATAGCTAGTATTGAATGATTCCCTTTCCCATTCTGAGTTTTATGATTTTGCCTAATCTTTAATGCTTGAGTGCCTAAGATATATCAGGAATTTGCTAATGCTCACTAAATGCTCTGAATATGTGAATGTCTTTCTCTTAAAAATCACTTTTTTTATAATTTATTATGTCTCTAGCATTTTGCTTCTGTTATGTAGTATTTAGATAATTTAACAAGGTAAAAATATAGAGAGAATGACATTTCAATTGAAAATTGTATTACCTTGGGTCATTGATTTAATGTTACTGAGCCTTCTCTGAAGGAGGCGTAATAACTTCTATCACATAGGGTTGAAATGCTAAAAGGAAAGTGGTAAACTGCTCCCATCTTTCAAGATTCAGATTAAATCTCAGCTCTTCTAGAAGGTATTTGGTAACTTTCTTGATAACTATACTTTTCTCTTAAAGAAATTTTATTCTTGTGTCAATTATTGGACATATTACATTGTGTAATTGTTTACCATTATGTTTCCTCCACTTGAGACATGTAACAGTCATTTGTTTAATCAAACTTTTGCATTTTAAGGCCATTGTAAATTTAAATGTATTGTAATAAATAATACAGATAGATCCCATGTGCCTTATACTCAGTTCTTTCAAATGTAATATCTAGCAAAACAATAAAGTATGAAACTTAGTTTGATGTTCATTTTATTTGTTTTTGGTTCTATGAATTCCACTTCACACTGTTGAAAAGATCATATTTCCTACATTGAATTCCTTTGCACTTCTGCCAAAAATCACTTGTGTATATTTGTATAGGTTTATTTCTAGATTTTAGTGATCTCTATGTCCACCCCTCTGCCAATACCACAGAGCATTGATTACTCTTGCTGTATAATATTTTTAAATCACATAGAATGATTCATCTTACTTTAGTCTTCTTTCTCAAATTATTTTTAAGAATTCTAATTCCTTTGACTTTTAGTATAAATATTATAGAATAATTGTGCTTATATTTATAAAATACCTTGCTGTGGCAGTGACATGAATTACATGAATCTTTGGGGGGAAATATGTCTTTACTAGGTTGAGTCTTCCAATACATGGGCATGCTTGTATTTACTTATATTTTTCTTGTTTTTTTTTTCAGCACGATTGATATTTTCCATCATGTAAACTACTTTATAGTTTATATTGTATAGCATACAAATCCTATAAATGTTGTGATAGATTTGCACCTAAGTTTTTTGAATAATTACTTGTATTTTTGTATTTTATTTTTAGTTTTTTTTTGTGTGTGTGTGTTCATTGCTAATGTATAGAAACAAAACTAAGTTTTGTATGTTTATCTTATATCCTGCTACATTGTTAAAATAAAATTAAGTATAGGAATTAAAAAAAATAGTTTCCTGGGGTTTCTCTGTAGACAATTATGCCATCTGGAAATAAGAGCAATATTAGTTTTTTCTCTTCTAATCTGTATGCATTTTATTACTTTTTCTCATTGCATGGGCTATAACTTACAGCATCATGAATAAGATCAATGAGAACAGATACCCTTGCCTGTTCTTTGTCTTAGAGAAGAGGTATTCTGCAGAAGCATATGTACACAAACCTATCCCCAAAGGCTGAAGGAAGAGAGAGGACAAGGAAAGAGGCTAAAAAGTACAGTTTCTCAGAAAGAAATATTTAATAGGGACTTATGAACAGAAGTGATACCCTGGGTTAAAGCTTGGGAGATGATGAAGCCCTTCACCTGCCCTCTAGAAAGTTTTCTTCATATGTAAGTCACTATGAAAGTTTTGAGACAGACTGTGTTTTGGTCCGTTATTTTGCTTCCAAGAAACTCAGCTGACAATGTCGTTCCTGATTTCCCTGCGGAAGTTTCAAGTTGTTCTGCTTATTGGTGCTGCTTAGAGGGCTTCTTTTGTTTCCTCTACATTTCTTGATTTTTGTGTGTCTCAAAACTTTCATAAGGATTCACATATGTAACAAGGTTTTAAGGTACAAATATGCATAGCTGGTCATGTCTTCCAAAATTACGATCACTGGGAGATTTACACAACCATCTTTATGAAAGGTTATCTATGCTATAGGCATTGTTTAAAGACCTGACTGCAGACCACTTTGGTATATAGGCATAAAACATGGTATTTATCTATAGTGTTTTTGAGCATTTATCTTGTCTTTAGGAGTCATCTTATGTTTGTTTTATATATAATGTCTAGGATTTTTAATTGTACTTAGTAGGAGAAAGTGTATGTACTACATCTACTTGAGAGCAAAAATTAATGGTCATTTTTATTATTTTTCTTTCAATTCTCAGGGTGTTTAATGAAGGTTGAAATAGACAGTGTTAGAAAAATTGTTAAACTATAAGGCAGAAATCAAATGTGTGAATAATTATTTTCTACCATTTTAGCTTTTATTATAGAAACTAAGAAAATGTCTACTTATTAAGATAAACAGTGGATTTTAAGATTGTTTTTATTATGTTTCTTTATTTGATTTGATGTTTACTCTAGCAAAGCAAAATAGTAATGAAGAGGGTGGTAAACCCCCCCAAAAAACATTAAAGTAGATTAACTAATGCCAGTAAGACCAATACCCACTTCAACCTTCCTGGTAATCAGGAAGTACAGGAAAAATATGCTCAAGTGAGCATTATTTCCTTTGAATTAAGCTAGGCAGTTTTTTTTTTTTATTAATATGGATTGGTATTAAAGTAGATGGTTCTTGTGAAGAAAGTGTGGCACAGTGGAGTGGGTGGTTGTGTGACACAGGAGTTGCTTTCACATTCCACTATGTCACATATGGGCTGAGAAAACTGCTGAGAATTGCTACTTTATCTAGAGGGGAAACATAACAAATATCAGAGCAAACCAAGTAATTAATACTTACCTGAATGGTTGTTTGTGAAGGAAATTTTGTGAAGATGAATTGCATTTTCCCATTTGGATCCAAATAGTTGACTATTTTAAATTGCACAAGAACTTCATAGACACTGTGTGTATAGAGATAAATCCATAACAAATACAGCAGGCACATCCCAGCCTAACGTCACTGGTTCTGAGGATCCTTCTATGGCAGCATATTCCACATCCCCTTCTTATAATAGTCATCCTGCAGAAGCCAAGGAAATATCTAGTTCTACAGTCTTGTTCTAATCCAGGTTAAATATTCTCTTTGAAAATCTGAGCATTTATTGTTGTGAAACCTGTTTTCCTTTTTTTTTTTTTCTGTTTTCCTTTTGTAGTGCTTCCTTGACAAGATGACATCCTTGAAAGTGATATGAAATGATTTCATGGTGTTAAATGTTTTGTTTTGATATTGGTGTCTTTATTTTTTCTGATCTTTCTGTTGTCCTCAGTGCCACTTAAGACATGTGTTGTCCTTTGGTTCTTTCTCTTCTTCCACTGTCCCTGTCTTCTACCTTCCTCCTTTTTGGTGAGTTTGTGGGCTTCTTTCTGGAAGATTAGGAACCGTGTGTATGTGTGTTTTACCTACCCTGCATTTTAGCAACACCAGATAGGCATTTGTTACAAGGAAGTTATCATAGCCCTATTATCACCCTTTCCTGAAGATACAGCCTTGAATCTTCGTAGCTTCCGTGAAAGTAGCTATGTGGTGGTCATAATTCAGGCAGCATCAAGTAAAGGCAGCTGTAGTCTAAGGTTAATACCTTAGCTAACGTGACTTGTCATATAGTCAACCATCCAATGACTATTAGTCTCTCTGCCTCCAATTTTCTTCTGTACCTTGTTTATCCAGCTTAAATGTCACTTTATAGGGAAACCATTGCCTGCATTAGGTAATTTTTCTTTTATGTGCTCATAGAATTTGTTATTTCATTTGTTAAATCACTAAATATTTATTGTGTGCTGAGAATGACTCTAAGCTCTGTACATTCTAGCACTCTGCATGCCTCTGTATTAAAATTGTTTGAATTCCTACTTACCCCACATCTACTGAGCACCTCTTATCTGGTAGGTGCTTTGCTGTGTATATTCTTGGGCATCACAGGCACTTTTACTTTTGGTTGCTTCTTACCTCTGGGGCCAGGAGCAGCGTTTCACTCACTTTTGATGACCTCATACCTAGAAGAGTGCGTGGTACACTGTTAGTGCTCTGCATATATTTATTGAATGAATGATTGGACTCAAAGCAGGCAGGACTGACTGTGGTGTCAGAGAAAGGACTGTGTGCCATTGTACGTGAAAGGGTAAGGTTGTCTCTGCCTGTGGCATATGTGACACGGTTGATTGCATCACAAGCAATCTAGCCAAAGTGACTCTCCTCAGGCATAGAGATGTTTTCCCGCAATCAGATTATGTACCATTTACCAAATACTGCTTGAGCCAAAGTATGCTCCCCTGATGAGCATGACATTTTATTTGCATGCACATAAGCAAGCTCAGAGTGTTTAAATTTGAAAGTGCAACCCCACTAAGAATGTATTTGTTTGTACTTGTTTAGATTTATTTAGAAGCTTTGTTTGGATGGGTACATGGGGGTAATCTGGGACATGGAAGCCTAGAAAAGCTGATGAAAGCTGGTTCTTCCTTAAAGAAGGTGTTTGGGCTGAAGAAACGTGACCTTTAATCGCCCTCTAACCTCTTTTTGTTTTTGTTCCAGGACATTCTATAAATAGAAATTTCCAGCATCCTCAGTTCTTTAGTCCTCATTTTATATGGCCTGGGTGTTTGAGATGTTTAGGTAGAGACTGTGTGAGGCGAATTTTCTAGTGGTAAGAAGGGGACCTTTGTGGAAAGTTTGCAAGGACTGACGTTCCCAGGTTACTAATAGTTAAGGAATAATTGTCACATCCCTGCAGATAAACTTTAGCTGTTAGTGATACATCAAGGTAACTTTATGCAGCCTCAAGGAACCGGGCTTATTTTGTTCCTGATTTTCTCAAAACTGTTAAAAAAATGTTATAGATGGAGCAAGAGGGTCAGTTTTGCTTTGAAGCAGAATTGCCTTTATTCAGACAGGATATTTGCAACTGATCGTTGGGTTGCAATCATTCCCTTTGTTGGGGGAAATATTAACCATGAAAAGAAAGTTAATTTTTGCTTGTCATATCCAACAACTTTACATGGTGTCTCTTTGAAGGGGTATGGGTATGTGTATATATCTCCCCATCTTCATACAAAGAGATACTTAACACAGGTAAATGAAATGTGAAACCCAAAGCAAACACCAGCGGGAAGGAAAGAGTTAGTTTAACAGTACCAAGCAACATCTACATATTGCCTTTATTTTAAGGTAGTCAACAAAGAAGTCAACCTTCTCTCTTTGAGGGTATCTGTTTATTTTGCAATTAACCAGGAAGAGGAGAATTTTTCTAAAGTTGTTTGATTGAGGTCTCAGAATTTAAATGGAAGCTACTGCTTTTAGGATTAAGAGGATTACGAAGAAATTTCTCATAGGTTTTAGTCCTATCAAGTTTGTAGCGGCCTATATTTACACCAAAGATTAAGCCACATTCCTGAAGGCTTGTGCTATTTCTTTTGTACTGTTTCTTTTCCAGCTTCATTGTCACACAGAGACACCTGAATTCAACCACAATACTGGGGGAGAAAACAGACATATTCACATGTACCCATAGACCCTTGAGAATGTTTTTCTTCTCTTATTTCTATTAAAAGTGATTTATAACCAAACCAAGGAAAACCCCAAGTTACTGGTGTGGTGAGATTTATTATTATGACCTAAAGTCAAGCAGATTGGAAGGATTATATGTGTATTTCGTTCTAAGGTTCATTCAACCACTGTGGTTAAGCTAGCATCTTACATTTACTCTCCTCTGTAGGAGGTAAGGTAATTTCAGTAGAGCTTTCAGTTTATTACTTTGTAGCCTACTTAGATGTCTTGAAGTTGGCTTATACACTGTATAACTTGAAGTGCCATGCTGCCAGTTTTCAGATCTTTCTCACCTTGCAACTAAGATGCATATATTTTGATGTGAAATTACTTTGTTATATCCAGTACTTGTCTCTCAGGAAATGTGAGAAAAGCTGGTCAATCATATTCACTATTTAAACTACAGTCATAGTCTCTTACTTTTGTATAGTACTCCAGTTTGCAAGGCACTTTCACATAATTAAATCATTTGAAGCCGCTTTTTGAAGTTAGCAAGGAGGATATTATTATCTTCATATTATAGAGGAAACAGGTTCAGAGGAGTTTAATGGCTTGTCTGAGGTTACCTGATTAGTAAGAGGAATAACCAGAATTAGAGAGTGTGAGGTCTCTGTCCACAGCTGCCCACTAACCTGCTGAGCCCCTCAACTCTGCTTTAGACCAGAACCCATGGAATAAGGTGTTTTTTCTCTTCATTAAATAAACTTAAAAATGCTCTTTTTATGTAGTGTCAAAGACAAGGCATGCACTTTTGAAACTATCTCAAAAATTCCTATACTACATAAAGCAACAAAACAGCATTTGTCTATAAATAGGGTCCCTTTTAAAGGATACTCCTTTTGGTAGTATAAGTCAGGGAGAATTTCATGTAAAAGCAAGTCTGAAAAAGTATATTGCTTGTGCATGTTGTATTTATTTGAGTCCTCTGAGAAGCAGACACCAAGGCAGGATTAGACATGGAAGAGATTTGTTGGAGAAATTCCTGTGAGGGGAAAGAGGCAGGGAGCTGAACAGAGTGGAGAGTGCCTTAGAAGCACAGGGCATGTCTGATCCCTGGAGGAGAAGGAAGGCAGATGGGATCTGAGTCTCAGACTGCAGCTCTGTTCTAAGGAAGCTTGCAGCCAGGCTGACAGGGAGGCTTCAACTCACAGTCTCTGGGAGAAGAATCCTGCATCTCACAGAATGGGGTCTGTGTGGGTATTTCAGTCACTGACTGAGAGTAGCCTGTGGGAAGTGTGGTCTTAGCAGGAACATGGTGATGGATTCAGAGAGAGCAGCTGGGACCAGTCAGTAAATTACATTCCCCATGGCAGGAGGTCTGAGGGGTGCATTTTTATGACCATCAAATATAGGTCACTATGGCTTTCACTTGCTACCTCTTCAAGAGTAAAGAGGAAATGAAAACAACGGCAAATATCCTTAGCAAAATGCAAAACATTGGGAATAAAATTTGTTGCTCTGTTATCACTGCTAACAAGCTGATATAAGGGAAATGCTAAAAGAATTTTGAGAGACTTAATTTAAAAGTTTTATTTGTAATCCTTTTTTGACAGCCAAATTATGGGCTCTGCGAGAACAGGAATGGACCTTTTTTTGGTAAACTATTTTTGTATTTCTAACTCAAGTGCAGTGCTGATCCACAGTGTTCAGTACATTATTGCTGAAGAAATGGGAGATTAAAGTTAAAGGATAAAGAAAGGGTCATGTGGCTATTTCTGTATATTTTTCTTTTCTATAATATTTAAATGACTTCCAAAGGTGCTTTCTTCTTAAGCTTATTATCAAGGAATTCTGTAAGTTCCTGGAGTTAGGGAAAACTTGAGACTCTTGAGAAATCATTGAAGTCACACCTTTCTGGCCTAAGAACCTTGGATCTGAGGACTTGAGTGGCAGACTTGGCCTTGCCCAGCCATTTACTCTGTAGGTTGGTCTATAGATGGCCAAGTTCATTTGTCTAATGTGGATGTTTGCTCTTTCCTAGCTGTCTTCTTTAGTGAGTCAAAGAAATGCTAGGATGGCATGGGGAGGGAGATGGAAACTGGATTCATAGGTGAGACTTTCCCACGTTTGTAAAACCAATAGAAATTCAGCATTTAAGGAATTAATTTGTGAGTTTCAGGTTATGTCAACATGCATTCCACTGCATGCTTCTGTCAGTGAGACCCCTATTTCTCCAGGCCCTTTGATTCCTTTGATTCTTCCTTTCTCTCATATCCAGCCAGTTCTCGAGTACTGCCAATTCTTCTGTCATGTAATCTATTAAGATTCTTTCTTTCACATTGGGAAAGACTAGTCTGAATGTTCCTGGTGGGTTGTGTCCCTTTAAAGAGCTTCCAGCCCCATGTCCATAAGGAAGAGTCCTGTGCCCTTGGGCTTTAGTCTCAGATCTGCGTCTTCCTAGCAGTGGGACTTGATGAAGATCATTTACCCTCCACTAGCCTCAGCCATCTAATCTGTAAGAGTGGGACACTCCGGCGTGTGGAGGTGGACATGGGGCAAGATAAGATGTGGAAACCTCCGATCCCAGCAACTCCGGCCTGATGGGATCTCTTTGCTACCAGGGAGTTTATGGACAGTCCTGACACCACTGTCTGATTAATCTTGTACACTAATTATTTCATTTCCATATTCAAATTAACTTTGTCTGGAATGATTGTTCTATTTTTGGGGTATCTCCAATGGGGTGTGGTCAAGGCATCCATAGAACAAATGCCGTGTTTATTAGCCTGCCTCTCAGTGTCCTTTGCAAGCTTCTCCTTGCTAATTTTCTGCTCTATTTTGTTTCTAAAGAAAGTCTCCTGCTCCAATGGGGCTGGTTTACCTGTGTTCCCTGCCATGCCCCACGTGGACACCCCTCTGCAGCTCAGCCACACGTTTCCTGCTCAGTGTGCTTCCCTTATTGGTCCCACAGTATTGTTCTCAAGGCCCAGTGCAAGGCCTTTCACGTCAAACAGCCTAACCCCAGTGACCCTGGTTCCATTGGTTGCAGTGTGACCTAAGGTACTTACCTCTCTGGGCTTCTCGTTCCTTACTTGCAAAAATGACGGTGAATAACACCTTCCTCCTAGCATTGTAGAGAGAATACCTTTACAAGGTATGTAAAGTTTAGAGAAATCCCTGGCATAGATCAGCACTTACTAAATCTTAACCACAGTTCTTGAGCCTGACTTGCTCCTGAGCTCCTTGGCAGAGGCCTTCTGCAGTGGAGACCACCTATGGACCCAAACCCTGATGGGACACCCAATTTGTAAGTGTGTGACTTTTCTATTGGCTTGTACCACATGTACAACTTTTAATATGAATCCCAAATGATGTCAAAATTGAGTCTCCAAAAAAGATGAAGTATTATTGGCCTGCCAATCTATATGATAATTAATAAAGCTTGCAAAAGAAAATTTTTGTCTATAACTTTGGGAATATTTCCAATCCCCTCAAATGAATTATCTAATGCTAGAGGCCAGAGACAGTGCTTTCGTGAGTGTCAAATACAGCACTTTTTCTTTTGAGGTACACTTTTTCTTTTGAGGTACAATTTAAATACAGTGAAATTTGCCCTTTTTAAGCATGTAGTTTTTATGAGCTTGAATAAATGTGTGCCATGTAAGCACCACAATCACACCAAGAAATAGAATACTTCCATCACCTGCCCCCTCTCCTAGATTCCTCTGTGCCCCGTGATAGTCCCTCCTGGAGACCACTGATCTGTTCTCCGTCCCCATACTTTCACTTTCTCCAGGATGTCATGTGATTGAGTTCTACAGCAGATAGCCTTTTGAGTCTGACCACTTTCACTCAGTGTCATGCATCTGAGATTTACCCATGTTGTAGCACACATCACTGGTTTGCTCCTTTTTCTTGCTGAGTGGTATCCACTGTCTGGATGTAGCATGGTGTGCATTTCAGCAAAAGATGCTAAACAATGATTCTTTTTAAGACTACAATTGTGGTCAATATGATTCCAGGGGAAGAGGGCTCTGGAAGAGCAGATACAACTTCTGAATTAGGATTAGAGAACCCAGGTACTAAACGTAAAAAGAGTGAAAATGATCAATTACCTTTTTGAAATACCTTGCTACGCTTTGAGGGGTAGCGAGATAGTCTGGTTTCCGTAGCTTAAGGTGACATGAATCCACTCGTGAGAACTGTTTCTTTAAATTGTTCTAAAATTCTGATGCACGTTTTATGGATGTTTGAATTGTAAATCTCTGTAATTATTTTCCAAAGCAATTTTAGATCTCTATTGTTGACTGGGCAGATTAGCCAAGGAAAACCACAACACAACCATCTTCAGACTGTAACCAGAATGTTATGCTAAAACAGTTTTCTATTTTCATTGCAACTGTCGTAAGAACCGATATACATCACAGCAATTGTAGTTTCTCCTGTTCCTCATTGCTCATATGTTCTTTAAATTATAGGAGTACATGGTATTTCCCACATGCTCTGGCTTGATTTACTGCTCCTTCCAGTTGGGTTTTTACTAACCTGTGAAGGAGGAGGGTGTTACGAGAAACAAACTCCTGATGTGGGAAAGGTCAAAGCAGTACTGAACTCAAGGATGAAGAAAGGAGTGTCAGACAGAGTTGCATTAATGGCCTTTGTTCTCAGAGGCTTCTCTTCCTCTTTGTTTAGACAGTGGCTGCAGAGGCAACAGTGCAGAGGGCAGCCTCACCACGAGCAGAGCCCATCTTGGTGGCTGTTTCCACCTTACAATGGTCAAGTTGAGTGATTGCGATGGAGTCCATATAGCAGGCACAGCCTAAAATATAGTATTCACCTTGTATCCCTTTACAGAAAAAGTTGGCCAATTCCTGATCTGCAATATGAGAGGGATGGGGCACTTAAGTTAGCCTATTTTTTTTTTATTGGTGACACCCATTTTTCAAACTAAATATTATGTAAAACTCTAACATACAAAACAAACAAAAAGTTCTGTGATTGAAGATGTGTTTGGGATTGAAGAAAGACATCCAATTTTGCTCTCCCTGCCTCCTATATTGCCAAAGACCCCCAGGGCTCTAACTTGGAAATCCTTTGAAGAGGTCATCTCTAAGCTATTTTACCATTATGGAACTATCATATCTTTGGAAAGGTGGTGGGTAATATCATATATATATATATATAAGCATGTACGAAATAAGGACAATTCAGTGATAGATTTACCTGCTGTTTCCAATCTTCCATTCTTAGGTCATAGCAAGTCTTCATTTGTCTTGAAGGTAATTTCAATTGGTAGTACTGTTACTAATGTGATGATTCTACAACATGATGTATGCTATGTGACAAGTCTTAAAGTCTTTGTGTTTCTTGGAAAACTTTTGTATACTGATAAAAGAGGAACTGAAGCTACACTTTTAAAACAGACCCCAAGGGCAGAATCCATCAAAGCACAATGTCTCAACTGCTATGTGTAAGTTCTCCTTTCAAAGCAGAGACCACTGGGTAAATTGTTTATTTCCATACCCTTGAAGCCAGCTTCTCTGATGATAGGGACAGCAAAGGAATTGGATGTGGTCTAAGAGCCTAATAAAATCCAATTCAGTTAGTGTTTATGGAGTGCCCACAGGGTGTGGGCTATTGTGTTAGGATAAAAAGCTCTTCGATGCTCCTTTTCTCATTAGTACTTTTCTAAGGCCTGTTTTACCTTCCCAAATAGCTTGGAAACTTTCAGTTCATTGGAGAAAGTACCCAGTGAAAAGATTAGTCCTTGTCCCTTGACTTTTGAAGTATATAAATGGTACTAAGACAGGATGGAGGTAAAGTAATTAATAGCTATGGACTATCCTATTAAGTGTCTTGTGCTATACTCTTTCATAACATTGTCCCTATTTTTTATAATTTATGGGGCAGTTCTTAAATTATGTACATGTGAAACCATAACATATCAAAGTCGTGTAAGTGCTGAAACAGAGATTCTAAGTCAGGATGCTGAAACATATTAAATTGTAGCGTCCATTAGCTCTGGCTGAAATACTTCAACACTTGCTATATGCTCATGTGAACGCGCCTATGAATAAATACATCCCAGGCCACATCAAGGTTGGAATTTTCGTTCCAAAGGCATAGAACAGCATTTCTTTGCATAGTGAGTGACCTATAAGATTTGGGAAGTGACCTTGGTCTTTAGTCTAAATAAAGAATAGAGAATTGTCTTAGCTGAGATCCAGAATAGGAATATATCCTTCCCTTAAGACCAGGGTAGGCAAACATTTTCTGTAAAGGGTCAGACAGTAAGTATTGCTGGCTTTTCAGAGCACAGAATCTCCGTTGCAACTACTCAACTCTGCTACTGTGGTACCAAACCGGCCACAGCCAAATGTAAACAAATGAACATGGCTATATTCCAATAACAGTTTATTTATGGACAGAATTTCAGTAATTTTAACATGTCATCAAATTCCTTAGATTTTTTAAAAAGCATCTTTAAATACGTAAAAACCATTAGTTCATGCAAACACGGGGTGGGTTAGATTTTGCTGGTTTTGTTGGATTTGAGCCATTGTTTGCCAACTCCTGTTTGGGGCCAGTGGTTCCCTGATACTGTATAAAAATCAACTGAGAGGCTTTCTGAAAATGGTTTCTGAGACTTCACGTCTAACAGTTTTGGTTTAGTGGGTCTGGGATGAGGTCTAGAATATGTATATTTCAAAATCCCTAGAGTTGAGTCCAGGTTCCAGATGGAAATAGGAGGCACACTAAAATTAGGATAGTTCACAGAGTTTTAGTTCTAGGCACACTAATTAGAAAGGTGTGGGCAGGGTATAGGTGAGCCACAAGGGATAGTACAGAATCCAGAGCTAGCAGCAGGGTATCTGTTCCTGCTAAGCCTGAGGAGAGAGGGAAATGTCACTGGAAGGCAGAGGGGGAGAGAGGGGTGTTGGAGAAGTCTCCCTGTAGAGGGGTGAGGCTGAGGGGGCCTCTATCCAAGGCAACGTTGCAAGAGAGAGAACCAGGGGAATAATGTGTGACTTCACTTTCTTCCCTCTCTCAGTCACCTGTTGAGGGCCCAGCTGACTAAACCCAGTTGAACCTGGAAGCACTGGAGTCCTATTGATATAATACGTACTGATCAGCCTCTTGGGGCAAGGCAGAGTGGAAAAAACTGGAGAGGGAATCTGAAGGGTCAAATGCAAGGTAACTTTTAAGAACTTTGGCCTTAGTATGTCCTTCTTTTCTTTGGATGATATTTACAATCCTAACTCCTCAGTATTGTCCATGGGTGAAGGCAGAAATGACAGCCCTTAGCTGACTCTACCATCCCCTTTGGGTACCAGTGTTTGCAGAGACAATTTGCACTGATGGATACATGAGGACTTGTGGGATACTTGGTGTGTCTTTTAGTTCTACAAGTGCCATAAATTGACCCATACAAGAACTTGGATGAAATGGTCAAGTCAAGAACCACAGGTCCACATGCCAGAAACAGGTCTCAGACTCTCATTTCCCCTCTGTTCCACTTGATATCCTCAGTGGCAGAGATCCAAAACATGTAAAGCCAGGGTTGAAAGGACAGAGGAACAGGGAGACCTCGGGGTCTCTCGCCCCTGAGATTGAGTCCTCACCTTCATCTCTTGTGTAGAGGGTTATAACAAGTATCTATTGGTTAAATGAACAAATCATTTCTTGTTTAAGTGGCAGGTAGTTAGGATTAGAAAAAGCCAATCTGATGGTCAGAGAGGGAAAATATCAAATATTAATCACGAAACTCAGCTCTTAACCAGAGGGACTGGAAGGTAGGGAAGACCAGAGACCCTTGATGCAGAATAATGATGCATAGGAAAAATCTTCTTGATTTATTTGTTCAAAGGGCATTAGTGGTTATCAATAGTATAATTTCGATGGACTCAAGGGAAATAAGTACCCTTTATACTTGGGTAGTTTAAAGATAGAGGGTTCAGAAGAGCTTTCGTCAAATGTACACACCTGGGCAGCTCAGTCTGACCAAGTGTCCAGGAAAGAAGAGGCATCTTAGTCTGCAACTTCAAAGGGGCAACAGGAGTTTTACAAAACTTTTGACTTGCTGGAATTTAAAC
This sequence comes from Otolemur garnettii, assembly GCF_000181295.1. Lineage (NCBI taxonomy): Eukaryota > Metazoa > Chordata > Mammalia > Primates > Galagidae > Otolemur > Otolemur garnettii. Next base: position 12,941,211 of record NW_003852399.1, read on the forward strand.
TTAGTAGTTCCTATTCCTAAAGAATCTAATCACTGTAAAATATACCCGTTAGAAAGTATTGCTCCAAGTTACCTTGTAAGATCCTCTAGTTTTTCAAAGAAATGATTTCATAGCTGAAAAGTACTTTGTGTGCTGGGTGGTTGCGGGTGGGGGGGGGGTCAAGCATAAATGTTTTGAAAGGTGCAAGGTAGTTTTCTATTAGTGAATTCATGTTTCTTTGGTAGACTTGAAAGAATATTCAAACTATATTTATTCATTTATAGTAAAATTCTTTCTCTTAATTCTTTATCTTCTTTACATATGCTTATCTATAGTAGGACTGGCCAGTCTAACTTTCAACCAAGAAAAAGGGGCAATACTCTGAGCTAAGGGCTGACAGCTAAATCTCTTGAGTTGGTTTCGGTTCTGAAGGGTTGTGGGCTCAAAGGCAACAGCAAAGTGATCATATCTTTGGCGCCACTGTGGTCTTAGAAATCTTACATACCCATTTGGCTTTTACTATTTGCATAATAACCATCCATTTATTTCCCCACTTGTCTAAATTTACACATTCATATGGTTTACTTTAGACATGAGAAGACATCACTCCCTTGTAGTCTCCCTCAGTATGAGGCAGTGAAGAAAATCTGTTTGCCAAATGAAAAATACAAGAGATTTGCAATAAAGGCATTAATAAATTGTTGGTAGCTTGGGGGGATAAAAGAATGGCAATAATTTTCCAATTAGTTCAGTTTTCCCTTTATTTTCCAGAAGATTTGAATGGATTGTCCTAAACCTAAAACGAGAGAGTCCAAAATGTTCCTCTTAACATCCTGATTATCTAGTAAGTCCTCGCTTTGTGACTTCATCTGCTGTTCCATCCTTGCATTTTGGAACGGAGCCCCTTCCATGCAAACTTCAAAACAGAATTCCAAAATTTCAAAGGCGTTCACATACAAAGTGTGGAGAACCAGTTTCTCAAAGAGTTTTTCTTCTATTATCCTTTTCACTGACACTTTAAACAGGGCATGAAAAATTATTACTTTTTTTTTCCATTTGGAGATTTTTAGATAATAAGGTAAAATATCTCATCAGAATTGGCAGTGAACAGAAAAAATAAAGTGACTAACTGATCAATCACCAGAGTAGCTAATTACGCAAAAATAAGTTTCCATTTTCTTTGATGAATTCTCTCTGGCTGAAGCTATCTGATTAATTACAGTGCACAAATCGAAACTGTCTTCTCAGAGGTGGGAGGCCGCTGGAAATGCTCTTCTAAAATGTCCAATGAATTCTATCGGTTCCTTAAATTATGAATTGCTGCTTAATCACAGTTTCCTTTTATTCAGAAGTATAGAAAGAAGTGACATCATAACCTCTTAGAAATTGCTGAGGCTGCTTTGTTAAAAATACACATATAAAATAAAATGTCCTCACCGAAGATGCTTTTTACATCAAAAGATGCTACTGAGTTTCCTTCATTCAATTTTAAGACTACCCCTTGCCTCATTCCCCAGTATGACCTTTTTTGGTTTGGTTTACCCTCCCCGCACCCTTTCTATCCCCGTCGATCCCCCAGGTTACTTTTCATGCTTATAATGTTATTCTTCATCAAACTGTTGTGTTATTTCATTCTAGTTCATTCTGTGAGTTGCTGTTAAAATTTCTATACAACTATAACATTTGTTCATCTTGTAACTATACTGTCTCTCCAAGTGAGGAGTGGGACAGGGCAGAGGTGAAAGTTCTGGAAAAAGGAAGTTGACGTGATTCTGTGATCTTCTTAGTTTTCTTTTCTTTCCTTCCTTTTATTTTTTTAAATTGTGTTTTAAGAGTATCAGGAAAGATGGAAAGGGAGCAGGAGATGTGGAAGGAAACTCAATGCACTGCTTTCTCATCTTCCCAGGAAAGTATCTCAACAAATAATTTCAAACACACTAACAAAACAGCTGCAAAGATGTTCTGAGTCCCTCGGTTCTGTTTTTCCCATTTTCTTCATTGTGCTCTCTTCCTCTACAAACACTTTTCAAATCTCTGATCATCTATAAAACCTGGGGATGTGGAGCAAAATGTCTCCCAGACCCAGAGGAGAGCCATGAGTGGCCGGGCAGGCCGTAGAGAGCTAGAGAGCTCAGCCCCGTCTAGAAGGAGCCTGCCAGTGACTTGGGAGTTTTAGGGGCAGGAATGTGGGCCCAGTGTTTCCAGATCTCTGTATTTTCCAAGAAAACGTGGAAATCTGGATTTTTATGAGAAATGTCTTGATTTTTTAATGTTGGAGGCTAATTCAATTAAAAGGAAAACACTGTCAGGGCCAATGGCACACACATGCAGGCCAGATTGAGTCCTTAGGCCGCCACTTTGCAAGCTGGGGACGTCGGCACTACTAGGAACAGCATTGCTGTTCATGTGCTTTGATTTTAATATGAGGAGAGAATGAAACTGAGGTAAATTCGAAAGCACATATATTGGTAGCTCATTGTCATATACAAACACATATACATGTAGCTCATTGTCATAATGAAATAAGGAATTATATACCTATTTAGTTTTCCCTTCCAGAAGCTATTTTCATTAGCTCACAGAAATGTTTCTGATTTCACAGGGAGGTTTAATGCCTACATTTTTGATTTTGCATCAGGAACAAGGATTCACCAGATGCATTTTCATCTTTTTTGGTATATCTATTTCAGTAAGGCATCAATCTTTAAATATATACTTACTCGCCTTTGAAAATTGCACAAGTTAGACCAGAGCTAGACTTTTTTCTAACTTATATATCTTTGGTTAATTTAAAAAATGCAGGGCAGAGTGGTTAAGAGCATCAGCTTTTAAGTGAAAAAGACTCAGATATTAGTGGTTATAGGACAATTATTTTGGAGTGAGATAGACTTGTATGAATCCTATTTCAATTTTCTTGCAGAATGTTCTTGATTAAGGTATCTAACATCTTTAAACTTCCACCCCACCCGTCATAGTGTTAGCAACGTTACTTGTGTGCTTCAAAGATACTGGGCAAATAGAGACTTGGTAGGCTGGGATAGAGGCTTTGTTTGAGAAATAATTAGCAGTGTGAATGATGGATAATGGAAGGTCATGAACTCAGGGGAGAAGTTTGTAGTCTTCTCTGCAGGTTTGAGGGAACCATGAAAGCATTCAGGCAGGGACAATCTAGGCAGAATATTTTAAGAAGAATATTTTAAGACTTAGTGGCATGTCTGGGATGGCTCAGACTTGAGCTGCTATTGCAGTGATGAAGGTAAGAGATGGTATCAGTCTAGATTCGATCATAGTTGTGGAAACAAAAGTGGAGAATCTGATTTAGAAACATTGCTATATCTGACTTCCAAATGAGGAGGCACAACTCGAAATTCCTGTGTGTGTGAAAAAGCTACACAGCAGCAAATCTACGAATTTTAGGATTATTTTAAAGGTGATTTATGGTTGGTGAAAGAGGAAAGAGAATAGAGCAAAGCCCTGAAAACTGAGTTATGTCTAATAATTAGGAATTTAGAAGAAGAAAAATTGTACCCAAAAATGAGGAATTTGAAAAAGAAATAGGGTATTCTGAAGCAGAGAATAATACTTCTCTTTTTATTTAAACAATTCAAGGTTTCTTTTTTAATGTTCTTGATATGATAATCATGTCTCACTTATCCTCTAAGAAGAAAACATTTCCTCTCCTTGTCTTCTGTCCCATTTTTACGTGGCACCTGAGAGTCTGTGTCTTCCAGGAGACTTTCTTCCTTTGGTTTCACTGTTACATGCCTGCCTTTGAGTCGGTGTGGGGCTCGGTAAGTGACCAAGATCAAGAACAACACAGTCTGGTATAAAATATGAGACTTCATTTCCCCTGCCATTTTGTATATGTCTCATATCTGTAAAGAGTCAGGGCCTATGTCGTTTTCTTCTTAAAATGCCATGTGATTTTTAGACTGTTAAAAGTAAGACAGTCAGCTCTTCTAGGGCTGAAATCTTCTGTTGTTGCTTCTATCCAATGAAATCTGATATTATATTGTGTTATCTTGCCCCAGGAAACATCAACTTGAATTGTGAGTAGGTTTTTGCTACATTTTAAATAGTGTTTTTTATTTATTTTCCAAAGAGAAGCCTAAGCCCTTATCACCTTCTCTGTGATTTCCTGCCACACAGAATAGAAATCATCATATGGCGAGAGGTCAAAATCTGCAAAGGATTGATGAGTACTGTCTTTCTGGCCATTTAAATTTGTATTTCACTTTAATTGATTAGTGTATTTGTTCATTCATTTCATCTTCCCTCTGGCCATTTTAACTATGGTTAGATCAGCCACTTCCTCTGGCTTCTTCCCATGTAAACTTGTCATCACTGAATTGATAATTTGGGGAACAAGCCTTTCCAGCACCCCCTTCTTTGCTACATTCTCTCTGCTCTAATTTCATGTTTCTTCCATAGTTATTTTATTTTCAAACCTATTTTTTGGTACCATTTTGATTTCCTTTCTAGCCTTTCGAGGGTTACTTTCCTTACCTTTTTCCCAGTGATGTGACACCTCCCTTAAAGCTCCATCTTCTGTTTACCAGATTGAACTGAAGCTCCTGAAGGACAGAGATAGACTCTTCCTGGCCCTACAGCTCAAGTTAACACAATGCTTCATGCAGAGCATGTGGGTGATGAACACATTCAACACAAAAATATTGAGAAGATTTTGGAGAGTGGGGCACTATGTTAGATGCCAGGACACAAGTTTAAATAAGATATTGTCCCTGGATGTCACAAACCTAAACTCCAGTAGACACATAGATGTACAAGTACATCAACAATTGTATGAAGGGTGGTAGGAGCTGTTCTAAAGACCCGTAGAAGTTGGGATTTAGGGAAGGCATCCTAGAAGACGTTCTACTCACTGAGTTTTGAGGAATTAGTGGGCGTAATTTAGAGATGACAAGACCCGATCTTAGGTTGTGTTAGTGGGTGAATAGATGAGAGGAGGAGGCAGAAGGATATTTGGTGGATAGACTCTGTAGGTCTGGTGACTGACTAGATGTGGGGTGGTGGAGAAGGAGGAGGTCTGCCTTGGACTACTGGATAGAAGCTGGTCCTTGCTCAGGAATGTAAGGACTAATGGGGAAAAATAACTTTGTCTGAAAGAGGAATAATGATGATGTCAGCAATGATCACACTTCCTTATCACCATTCCTTTGCTGCCATTCTTCTTGAAAGGACTGTCTGGGACACTGATGAGAACAGGTGGATAGAAATTTACACATTTTCCTCCTTTTACACAGAGTCCTTGGAAATGGGACTACAGGGAAGAGGAGTGTTAAGATGAGGGCCCAGATCTTCCTCAAGGAAAGATATGTTGCCCCAGTCCTCAGTCACATGCAGTGAGTGTGGAGCCTCCAGCTCTCAGCGTCTTTAGAGTGTGTCTCAACCACAGAGAGTCACCTTACTGCATCTGGGGATTGAGGAAGACACTGATGGAAAAGTACTTGCTTGATTTCTTCCTCTGCCCCATCCAGTTGCCTCTCTTTTCCTTCCCAAATGTCACATCTCATAAAAATTTTTTACCCTCGGACTCCTTCTTACTTTCCAGACTTCTGGGGAAGACGACCTGTAACATACACAGTGTGGTGAGATATCCCACCTCCCAACATCCCCGGCATTGCACAAACTCTCATTCATCTTGGGGTTCCTTAAGGAGGGGGCTAAGAGAGTGTACCCTAGAATACAGTGGAGTAAGAACCTGCAGTGACTTTCTAATTGTTACCGGCCTAATACGATGAGGTGAGGTTGCCTTAGCTTGGGAAGAAACAAATCTGAGAAAACAAGTGAGCAGTTAATTTTATGATTGGATTAAAGGTACTTCCGATGTCCGAGAGGGCTTTGATTTAAAACCAACAGATTGCAGCAATTGTTCTAAATGGAAGCTTCCTTCAAATAAAAAAAATATCAAAGAAACCGTGGGAAAGTTTGGAGCAAGTTTAGTTGCTGTGAACCGGAACAATTTAATCTCTTATTAAATGAATGCAGTGTGATAATGATATAATGATACCTTGCATTTAGATTGCATATTTATTTTCCCTCAAGACATTGCTAAAGCACTTTAATGCAATGTTATTTTTTCCCCCTTGCTGCTAACTTTTCTCAAGCAGGAGAAGAAAGAAGAGAGGGAACTGAATCTTTAATAGCTAATATCCCATTTTTCAAGTCAACTGCCTCCCCAATCCATCTGTATTACAGCCATGAAATAGAACTAAAAATGATTTTACTTCCAGTCTTTTTGGTAGCCTAGGGGAGGTTGTCAAAATAAGAAGGGAAATGGTTTGTATGACTATAGCAATGAGGGGTGTGGGGGTAAGGAATAATTCTACTGACTACTGAATAATCTACCATGTAGATTATTTGATCACCAAAATTTGATACTGCTTCCTAAGGTCTTATCATAATCATTAAAACGCCATCATTATCGTGTTTCTGTATATTAAAATTAGGAGTGACCTTAGCAAGTATTCTGGTAGGCATTTTACATATACTATTTTATTTATCTCTCACAATAAACCTGAGAAGTGTTTGTAACCCTTATTTCATACAGGCTAAAACTCAGGCTCTGAGGGGTTAGTAAGAGACCCAAGGTCATGTGGCTGGTAAGGGGCAGTGCTAGGATTTGAATCCAGGAAGTATTTCACCTCAAAGATAGGACTTAAATACACTGCTTATTGACTCCTTAATATGGAACTCTGTTCTCTGCAGCTGCTGTGCTGACTCTACAGTTGAAAGAATGGAGTGTGTGCATGTGTGGGGGTTGCTAAAATAGCCCCACAAGAGAACAGTTTGCTGAATGTGCTTAAAACAAAACAGCTCCCTCAATAAAGCCGTAGGTTTCTATCACATATTCCATCTTCTCAGACCCCCCCCCCCCCTTCATGGAAATCTTTGCCTTTTCCAGTACAACTCAAGGAAGAAGAGTTGACATCTTCGAGGATGACATCAAAAAAATAAAGGAGTAACAAACAATAAACATTGCACAACTATGCTAATTCATGCCCCAAAGGGAAGACAACAGGAAAAACCTAGAGTTTGCCAAATGGAAAAACAACTAAAGTGGTGGAGACAGAAATGTTAATTCAGACTTCAAGATGATAAAAGACTTGTTATAAACAATGGGAATTGGAAGAGAAAAAAAAAAGGGTTGTACTCAGCCAAATCCCTCAGATACATGTAAGCAAGTAACTCCCACTGAGATAGATGGAGGCTTCAATTTCTTCACTGCAATGAAGACAATTAGAGCTTGCACATTTGCCGGGTTCTCTGCATTCAGGTCCTTTTCTAGTTGGTACTGATGAAGCAACTCATAAAAAAAGTCAGATGCTTACACTGCAATCAGGGCAAGAAGTGAGCTCAAAATGGAAAGCAAATGGCTCAGTTTTCCTTGGGTTCAATTTATCCTCCCTTAGTCTTTCTTGGGAAGGAGGGGAGCATCCGTAGAATGAATAGCTGACCCTGTTTCTGGATTCAAACTAGGCCATTATTAGTATATGTTTGTTCAATATTGTTATCCTAGGAGCAATCTTCCCTAAATTGCTACCTTCTCCATCTGATATTATTTAGAACAATGTACAATTAGCCACATTTCTGCACAAAGAAATTTTCTTCAAACCAAACATGATAAACTTTGGTAGTACGGGATCCCTACAAATAATGCTTGATTGAGGCTGCTTAATTTAGTAATTTATTTATCAGTTTAAATGATCCCAGTCATCTTTGCATATATCAACATCCATTTGTTTTGTGAGTATATTGGGGTCAAAATCAGCATCTCATTCATAGAAATATTTATCCATACCCACAGATGCATCTGAGTCTGCATTTGATATAGCTTCAGCGCTAATCCACACAGAAAAGTTTCCTGTCTAATTAAATTGCTCTTATAGTCTTATTGGAAGATATGTTAATTTGTATTGTTCTGATGTAATTGCTTTTGTTTATTTTTGTCTCTCTGACCAGATTTTAAAGTCTTAGGGGTAGAGAAAAGATCTTTATTTCTCTTAAATACACTTGTCTTGCACCCCCTATCCTTGTTAAATTTTGCACTCTGCAAAAATAGGTGTTAAACAAGTATTTGTTAGACAGTTTGTAGATTTGTCTACAGGCTTAGAGGGAGAACCTACTTCCAAGCAGGTTGACTTTTCACATGAACACAAGTGACCAAGCAGTTTTGAACCTTTGAAGGTTACTGACTGCCAAGCAAGGCCCCACTGGCTATTCCCCAGGAGTGACGGGCCCCTTTTGTCAGAGCTATCGCTGCATTTTAACATCAGAAGCGAGTGTAGCAGCATGGGTGAAGAGGTGGGACCTATGAGTCCTTAGAACAGGTCATCTACTGCGAATCTTTCTTCTAAGCATCTCACGGCTTCGCTTCTGATATTTCAGTTTTGCATATTTCTGATTCCTTCCTCCATTGACTTCAGCAGCATCATTTCAACTGTCATGGTATCATATTACTTTAAATCTGTTGAAAGGGTATCATCTTTGTAGACTGTGCCTTGTGGAGAAAGCACTTTCCTCTAGCCCCGTGTTAGAGACCTCCCCAGGGTGCCTTTTTCCTGTAACTATGAAAAGTCTACTTCCACAGCCACACATCCTCTATTCCTTTGCTCCCCCTTTTCTGTTCAAAGTGACTTCTGGGTTTCTCCATTGGAAACTAGTAAAGAAAGAATATCGTGGGTGCAGCCAGTCTTTGCTGATTGATTATTTCATACTTGTGAAACAATTTTCTGTACCAATTATGTCTTTGCAGATGACAGAAACCATTTAGTCTAATGACCATAATAATTAATTTTCATTATGAAGCAGATTGGTTAATGATGCCGAAGCCTAGATTTTATTATGGAACTAAAGCACAAAACTTGCCCACACTCCCAGAACGTAACTTTCAAGTTTATTAAATCAGGGAGGAAATGCAATCATTATTTCTCTTATATAATCAACTGTAGCAATGTCAGGGGTAAAAGTGTGAAGGTCTGTAACAGATTTGGTGCTTTGTTTTTATTTTTTTATCCCGTGGTAAAATCAGATGAGATTCTCAAAATGTGTTCTCTAACCAGCAGCTTCCCTGGGGAACTTGGTAGAAATGCAAATTCCTGGGCCCCACTCTGGGCTGACTAAGCCAGAAGCTCTGCAGGTAGTGGCAACAATCTGTGTTTCCACAAACCTTCAACCTACTGATGCAGGTTGAAGTGGAAAAAACACTGGTTCTGTCAATAAAGAAGAAGAGATGGTGAAACAGGCTTTCTTTCCTCTCTAGTGTGTGTTACTTAAAGTTTTTGATTGCTGTGGTTTTTCTGCCTTCAGAAGACCTCAACTTAAAACCCAAGAGCCGTATTTGATATGCTAGTGTTAAGTATTTAACATTAGGAATATTAGATGAAAAAACTAGGATTTAGACGGAGATTCATAAATTGGGGTCAGGGGCCTCTAATAACCAAAACATACAATGGAGAGAATTCAATAGATTCAGTAGATCTATTATCCTAGTAAAGCTGGAGGCCATTTTGAATGTCTTAATTCACTATAATGTATGGAGTAGCACTTAAGACCAAGACTTGTTCTTGGGGCTGGGGTTTGAACCCTGATTAGAAAGATAGAATCTTTACTAACTTTCTAGGGTTGAGAAAGCAAGTGCTAAATGCACAAACAAGTCTGTGAAGCCACGTGGCGTTATGTACTGTGAAGATAAATGAACGTGAGAAGTAGATAGAGTGCCACTGACAATGAAGAGCTGCTGTTTCACACAGTCGATCCAAAAAGTTAGATGAACACACTTTTAAGCAATGTGGGAGAAAGGCGAGCTTTATCCCAGGGGAAAACAGTTCAGGCAGAGGAAACAGAAAAGGAGATGACATTGGTAGGTTTAAAGGAAAAGATTAGTGGGTTTCCCTGGTTTTCAAGGGCAGTAAGAATGCCTGGATGTCATGATGCAAATAAGGAAGCCTAAACACACTGGACTGATTCCACCAGGCTGTGCTCCCTGAAATTATACCTATTCAGAGGATAGTTATCTGAAAATTCCTGTGTGTCTACATGCTCGATGGTGAGACCTAGGGACTGTATGTGAGGGTGGACAATTAAGTTCGTGAACTCATCCTCGAAACACTGCAACATCCCTCACGACTGAATATCACTACGGTTACCTTTGAAGTACTCCCCTTGGCCCTATGCTGATCCTACTGACATTCAGCAATGAAGTATGTAGCACTTTTTCTAGGATGAATTTGCGAACTTAATCATTGATCTCAGATGCTTGATGGCTAAACTACTGTATTATAACCCCAGCTGGGGCTTCTGTTTGACTTGATCAGTTGTGATTGTTCTTTTGGAAATATGACTGACTCAGTCATATGAAAATCATAGTTCTACAACTCTTGATGCTGTTCAGAGACAGAGCTCGCTTATTGTAGCTGCTGTTTCTGGTGACAATTTTTTTTTAAACGTTTAGTAACTCTTTTTTTTACAAAAAATAAAATTTCAGATTAATACAAGGGTGAAAATGTTTAGGTTACATTGTTTTCATTTCTAAGGTAAAGTTCAAGTTGGAGATGAGCCCTTCACCAGGGGCCGTGCTGAACATCCTCACATCATGCACATTAGGTGAGATCCCACCAATCACTCTACCTTCTCCTTTCTCCCTTCCCTCCTCTTTCCTCCACTCACTAGATTATACTTTTGCTTTCTTTCATGTGGGCATGTAATTGTGTATATATCGGGTTTCATAATAGTACTGGGTACATTGGATATCCATTTTTCCATTCTTCTCATACATTTCAACTCCATCCAGGTCAATACAAAAGATATAAAGCCTCCATCTTTTTTATAGATGAATAGTATTCCATGCTATACTACATATACTACAGGTTTTTTTTGTTTTTTTTTTTGTTTTTGGCTGGAGCTGGGTTTGAGCCCACCACCTCCCACCACCTCTGGCATATGGGGCCAGTACCCTATCCTTTTGAGCCACAGGCACTGCCCCATATACTACAGTTTTTTAATCCATTCATGTGTTGATGGACACTTGGCTTGCTTCTAGTCTTTGCAATTGTGAATTGAGCTGGAATAAACATTCTAATGCAAATGTCCTTGTGGTAAAGATTATTTTTTTTCTTCTGTGTAGATACCTAGTAATGGGTTATGGGATTAAGTAGATGGTTGACTTTTAGTTCTTTGAGGATTCTCCATAATTCTTTCCATAGCTTGTATTAGTTTGTAATCCCACCAGCAGTGTAAAAGTGTTCCCTTTTCTCCATATCCATGCTAGCATCTGCAATTTTGAGATTTTGTGATGCAGTCTGTTTTCACCAGAGTTAGGTGACATCTCAGGGTGGTTTTGATTTGCCTTTCTCTGATAAGGGATGATGAGCATTTTTTCATATGCTTGTTGGCTGTTCGTCTGTCTTCTTCAGAGACATTTCTGTTCAAGTCTCTTGCCTACTTATAAATGGGGTTGTTTGCTCTTTTGGTTGAGAGCTCTCCTTCCTGGTGACAAAACTTTTAAACTGCCGTTATTGAACACTTGTGATACATTCCAAGCACTGAGCCAAGTAAATGACCCACAGTTCATCCTTTCAAGACTCATTTTTGTTTTTGCTGATGACTGGAGCACATTGGTACATAAGCTCACCCAAGGCAGCAACTGGATCTGTCATTTTACCCTTAAATCCTCCTAGAGCAATGGTTGGCTCATCGTAAGCACACAATAGAGTTTTGTGTAGTGAAGGGTGAAAAAAATAAAGGAATGAAGTCATTTCTGTAAGTCATACAGATAGCAAGTGACAAAACTGGGATTTGAATCCAGTCCATGTAATTCCAAAACTTTCACTCCTGTGTTGTACTGTGAATTAACCTGGAATGGAATGAGGGGGAAAGATGGAAATATGAAGCTTGAGCATGAGAATGTCAGGGTGGAAGAAGCGACCCTTTCAAAGACATCAGTGAAGGAAGGACACTGGGTCTCCTCTTCATGGCTGATCTTATCCCAGAGATTCTGGGGCTGAATAGCAGGTTATGGCAGTGCTAGTTCTCATCCTCAAAAAAGAACAGATTAAATTTGTCAAATGTACTTTAGTAAAGTTGGAAAAAAGTAAAATAAAAGAACTATCCTGGCAAGATCAACTCTCATGGAATAATTAGTCAGCAATACAATAAATTAAGTGGGCTGGCGTCTTATTTCATACTGTCTTACTAGGGTGTGCTGTCTTTGAAATAGCAAACGTGGAGCTTGTGCATTATAGTACTATGTTAGAAACTCTGGAAACTCTATCAGTCTGAGGATGACCCACATGCTAGTTTTAATTAGTTTTGCTTAAGCCAAATTGCCAACATTTCTAATTTGCTGAAAGGTTCTGCCCAAACACAATGCAAAGTGTGGAGAGATCTTTTTACCCCCCCTTTCCTGTCTTACCCTCCTCTTCTCTCCTCTCTTGTTTTATCTTTGCTTTTTCACCCCCCTTTTTGCTCACTCCTCATTTCCTTCTTTTTCCTTCTCTCTTCATCCCCCTTGCTCTCCACTTTATCATTAAATTTTTTTAAGTATGTAATCATAACCTTACATATTTTCTGTGGATTTTGCAGACATGATCATACCCACCTTATTCATGAAATAACCAAGTCATTAGAGATATTATGTAACCTGTGAATTTTGTGGTGAAGATGGGAAAAAAACCCCAAATTTTATAACTTCAAGTACCTTGTGCTTTTTGACTTGTCCACAGGACTCAAAGCAAAATCTCAGGTTCAAGCACAGGGACTGATTTACAGGATATAGTGAACAATGAGGCATTTATTAAAGTAAAGGTGGAAGAAAATCAAGCTTAACTTGAAAGTCCTTACGGACTTAATATTTTGACTTAGTTGTTCATCTCACTTTGCACTTATATGTGGGAATTATGGGAATAATAATGGCCCCTCATATACTGAGGCTTACATGTCCTTTCATGAAAATAGAATTACATTTAGAAAAGAGATCTTTGTGGAATTAGACACCAAACATCAGTAGTGCCTGTCTGGAGGTTGCATTTTCTGTCTACTCTTGAGTAAGGATGGTTCTGTTTTCTTGCCAGTAGGTGGTACTAGCATTTTGTATAGTGTTTGTGAAACTATCCTGATTTGGGGGGAGGTGGGGGGTAAAAGGCATGATTGGTTTTATTGGGTATTGGGGGAGAGAAATAAGCTCTTCAGATTCTCTGGTCATTTAGGACTCTCCAGCTGGAAATATTCCTTTGGGTTCTATTGTCTGTTAACTATCTCTAAGTGGTTAAAAGGCAGTGATCTGAAGAATTTTGGTTTAAAAAAAAAAAGTGGGGGAGCTCATATCATGTCTTATTGTGTTCCCAGAGTAATTAGATCACCAGTGACTTCTGATCTACGTGGTATTCGCCATCAACTCATTCACTGAGGCGCACTGTTAGATCAGAAGGTAACTTTTTCCAAAAGGCATTTTAATAATGAGGCTGTGTTTGGGAGAAGAGCAGCAAACCAGAAGGACTCCTTGCTCTTTAGCAACAATCCTAAATGTTGTCATTGTCCTGGTTCTAACAAGGCTAAGATTTTTACGAGCAGCGTCAGTTCTCGTTGGAGACAATGTGCCTGTATAGTTGAGGGAGACCAAAAAACTCTTAAATAGCTGAGGTGCCGAACATGGACCGTTTCAGGTGCAGAGTGGTTACTTTCCAAACACATTTTAATATGAAGCATCTGGGTTGTCAAAGAACGTTGTTAATTTATAAGAAGGTGGTTGCAACACCAACTCCAATTAAAATGAATGGTGCCATTAACAGGAGGGAGAGTTAGCGTCACCGCCGCAGCCTGCCCTCCTCAACTGCCACCCTCCACAAAACAAACTAAGAAATAAACATGACCGCAGACTTGCTGCCCGGTCTGAAGGTGGGGTGAGGCAAAGTGGTGGCATTCTGAGCTGAGGACCCTGCTTGGAAGCAAACCCTCGGCCCTGAAGGTTATGTCACTCAAGTCTAGTTCAATGATTGGACTTAAAACCCAAGGTGAGGTAGAAATGCAGAGAGCTGCTGAAGTTTTCATTAGTTCCTCTGTAAACCATGGCATTAGTTCCGCCATATGATGTCTTTTTCTTCTTCACAAGTTAATAGATTTAAGGATTATTTTCTCAGTTTTTGTAAAACTTTCAATCTTGGTCCAGATTAGGATAATGACTTCTCTTTTGGTTTTCTCCTGCTGGTGGGTGGGCGGGCTGGGGGCATCTTTATTTGCCTATCTGGCAGCATTATTGTGAGTTATATTTATTGACTGGAAACTTGGCAAGGCTAATATTTTTTCTTGGTAACAAAATACTACCCTCAATTTTTACTTACAAGGCTCCACGGCAACCAGGTGGAACATACATCATTAGCTTACTGAATAATGAATATATTTTAAACGATGACTTAAAGCTGTTCATTTATAGTATATTAAACCAAAGAAAAGGTTTAATGCAAACCCAGCTTTCTACAGTAGAATTAACTAAATCAAAATGAGGCCTTTTTTTCTTTTTCTTTCTTTCTTTTTTTTTGGGGGGGGGTCAACTTTATTGAAACTCATTTAACTTTCCAAGAACTAAAAATTAGCTTCCTGTCTTGACTGTTTGGAATTACTTGGTGTCATCTGTTTCAGACGTTAAAGGATATGATTTAACATAAGCAATAAGGCCCCTCTTCCTCATTTGGCAGGTGTTAATTATTTAAACACTACTCATTTTAATTTGTTTCCAATCATTCTTTTGAGTGATTTGCTTTGCAGGTTTCATTATGTGCATCTCTTGAAGAAAAAAGAAATTAAAAAGCAGGCAGGCCGATGCCCTCAAACTGTACCATGTAATCTATCTATTGATAGGTGGGGTGAGGCAAGGCTGTATTTCAAGTATTATGGTCTTCCTGATCTCTGCTGATGGAATATAATATACAATACATCATTTTTATCTTCTTTGTAATAAAAAGTTGCTCTAGGCACAAAGCCTCAGGTTCCTGCATGCTAATGAGCCTGGCTTACTTGGAGAAAGGCTGCAGATATCCAGAGTAATCGGACAGGTAGGAGGGGCGTTTCTCCCAAGGAAACTGCTTCTTTCTTGCATTCTGGGCATCATCTTCTTTGCCCGTTCTTTCTACTTTGTTCCTTCCAGCTAAACGGGCTTCTCCAGGAAGAAGGACTCTTGTTATGAAAAGCGCTGGGCTTTTAATTCACCCCACTCAGACACTTGTCAGAGTTTTCTCTGCTGCGATGGGACAGCCCTGTGTGGGCACATGTGGAAAATCAGCTGTGCACTGGGCAGATCTGCTGGTGTCACTTATGTGGGGCGCTGGTATTCAATAGAAAAACATTTCCAGAGGACTAACATGTAAATTTGAAAAGCAGCGAGGTGAGGAGAAGGAGAAAGAGCTTTCACAGTCCCTCTGGGAAAGGAGAGACTGCTTTTTTTTAAATTTATTTTTTATTTTTTCTTACTTGCACAAAGCAAAGTAATTTCATCTCAGTGTGAAATGGAAAAGGTGGGTGTTTGTTTAGATTGAGGCCATTCGGTAATGATTTTAACACTCATTGGATTATCTTTGCCAAAGTATTCCAGGGACACAGTCTGTAATGAACACTTATCCTCCCAATTAAAGTTTCAGTCCCAATGAAAATGTTACCCAATATTCCCTTTCTCCTATTTTCAGTGCTTCAGTCTTTGCTCTGTTTTTCCCTTCATGATTGGTGGCCTAGTTCATCATTTTTCCAGTGGAATTATTCTTCCTTTGGCAGCCAGCCCTGTAGCCAAGCAGGCTGATCCTCTGGCTTGAGAATTGGGTTCATCAAACTCATTCACATTTCAGATTTGAAGGCCGGGTAGCTGATTGAATTTATGGAGGAAATAACCTCATTTCATCTAGCGTGGATAGGGGATCATCGCAGTCTTTGTAAATAGAATGTTGGTAAACAAAAGGCCTTCCATGTTTCAAACATGACTCAGTTATCTAGGTTAACTGTTATTCAGTTCGTTGTTTCTCAACTTCATGAGATCACTTTCATTTTGGCGATGGAGGGATGCCTGTGGTTAAAGTGGTGGCAAAGGTATGTAATGTGAAATGACTTTGTAATGAAAAGCACAATAGCCTTGCTTGTTGTTCTTTTCCACAGGTCTGAGGGCGTGTGACCACAACAGGTATGGCTTCACTGGAAATGTCATGAGATTTGGTGAGGGGCAAGGGGCTGAGTAGATGAGGAAAAAAATGATAACCAAGGCCTTTGAAAGTATTTTGACTTTTGTTCTTTTGCGCCTCCATTTTTTCAGCAGTTGTAAACTGAACGCATGCTTCAATATTTTTTGAAATGAGGCAGCTCACAATCTGATGGATTAGAAAAAAGAATACTGATGAGCGTGCTGTATAAGCCATAAAAGCAGTGTTCCAAAGAAGGCCAGAAGAGAGAACAGTCAACCCCAGGGTGTTTAGGAAGGCTTCCCAGAGGAGGTGGCATTTGAGTTGGGTATTAAAACATCGAGTAGGTATTCATCATGTAGAAATGGTGGAGTTTGGGAGCCTGGGGCTAAAAGGCCTTCCAGAAAGAGAAGAGCTTGGGATTGGCACTGATGGAAATGGCAGCATTCTGGGGTCTGGAGTAGTGTCAGAATGGGCCCAGGTTGTGCAAGGCTGTGCTATGAAGTTTATATCATTTTCCCATACGTGTGTATGATCCTCCAGAAGGCTTCATGCAGGGAAGATAACTCTGAAGACTGTAGAGTGAATATATTCATCAGGGGAAAAGGATGGAAGTGGGAAAACACTGAAGACACAAAGCAGGTGAATTGAGAGTTTTGGCTTAATCTAAGGCATTGGCATTGGGTGTGAAGTAAAAAAAAAAAAAAATAAAAACCATGAAGGTCAAAATTCTCTCCTACTTGCAGGCTAACTAGTTTGTTAGTAAACAAATGCTGACAAAAGACAAGAACCCTGGGTAAGAGACACAGATGGTTTAGTACTCACAGCAGGAACAGGAGTTAGGGCTGTAACGCGCACCCTGGTCTTCACAGGGTGACTCGATGAGGGTTGGGTATTATACATGATTGGGTAATGTGTAGTAAGGTGCATGATGGGAGAGGACCCCACATTTTAGTAGACTGAGATTTTACAGGGTTGTTAACA
Source organism: Otolemur garnettii (assembly GCF_000181295.1). Taxonomy (NCBI): domain Eukaryota; kingdom Metazoa; phylum Chordata; class Mammalia; order Primates; family Galagidae; genus Otolemur; species Otolemur garnettii. The sequence continues at coordinate 12,958,349 of NW_003852399.1, forward strand.
AATCTTCCCATCCTCCTTTTGAGAGAGAGAGAGTACTCATTACCCTGAAATGTAAGCCAATCTTCTCTAGGAGAGAGGGGAAGTCAACTCTAGGATTATTCCCTGGGGGTGGAAGCAATGTCTCTGAGGAGATTCATCTCTGTTTCTCTCTGGGATATACATATAACACCTCTAGCTTCCAGGGCTGTTTGGTATTTACACACCTGTTTTTCTCAGATGACTCATTGTGTAGGAACATCAAAAATTCATAGACTATTGTTTTCTAATATGGAGATGGGATAGGAAGGGCTAAATAAGGCCCTAATTTCATCCATAAATGAAATTCATGAAGGATAATTTTTAGGGGGGAAGTTGCCTAGAAACACTACCTGACGGTAGCCCCACTACCTAATGGACTGTAGGTGTATACAGTCCAAACCCTGGGTGAAGGGCTCAACTACAACTTGAACTTTACCTAACTAGTGCAAACAATATAATCTAATAATTTGTACCCTCATATTAATCTGAAATTAAAAGAATAGGAAAAAAACCCTGACATACCTGAAGGTACTTCTTTTGGGGAGAGGGATGTCATCTGTTATTGCACAAATACTAAGAGAGGAAAGGCAAAAGGAGCCAAAATTCCACATCTCATGTGAACTCAGAATTAGTTAATTAATTAATTATTTTTGAGAATGGTTATGGTATCCTAGTAGAAAGGAAGAACTAAGAGCTAAGTATTACCTAACTCTTATTTCGAGCTTTGAGATTCAAGGGGAACTTGACCTTGCTCCTAACACATCATCTGTCTCCCAAACTTCCACAGTAGACCCAAGTCTTACTCTCACAAAGCAGACCCTGGACAGGTCTGGAGTGGGAATTGACCAACCCTTTAGGGCTTCTTATTGGGGGCTCTCCACTCTGCACTGTCAGGGGCTGGAAATACTGGAATGCATTGTTCATTTTTATGGAGTGAATACAGTGAGGTGTGATAGAAAGAGCTGTGGGCTAAAAGTTTGAAGGTCAGGGGGACTGTCTTAGCTGTGACAGTCACTGACTGTCACTGACACTTGACTGTGTCACTGACCAGACATGGAGGCTTGAGAAATTGCTGGGCTACTTGAGTCCTTTATTCATCTTTAAAATGGGGAGGAAGAGTGTCTGCCTCACAGTGTTTAGATGATCAAGAGAAGAACATTTTAAGAATTGTGAAAATCTTGCACATGTATCCTATTTTTTATTTACTACCATTGCCATGCATTTGAATCTGAATTCTATAAGTATTAAATCAAGGTGTTACATGTTTATTGTGTATTTGAAGTAAAAAATGTTAACACTTCTTTTTCTTCTTCTCTTGATATAGGTAAGACTACTATCTTTTTCTTCTCCAAAACTTGTAAAGGTGAGTAATAGCTCCTTTCATGTGCTTTCCTCTGTTATGTGTAGATAATTCTAGAAAGCTTGTACCTAACTCAATTTAAGGCACATAGAAAATAGAATTGTATATAGATAAGAAGGCATTCCAAATTGTATATAAAATCAGCACATTGTACCCCATTAATGCCTTAATGTACACAGTTATGATTTAATAAAATAAGAGGTTTAAAGAAAAGTATCTTATTCCCCTACTGGGTTTAAAACAGGAGTGCTTTCTGGGGGAAATTAGGTTTTCTTTTGTGTCCTGATTGAGACTTACTAAGTTGGAGATTTCTTTTTTTTTTTTCCTTTTTTATTATTTGCATCTATGGTATTTAAAATTCCATTATGCATGGTATCAAATGACTATATATTATCCAATGTGTAGAAGGTACTCTAGATTGTTATTAAAATGTCAATTATAATTGCATTACTTTGAAAGTTGGATATTTAATCTGCGAAAATAAACTAAGTATGTCCCCTCTTCCTGTGTTATAAGGATTTAAGTTTTAACTTCTGTTCTGATATATAACTACTGGCTGCTAAATACATGAGACTCTACTTGATTCTAATGTAATAAATCAAACCCTTGTTACAACTTGCCTTCAAAAGTTCACATGCTTTTCCTCTTTAGTCAGTTTAAACATTACAAGCTACCCTTTATATTTGATTATTGCTCTTTTATGTACTAATTGCACAGGCCAGTGTTGGGTGAGTTTATAATTTTGCTATTGCTTGACCTTCTCAATCTGTGCATTTGATTTCAGAATGAACCACTGACAGAAGATGGGAGCATTGAGGAAAGTCAAGTTTGGCTTCCCAGGTACAAGAGGTGATGGCTGAGACAACTCTAGGGGTGATGTTGGGCCAGAACTCTGTTCTGAGTTGCACCTCGTACAATTTCTGATCCTCAGGTCATATTCTTTCTACCTGAGATTAGAGAAAAAGGGCCAAAGAGGGGAGGGCCAAAGAGCAGCAGAAATGGCCCCTCAGGGAAGTGGTGTTAATGGAATTTAGTTCAGATTTTATTTCATATAGAAGAGATCAGTCAATGGCATGAACTACTAACTATGACTAGATTGCATAAAGACTAATCAAGATTTATAAACTTAGGTTATTTCCTCTTAATTGCAATAGACTTTTACACAGCTCTTCCAGTTGAAAGTATATTGGCTTGAAGAACAAATGAAATTGTTGATTTTGAACTGTTTTGTTTCACACCTGTTTAAAGTCATAAACTATAGCTCTTTTCTTTACAAAACAAAGTATTTTCTAAACCGTTTAGGCATTACCCTGCCTTAGATATAACAGACAAATTTCTTGTGCTTGAGACTTACAACAGCAATTTGCCTAGTTGCTGGAGTTGTCAGAGCAATCACCCGAGTTCAAAACACCTGGAATCCTCATCAAGTCTTGGGACGCACTGCCACCACTGTCCTTTGACAGTGAGAGCTAATTGTAGAGTTAATAAGCAATAACCCTTTATTTGGGCCTATTAAGATTATAACCTCTTTGGAAAGTTTGGTGTTTGCTTGTTGGACTCCAGCATCTTTGGTGCTAGGACAGCTGTTGAGGACAGCTTGTCTCCAACTCATTTTAACATAATAAGCAGGAGACAGAATAGCTAAGTTTCCCCACATGGCTAGTGCTGTGGCCTATATTTTAAGATGTTACTGGATTGGCTGGTCATTAAAGACGTTTCATGTTTTTAAAAAGAGACAATCTGATGACAAGCAGAATTGGTATTTAAAAAATCTTTACAGGGAAAGGAGACAGAGGCTAAAAGAAAACTATTTACAATATTAATTCGGAAAACATTTCCACTTGTTGCTAACCTTTTAATTCTCAGAAGCAGCAACAATTTCATAGGCAGGCAAATCTTATTTCCATGATAAAGCGTGCCCTGGACTCTCTTCTGCCTAGGATGTCCAGTGGTATCTGTTGTCTGTATTTCTCACTCGCTAATGAATCTCATCTTGTTTTGATCTAATTGTTGCTCATCATTTAAATCTTCTGTTGCAGTTTTAATTTGGTCTTTGCTCGTAAGAAGCTCACAGTCTAGTTAGGGAGACAACAACAAACTCTTACCATGTTCTTTTTCCTTAGTCTAATGATTTATATATGTCTAAAATATATGTCTGTTGATTCGATTTGGTATAGAATAACTTCAGCAGAGTTAGGGAAGCGATTTTGCTCCTTTCTGCAGCAGTAAACAGCCATTAGTTTGTTATTGTGAGGTTGCCTGAGGCCAGGTTTTCAGACCAAAAGTGAGTGTAAGCCTTCCATCAAGGAAACAGAATTATTTAGCACAATAAACATTTTAGTGTACAGTTGGCCTAGAGGAAATTTTTTGTCCATCTATATTGCCCAAATTCTTCAAATAATGACTTATTCCTTGTGTTTATGTTCCTGGCTATCGGGGAAATCTAAGTCTAATCTAAAAAGGCAGAAAATGCACTCTGACTGTGGACTAATGGTGAGTGAAATGCAAGGATAATTTTGAGAGTGTCTCTTAGAAAAATATCAATAAACATTCCAATGTGCGTCCAGAGCTCTAGGACTAGATCTTGGGGTAGAGGCTTACACTCAGCTCTGCAAATGATTAAAATTACAGGTTGCTCAAAGCATCAGCCTCCCGTGTGCAGAAATGTTTCTGCTCACAACATCTGCTACAGCGGAGGAGAAGAGAGGGCCGCCATCCAGTGTTCCTCGTGACCCTGGGAAGTTTCAAGAGTTCTTAATCAGTTGATTTCATGTTTTTAGGCTAATTCCATTTCCTATTCCGAAGGCTGAAAGAAAAACATCAGTGCTTGAAAAAACAGCTTAGGATTCTTGCTTTTATCTTTGAGAATGTGATTATTAATGGCTATTTTAGAAGTGCTTTTAAATTTGGAGGCATTTTTTCCCTCCATTTTTATTCATGAACCCTGAAGCTGCGAGCAGTCAGCCTTCTCCCCTTTCTTCCAGACTCTTCCCTCTTGCTATTTCAGCCCCTCAGGCAACTCTTTCATCCTCCTTCTCTGTCCCACAAAATAAAAGAGCTAGTTTGAGGCCCCTAGATTTTTGTGTGTGTTAAAGGAAGGGAAGCAGACTTCTTTAATGCCGCAGCACCCACCCGTCGGTCCATCCATCTCACTCCTTTCTTGTAACCATCACCCCCACCCCAAAGTCCCTTGGCGCTTCTTGCCTTGAAACCAAGGCCCGGGAGGTCAGACAGTCTCTCTTGCTTTGCCAAGCATCACTCAGCCTCAGCTGAAGTAATGTTTACATATATGATCTTTCCATGCCATTTAAAATATGTAATGGATACTGTGAAAACAATAGGCATATTCAAGCTCCAATGCTGTGCTCAAATGAGAGAAATAGTCCAATACTCATATCAGAGCCTAATAGGTATAATTTTGCTCACGATCGAGTAACGCACAGCGGCTTTCCCCAGACTGCTGGGTAAAACAAAGAAGCAGTTGTCAACCTTTTCAGAATCAGATGTTAATGATATTTCGTGTCTTTGTTGAGTCTGTGGAAAGTAGCTACTGCACCTAGAAGGGAAATGACTTCCATACCAAGCGCCCTCAGCCAAAGTCATTCGGACTGGGAAAGCTGGACCGAGTCCATATTTACATTTCGCAAAGAGGTGTGAAAGAAGATTTCAAGACAGACTTGACTGAGCTGCCTCCCATTTGCCTTACCCTCTGCTCAATCTTATCAATGCTATGAGGGGTCTGATTATTTCCAACGTATAGAAGGGGAAAACGTAATGTAAACAAAGGGCCCATGTGTTTTGGCAAAGGAGGAAAGTGTTTTCTGTGTTTTGTGTATTTTTGGAAACCTCTGAAATCCCAAAGTCATATGTCTTCCAAGATTTGGAGGAAAGTTTTTTTTTTTTTTTTTTTTTTTTGAGCATTGCTTGTACTCAGCTGCTCTGAGAGCTGTAACTTCGCTGCACCTAGCCTCTTTCTTAGAGCTAGTCAGGAAGCTTGGCCGTGGTCCTCGACGAGTCTGCTTTTCACTTCTTCCTAAATCCTCCTCCTGCCTCACTGTTGTTAGCTCTTCATCTCAACAAAACTATTTTTTCGTTTGTTTTAAAGAAAGGTCTTACTTAATTCCAATTTTAAATTCATCCAAAAGGAAGGCCTCTCAGTGCTGTGTTCCAGCTGCTGGGAATTAGGCCCCTCTTTTTGACCATATATGTAATTTTAGTCTTAAATCTTTAGATATTGTACAACTGTTAAGACTCTGACAGAAAGAGCTCTAAGGGTCAAATTCATAGCTTTTATGGAAAAACACAAGACCCTCCAAAATTTTAAAAGGTAGAAAACAAACCACCCATCTCATTTTTAATACTATGCCTATACTGAAATATGCTTTCACAATAATAGTAATGCACCTATAAATAAAGGAATTCCTGCAGTTGTCCAAATTAAAATCAGGGATATGTGTCCCATCGTGTTTGTTCACTTACTAAGACTGTCAGTTCTTCTCTGTAACAGTGAAGATTTTATTACATAAATTAAATCACAAGCACTACATTTGCCAATATGGAAAATCTTTTTTTTTTTTTTTTTATTGTTTGAGATTCATTGAGGGTACAAAGACTTAGGTTACACTGATTGAGGTTGTTAGGTAAAGTCTCTTATAATTGAGTAATTGTGTCCTGCCTCTAAGAGGTGTGCCATACACCGTGACCCTCCCACCTCTCCTCCTCCCCTCTCCCTGATCCCTCATTCCCCTATCCCTCTCCTTGTATTAGCTCATCTACTGCCTTCATATTAGAATTGAGTACATTGAATTCTTGCTTCTCCATTCTCATGATGTTTTACTAAGAATGTGTTCTACCTCAACCCAGGTTAACACAAAAGATGTAAAGTCTTATGTGTATACATGTACTCATGTCAGAGTTCTATCTAAGTTCTGAAATACTTTATTATAGACATGATTGTGATTGTACAATGTGTTGAGTAAGACTTTTTTTCAGATTTGGTCAATTAATGTTGACTCTGGTACAACTAATTCAGTCATCTTAGGTATTTTGAAGTATTCTGTTTCTGATTGCTGAAGCTTAGTGCCTTGCCACTCAGAGTGGTGTTTGTTAGCCAGCAGCAGCAGCAGCACCTGAAGGCTGATGGAAATGTAGACTGATGGGCCCAAGGAAGACTTGCTGAATCAAGGGCCAGAGCTCTATTGATGATACTTGAATAGCAAACACCTAGTGGGTCTTCACTGCTCAGGTCACTTTGAGTGCTAGACAGCTTTGGAAATACACATACATTTTTTTTTGAGGTCAAAGAGGGTATTATTCATGTATGACTAGATAATGTAATATTCTCCAAATTATAATATGGTTTCCCATAGAACCTACCTTATTTTTTTAGAAATATGCCTTTTTAGTTTATGAATTCCCAATAGTGACTATTGGAAAGATTATGTAAACACTTTGTATATTTACAGTCAAGAGAATTAATATCTTAAATGAAATGCTGAGATATCACTAGAAATCTGACATAATAAAAAGATTATAATAGTAATAGATAATACTCATATAACAGTTCTGTGCTAGGCTGTCTTCTAAACACTTTACATATAGTAATACATTGACTCTTCCTGACAATCCTATGAGAGATCTTGTTATTATGCCCATGTTATAGATGAGGAAACTGAGGCAAAGAGAGGCAGGACTTGCTCAACTTCACAGAGACAAAAAGTAGAGGAGCTGAGATTGATTTGACTGTTTTTTTAGGTAGTGATTAAACAATGATTTCCACCTGGGCTGGGCCGTTAGCTGTCTGTGCATGCTCTTATTTTACATATAAAGATAATGAGACCCAGAAAAGCCATGGGGCTTACATAACATTACATATAAACAAGTGGCAATTGAGACTATAGCTCAGCCCCTCATAGATTATAAATTTGGATCTTGTAACCTCCCTGAGAAATAGACAGGTGCCTGACATACCAATGACAGCTCCCTTTTGTGTCATTGTTTCCAGGCATGGGTACAGGTGGTAATGCCCATAAATTGAACACTCCTTGAATGAAAGACTTGCTCCTTTTCTCTTTTATGCCTCTGCTCAGTCTCGTCTGGTTGGGCACTACTGCACTCATCACCCTCATTTGCGTTGTTGACATGTCTGCTCTACGTATGCCAAGACTTGAAAGCTGAGGCCGTGTTTTAGTCTTCTTTATGACCCTGATAATTATCATGGAACCTGACACAGAATAAGCCCTTAGGAATCATTGTCATGTGGACGATGAGTATTCCTCACCACTGTTTCAGGTGTGCAATCTAGATGGGGTGGGAGGCCCAGATGGCTTGGACAGGAACGGAGCTAAGCCCAAGATGAACATGGAGAGATGGGGAGTATAGCTTGGCGGGCCATGGAAATTGTTGGTAGGGATTTGTGCCTGTGAGGTTGGATAGGTGGTGGCATAGTTTTAGCCTGTGTTTCTTCATTTACATATATATATAGTCATGTACCTATAATACGTCCTATAATTGCACGTGAACCTATGATTCCATGAGATTTCACCACGTGGTTTCCAATGACACCACGGGGGGAAATTATATATTCCCCCTGTATAATATATATATATATATATATATATATATATTTGCTTTGGTTGTAAATTCTGAAAGGCACCAACTACCTTTCTTTATTCCTTTTGTAAACTACCTGGCTTTATACTGCACACAGAGAAGGAGTGGGGAACGTTTGTGGTGACAATAATGAAACTGTTAATCTGATATTCTTCATGAGGGATTTTACTTACTCAACCAGGGAAATGGAATAAGCATTAGATGAACCAGGTGGTCAAGGTCACAGGAAATAGGTAAAATATAGATGTTTCAGTTCTTACTAGTTCATGGTTTTAAAGTAAGTCACAATGACTGTTAATGATCAAGTGAGTTCTTACTAGTCCAAAGAGGGTAGAGTGTTTCCCAGTTATTTTGGTGAGCCCCAAAGGATTGGCCCATATGTGCCCAGAAACCAATCCGTCAGCGGTAGTTATCGCTTGGCTCCTGCCTATTCTTTTTCTCCTGTTCTAACTTGTACTTTCCCACAACTGCTGCCTGCCAAGCCACTTGGGGAAGTGTTGTGGCTGCTGCCGTCTGGGGTGTGAACACTGAGGGTCCCCGTCCATGCCAACAGAGCTGCCTCCAGACACTGCCACTGATAACTTCCTGGCTGGCAAGGGTAGGAATGCCTTATATTGCTAAGAAAAGGCAGAGAAGAATGAAAGACTCTTGCTCTATCAGACTTACTTTTAAAAATTGCACTATTTTGAGATGGTTATAGATTCACATGCATTTATATGATGTAATATAGGGAAATTTCAGCACATGGTTTCCACTGACACCACTGGGGGGATAGCGCCCTCATTACCCCTGGTAGGGATGACAGTTCTGCCCTGACACCATCCCAGTGGTGTCTCCATAGTCTAACGGGGGAGTCTGCACTCTACTAGGCCTTTACAGACATGAGTGGGGGTTTGGCCAAGGTGTTTTCTGTGGTGTTTGGCCAAAGTAGAGAGATTATTGTGTAAAAGTTTTCTGATTTTCTAGGCTGCCTCTTCCTGTCCCTTTGACAAGAGAATGGGCTTTTTCTTTTTCTCTCTCTGAACTTGTTCGTGTATCTGAGTTTTCAGCTTCTTTGGCTTCAATTCTGGGGTATATGAGGCATAAAGAAAGCTGAGGGAGCTTCCTAACCTACTATTCCAAAGTCCTTAAGCACTCTGCCTCTGTTCCCTATTTTTACTGTCCTCATATTATTTTTCTATATAATGTTCATGGTTATCCTTTGTTTTAGTGGGAAGATTAGAGAAAAGTTTGTCTACTCTATCTTTTTAGAAGCAGAACTCTTTTTTTTTTTCTTTTGAAACAGAGTCTCACTCTGTTGCCCAGGCTACAGGGCTAGAGTGCTGTGGCACTAGAGCTCACAGAAACCTCAAATCTTGGGTGTAAGCAATCTTCTTGCCTCAGCCTCCGAAGTAGCTGAGACTATAGGCATGTACCACTATGCCCCACTAGTTTTTCTATTTTTAGTAGAGACAAAATCTCACTCTTACTCAAGCTGGTGTCAAAGTCCTGAGCTCAAGCAGTCCATCCACCTTGGCCTCCCACAGTGCTAGGATTATAAGCGTGAGTCACTGTGCCTGGCTGAAACAGAAGTCTTCATCAGATGTTTACAATTAAGAAGGTATAGAAAACTTTTCATTCTACTTGCTTATTTTTGGTGAATAGGCTTTTGGCCAGTTGATGTTTGGGGAGTTACACCAATAGATACGAACAACTATTAGGTAGAAGAATTTGTAAGCAGATGGAGCTGTGCTCTAAAACCCTTTGGACAATTATTCTTGAGTGGTAAAAGCATAATAAGAGTACATAATATTTACAGCAATTTATAGTTATGAAGAACTTTCTTAAATATCTGGTACGTTATAAATTTGTATTTATCCACTGGATGTCTCTTTAGAGTGCTAACTCACTTTGTTAGTGTTAACAGTTTTAATGGTATCTGGTAAAGACAAACCACAGATTCTTAGATGGATCTTTGGGAATGAGAAGGGACTGCATGATTAACTAATTCTGAGTTAAAAAGCAAACTGAATTACTAAGATTTCTGTCAGAAGTAACCAAATAATTTGTGGTTGTGGACTTTTCATTTTCAAAGACTGCTGCTACCTCATGCCCTGTCTGGAGTCATGATTCATCATCTTGGATTTTCACCAGAACACAACACAAGTCATTGTTCCTTGAATAGAGTCCCATCACAAAGCAGTGACCCACCAATCATATTCAGTGGATTGGGGTGGGTATTTTATACCATAACATGTTAAGAACTTTTGAGAAAGTATTCAACTCACCATAATAAGGATTTATGTCTGATTTTGGAAAAAAATCAGATGCTCCAGTAATTATTGATCCACATCCCTTTAGCCAAATGTAAATTTGAACTGTGGTCTGGCTAATTCCAACCAGTCTCACTTATTTATGTTACCTGTCAGTTTTTAAATGAATGAGTAAATCTGAATAATTTTCACAGAATGCCTTTGAGATGGATGCATTATGGTAGATATAGTAGTATGAGAAAAGAATCTGCTATGAGATTTCCAAATGTATCCAAAGATATCTTCTCAGTAGACATGAAAATATTACCTACTAGATTTCAGGGACTATGGCATAAAAGCTAGGACCTGGAATCAATTTATTTTCTATTTAATAGGTATCATAATTATTCTACTATTATCTTAGTGCATTTTAAATGTCAGCTACATGTTTCAATAGGCAATGTCTATAACATAAGCTGTGCTTCTTTAAAGGAGGATTTGACTCATATCATAAGAAAAAACATTTGTTGTCTACTCTATGTTAAGTGCAGTGCTAAGTGATTGTCAAAACTTACCTCACACCGTCCCCCCAGATAACCTGTCTTTCACATTGGGAAGAAAGAGGGTACTGGAAATAAAGTGATTTGTCTAAAATGCACACTCAGAAAACTCTTGTCTACACAGCTCTGCTTACTTAGAAACCCATGAACTTTCCTTTAAACTTCTCTTTATTTCTCTTAACTTCCCCCTCCTTTTTATTTTAATTTGTTTACAATTTATATTTTATTGGTGTGACACACCAGTTATCCTTTCCTATAAACCATCTTTTGTGAGTCAAGACTGCTTTTCTGAGAAGCAAATTGTGTGGCAGAAGTTGGGGATATTTTTGGACAGATCTGACATTCCTATTTCCCCCATCCCTGTCCTCCCCAAATCTCCTTTTATACCCCATTCCTTACTGTCTTGGGAGTCCAAACACTCCTGTTCTTTCTGTCATCATTGCAGTATCTCGAAAAAGGACCTCGCTCCTGATGCTTTCAGGCACATAAGGAACCAAGACTTAAAACCTTGGAATTTGTCATTACCCATTTGGTCTCTGCTCCGTCAAATCCAGTAGTTTGCCTCCAGGAGATGTCAGCTCTTGTCTGCTCAAAAGAATCTCTTCCATTATAAATTTGGTTAACTGGAAAATGCTGTTTTTTAGGTAAAAGGTCCTGCTTAACTTGGATAGCGACCAAATCAGCCATATGGAAAGGAAAATGATCTGGTGAGTGGCAAAATGAGAAACTGGGGTCCTTGTGTTCTTTTGATGGCTTTTTATGGGCTATAAGGCACTATCTCTTTGAGCTTCAGTTATAGGTACTACAATGGGAATAACCTTGGCTCTATTATAAGATTTGAAAATGCAATGAATACATGATAACTAAATCCCTTTACTGGGAGAAAGAGCTCCTCTGGAATATTCCCCTTTCGTAACCTCTAAGAAATGTTACTGAATGATCTGTCATTCTTCACAAAACTGGTGATTTCACCTTTTCTGACTTCAGGCACTAGTACAGTTGTGAAAATGTGTTGAGTTCTTTAAAGTTTTGGCCGACAGATTGGCCGACAAAGCTGATAATGTTCTTTACCAAATTTGCCCTTCTACTCCTAGGGGCTTGTCTGAGATCTGCTGTCTTGTGTGTGAATAAAATGCACTAATGAGAAATGTGGCAGATTCAATGACAGGGTTAGAAGGGAGATTTAAGCCATACGTGCAAAAGAATTCTACGTATCTATCCATTTCTGTGGCAATGCTCTCTAAAACACCGGGGATATGTTATCTATTGACACTGAAGCCAGTCAAAAGAGGAGATTCCAGAAGGCTGGAAAAACCTCTGGTGTCTGACCAGGTAACCTATTGAACTATTTAATAGGTATTAGGTGTTGTCAAGAAATCTTCTCAAGGGGATAAAAGAATAGGTAAGAAGTGGAGCAATGCTTGCCTGAGGTTGTCAAGCAAAATTTTGGGTAAATTAAAAACTAGTACACAGGTAAACACATCAAGATGTTGAGTTGAAAAAAATGTTTATTTCTTTTTGGAAACTACAGGAATCTTGTATGATTATACTTGTCATTCAAATGCTAAGATTGTGTAAGTGTTCATGGTAGTAATGTCAACATTCAAATTGTCTTTCTAGAATGATTCAATTTTAAGAAGTGTTAGGGATGTCATAGTCCCCAAAGAGGCCCTTGTAAATCTATTTGTTACTCATATGAAGGTCAGAAGCTTCTAAACACAGTGTGAAATTCATTCCCCTGAAGAACAGGGTAAGATTTTTTAGAATGGTATAAAGAGGGATCACGTCCAGAAGCAAGGGGATTAGTAGGTTATTCGGCTTCCTTGGGCCTTTGAGTTTCTGTGAAATCCAGAAGAAAACACCAGAAGCGAACACGGGACGCTGTGGTTTTAGGACAATCATTCTGTTTGTTTGTTTTTTGTCTTTTTTTTTTTTTTTTTATCAAGGAGAAAGTATTGACAGAAGGTATATATTCTTGACAACATGTAATACCTGTTAAATAGTTCATGCATTTTCAGACAATCACCATCACTGAACTCAGAAATCTGGCCAGAAAGTAGACAAAAAAGTTACACTGTCACACAAGAAATGTAATAGAACTTCCAGTTCCAATGTTCAGCTTCTTCTACCTCATTGGCAAAGGACCCATAAGGTCAATGCATACTCACTTCATGATAATAGTTTGTAGCAGTTTTGAAGTTAATTATTATTTAATTGTATCTCTTTATTTATTATTCATAGATTTTCTATTTTGTCCACATTCAAAATTGGATCATAATAGAGCAATTGGCAAAAACGTGTAAAAAGTTTGACGGAATGAGTTGTGCCTTGGGGTAGCAGCAGGAAGTATAATACTAGCGACAAAAAGGAAAATATCTTTGGAAAGCTAAAAAGAGGTGATCTGTAGTCTGCCTGGCATTACGAAGAGGTGGTGCATTCTTTTTTCCCTGGTGCCGAGACAGCCGGGTCTGTAGTTCTGATTGGTCACTTATTCATCCCTTTCACAATCAAACTTTTACTCTTTGCTGAGCCAGGAAACACTATCAACATATTCTTAAACATTCATCGACAGTGTGGGAAAGTAGACCTTCCACTTCTCTCCTGAAACCTCTGCAGCGTATTCCACAGACAATCAATAGGTTTGTTAGCATCTGATAACATTGCATAGCTTCTGTGTTACCTTGAAGGGAACCTCCCACCATACCTCTGTTAATTCACTAAGCCACACTTTCCTCTTTCTAAGGGGTGCAGATAGGGGGACAGAGAAAAATGAATTTCTATGCATTGATTTAGATACTGTTATGAGATTGTAAATACAGTATGAGTGCCATTGAGGCTTGGTTCTTCCTAAGACTGGGCATATTGTTAGCATGTGAGTGACCACTGGAGGAATTAATGACTGGCTATATTTGAAAGATCACATTTAATCACCTTTTAATGCCTAAAGAACAATGAAGAGATCTTTCCAGTCTCTTGAGGTGTTTCACATAATAAAATATTATGACAGACAGAGTATTGGATTTTATAGTGGCTTTATTCTAAACATACCTCATCGGTCATCTCTAACTGATAAAGCTTTAATTAGATGGGTTACTTAAAGGTGAAATGGTGACCTAATGGGGCTTTATGCCTAATAATAGCCAGGTAGAAGAGAGTATATGAATAACAAGATACTTGCTCTATAGACAGATGAGGAGCAAGTCTATATCCTCAGTTCTTTTTTTCCTTAATTTAATGACATAGTGGCAACACTGTATCTGGTTGAATCTCTTGTCTTTGGTGTTACAACTTTGCTTGGTTAGGGTCAACATTCTAACACCAGTTTGTAAAGTGAAGTTGAAATTTCATTAGGCCGATGAATTTAACTCAAACATTTATGTAATTCAATGTTTCTATGTTACACTAGCATTAGAAATGAATTCATTTTATGCTCACGAGACAAAACCTGTCTTCACGTACTACTGTATGTGAGTCTTCAACCAACTAATTCCACAGCTGGGATATTATCTTGAGAAAATAGTCCAAAATATGCTAATGCCATAGCAACATTATTTATATTAGTAATAATTGGAATTAATTTAAATGTTCAATAATAAGGTATCTTATGGTATGTAACATAGCTTTTAAGGGCATACTTAGAGTGTCTACAAATCAGCATGGAAAATATATCAATGTTAAATGAAAAAATTACAGCAAACTATATACAGACTATTGTTGCAAACATTATTTATTATAAAATATTTATTGTTTATTATTTATAGATATCTTTGAGAAATATTTGATATAGGGTTGTAACTAAATAATTTTATACACAAAAATACAAACTTGAAGAAAAATCATATAATTGTGTTTTGGGGGGATGCTCGTTTTATTTTTTGTCTTTTGTAATGTACTCTCATTATTTATATGATGAAAAATTATAATTTAAAAACTCCCACTGAGAAATTTAGGTAGAAGAAATTATAGAACATGAGAAGAAGAAAATAGAGGTCAAGTTGAAGGGCAGGGTGGTGGATGAAGGAACATGTGAGCTTAAAGAGGACATTCTAGTGGATGCCGGGCAAGTAGGGGCAGATATCTAGATGGCCTTGAAATTCACGTCAGATAATTGAAATTGGATGATCAATTAAATGAGGAAACCATGAAAACAAATGCACGCCAGCTAAAAAATGTGGTAGACACAAGTGGAAAAATTAACAACAGGGCAAGTGGAGAGGTGCGGAACAATATATTACCTAGATATTAATAACTTCCAGCTTTTTTAAAGTTTTCCAAGCATCCCCTATGGATTTTGGTGAGTGCCAAATAGCAAGACAGGTCACAGCACTTAGGATCTGGGTCACAGCCAGAAGGCAGCAAACAAAGCTGAGCCGAACAGGCCTATTCAAGCACTTGAAGATAGAAGGCTAGTTAAACAGGTTATAAAATTGATCTGAATTAGTGGCCATTTGTGAATAGGACATTCATATTTTCCTCCATTGTAACTTTCAAAGAGGAGTGAGATCCTCCAAATATCAAACTACCTTTGAGTTGACCTTGACAGAGTGAAAAAAAAAAAAGACTTGATCTTAGCCAAAAAGCCGAGAAGCCATATGGATGGAGTCAAAAAACAAAACACACACATACACACAAAGTCCAATAGAGCAGGTACTTTTTAAAACTTCATATGATGATTTACTTGGTGTGGAGTTTTAAGCTTTCATTTATCTACCATATGTCTCTTCATATAATTAATAAATAACACATATGAACTTCTGTATGTGTATAAATACATAGAGGGAAGCATTTGTCAAAATAAAAAGGTTAAAAGATTTAAGAATAAATGTTGTATTCTGAAGGGTAATTACTTAGTCTCTTAATGGACTCTAAGCCTTGATGGTCTGAGTGGATTATAATATGATTTTTTTACATCTTTGAATTGCCAAACTCAAGAGCAGTCTACATTTGCCTCCAGTTTCTTATTCCACATTTATTATTTTTTAATTAATTACTTAGAATTTGGATTACATTTTTACCACTTTTTAAATGTCTTTTAAATCACTCATTCTTCACCAAAGTCATTAGTGTTCCCTTTGTTCCTCTAATTTTTTTCCTATGTGCATAAACTCTTTGTCTTCTTTAGTGGCAGCTGACTTTTTCTCCAGAGAGCTAACACTTAGTCACCATTCACTGTGTGCCAGACGCTATACTAAGATCATCATCAGAAGCCACTTTGAGTTCTTTCCCGGCCAGACTAGAGCAAGGGGTCCTTCTGAGATTCGCCTGGGGCAGTTACTTTGATTCACTTTCCCTTGAAACCAATTCCAGGTATAGTTCTTTAATATAAAAAAAGAACAGAGAAATCTGCTTTCACAAAGAAAACCATTTCAATTATGCATATTGGGTATATTATTGACCATAGAACCACATTTAGAAACTATATGAGGAAGGAACATCTTTTGTAAAAGAGAATATACTTTTGACTGTTAGGAATATTTGCTTCGTTTTCTTTTCCCTCTCAGTGAGACGTGGACCTTTAGGTCATCCAGCAAAGGAGTACTTTGGGCCTGAGTTATCCATCCCCTTATCTGCCCAATTGGTACTGTTAAGCAAGCAATTACTGCTGTGCTGTGTAAGCCCGAGTTACTTTTAATACTTTTAATAAGTGCCACAAACAGTCTTGCTATTCCACTGATATGGGGAAATTTATTATGGGAATTCAAAGACCATACATATGGAAGGTCTGAAAATAATATTTTTTGTATTCACATCAGCGAGTCTAGCTTTGATATGGAAGGGAGTGGAGGCAGAAGAGATAAATGACATCCCACCCAAAGATATGTGGGGCTCGTTCCAGGATGATATTTTAATTCAGTGTCTCGTCTTCCGCCCTCACTTGCCCCCAGTTCCCACGTACACTGTCTTCTATCTTCCTTCCTCTTCCCCCATCTCCCTTTCCCCTGTCTTTAGAAACCCCTGTGGGAAGCAGAACAGAGCTAGGTGCTAGGACAATGGCTGGGGAGAACGAAGAGAGGCACATATTTCTGTATCTTTTCTCATCCTCCCTTCCAGCAAGAAGCATTGAGTTTTAACTACTGGGAGCACACACACATGCACACATACACACACAGACACACAAAACTTCATTCTGTGCCAGAGCAGAGCTCCCGAAACTGCTGCCAACTGGCTGTTGCCCAAAAAAACTGCAGAATTCCTGGCACCAGGCAGAATTGATGACTGTGGCCAAGTGATTGTTGCTGAACTTACCTGTGTCGAAAGGTCAGCCTTGTGGTGCTAAGGATGGGCACAGTCACTGAAGGCAAATTGGATTGTGAATGGAGGCCCTGAGGCCTGTTCTGCACTTTGTAACTGGTCTGGCAGGCTGGGTTCCTCCACCTCCTGAGTCTGCCACCGGGATGGGAAACACCTGGACAGTGACAAAAGTGGTTAAGGCAGCTTCGCCAAGGTACAGTATCAACTACCTCTGCTTTGCACACAAAGCATACAGTAATGGCCACAGGTGATTTTCCAATACGTTGTCATGATGAAAGAGCCCTAAATCTTTATGTGAGACATTTATTTCTACATTGCAACATGCGACTCATGTGTTATTTGAGTGGATCCTGTACTGATTTGTAAACCAAATATAAATGGTTTAAATATAAATATAAACAACTTAACAACTTAAGAAAGTATTAACGAATCAGAGCCTAGAAACTGTCCTGTGTGCATATGTGTCTCTCTGTGTGTTTTTGTGCTTTATGGGTAGATTCACAGATTAAAATAAAAATCAGGATTATCAAAAGGATTTACAGAACTGAACTTATTCAACCATTGGCCATTTTTGTCCTCTGTTTTTGGAAATGGAAAACGGATAAAAGAAAAAAGCTGTATAATCTACAAGGGTCACAGGAATGAGTGAGATAGTAGCTTCTTTGTGAATAAAATAGAAGCTATCCGATGGGAAATCCTTCAGTGTCCTGGGACTGATTCAGTGCCCAGGTCCCCACCCTTTTCCTTCTTCCCACTTGCTACCATGAATGAGGAATCCATTTTCTTCCTTCTATCCCCCAAGCCTAATCTGCCACATTTCCTAGGTCACCCACCCTCCTTCCTCCTTAGGAACTGTATTCTAGAGCGCTCCTCTGATTTTTGTGATTTCAACATGCTTCTCCCCTTCAGTATTTAAGTGTGTTTGAGTCTTTCTCAACTTTTAGGGAAACTTCTCTCAATTCTGCATCTCCTTCTGACTCCCTTTCATCTTTCATTGCCAAACTCATTTGAGTTGCACTTGCTGTCTCTCCCTGGCTCCTATTCCAACACTGAAGTCTGGTTCCACTGTTATCACCTCCCTGAACTTGCACTTGTCAACCAGAGGTTGCACTTGGTCTTACCAGCAGCTTCCACGACTAAGCAATTTCAGTTTTTTGCAGATTTGATCCTGTTGACTATTTGTTCCATGTGGGGCATTTTTTTTCTGATTTTCTGTGTCACCCCACTCTCAGGGGTGTTTTTCTACTCTTTTGGCATCTTAATCTATATTGCATGTAGAAAGGTAATCCAGGTGAATTCTTAAAGACCTTGCATAAGTATTATAATCTCTTTCACAAAAGAAAGGAGGTATGTTATAAGTTAATATCTGTGGGATACAAGTAAACTTCTGATGATTAATTTTAGTCATTTTATGATTATCTTTTTTTTTTTTTTCTGTAGAGACAGAGTCTCATTTTATCACCCTCAGTAGAGTGCTGTGGCATCACACAGCTCACAGCAACCTCCAACTCCCAGGGTTAAGCGATTCTCTTGCCTCAGCCTCCTGAGTAGCTGGGACCACAGGAGCCCTCCACAATGCCAGCTATTTTTTGGTTGCAGTTCGGCCAGGGCCAGGTTTGAACCCACCACCCTCGGTATATGAGGCCTGCACCCTACTCACTGAGCCACAGGCGCTGCCCATAATTATCTTTAATTTATAGTTGTATATGGACCTTATGGGACCTATTGTTTGGCTCAAAGCCTATTCCCCCAAGAAATGCTAAATGCTTCTTCAGAACTATTGTTTTTGTCTTAATGTGGTTTCTCATGGAACCTTCTCAGGACCACCTTTAATTTCAACTCCAAGACAATATAACAGTGTGAGTATAAGGTATTCATATTATTATTGGTTTACATTTATTGGGCATTTGCTCTGTGCCAAGCATTTCACATTTTGAATCAGTTCAAGTTTATTCTGATAGGAGGAGGAATACAGAAATAATAACAATGCATGATTCTAGTCCTTAGAATAAGTCTGCAGAATTACATATTCTTATTTCTTAATACTAAGTGTCACATTATAAAAGGTGGGTTTGATTCACTACCCCAGTAATATCTTAATATTAACCACCCTGAAATCATATTCTTTTGATTGTACCTACTTGCATTCTTTGCTACAAAGAACACCATGTTTCATGATTGTTACATAATCATAATGACTTCTTATCTGGTCCTTCCTATTTCAAACCATGACTTTAAACTGTTAGAGAAGAAGTTAATTTGAAGACTTCAGACTCCACCTTTTTTTTTCTTTTAAATCCATTTATGATTTAAGATTCCCAGATATTTTTTATAAGTTTCCTTTTTCCTCGTATTGGTTGTTGATTTTTGAATTTGACCTCTCTGAATTCACTGTCCACTCCATGTCAAAAAAAAATTCTCCAAAAAGACAGCACACGCTCTGATTGCCTGCCTCGGGGGCCAGCCCAGGAAGGAGACAGAAAGGATGATGTGAGGAACCTACAACAGAAGCAGGGGTAGAAGTCAGTTGGCGATTAGGTAACGAACTGGCTGGAAGTGGGGAGTGACTCTACCCCCTAGGAACATCTGACAATGTCTGGAGATATTTGGTTGTTACAACTTGGGGAGTGATACTGCTGCTGGCAGCTGGTGGGTAGAAGTCGGAGAGGCTGCCAAACATCGTGAAATGCATACAGCAAGTTCACCCTCCCCCCCCAAGACAAAGAATTCTCAGGCCCCAAATGTCAAAAAAGCACAGGTCAGTGCCGCCTGCCCTAGACAAAGAGGGGAAGGGAAGAGAACAGGTGATTTTGCAATTCCAAGTCTCTGTGACTCTAGATGTGGAGATTTCAATGAGAACAATTAGAAACCCAGACGTTTTGCTGAATTATTGGATAAGGAAGGGGATGAATCATTTCGCCCAGCTTGAGCTGGAGGCTGCTGGGAGAGACGCAGCTGGCGGAACCGGTAGGCAGAAAGGCTGTTAAACAGAAGCAAGGGGGAGAGGCCCCAGGAACATAGAGGTAATTCACCTTGGGGTGATAGTCAGGACCACGAGAGTGCTTGAAATGCCCAAGGACATGTGGGAAAAGAAGACTAAAGGCATTTTACTGGTACTTTGGAAACATAAATCCTTCACATAAATAATGAATTTTTAAGTGATATACTGTAAAAATTATTCCTGTTATGCCCATCTGTTTCAACATGAGAAATCAAGATTTGAATACTAATCTTTCTAAAATAAAGGTTCCTTGACAGATTTAATTTTACTCCTCATGTTAACAGCTTACTGCTTTTACCTAGATACTACTCATTTCTATTTGAAACAGAGGTTATCAAACTTAGTAGTTATTTTTGCCTAGGTTTATAATGTAAAGATTATAACATGTCAATGGCAAGAGGGAGTGAAGAGACTTTTTTGCTGTAAATTAAGGGAAAAAATTGTCAATAAGAAGGTGTGTAACTTAGTCTTATTTTATGTTTGTCTGCTTTCTGCCCTGGTTTCAAAGCACTTAATAGTTTCAGTTTATAATTGCTAACCATGGAAACATTGAAACACCACACCCTTGTGTTGCTGTTAATGAATAGTGTCTTTAGCACAAACATATTTTTATCAAAGCACCTAGAGACAGACAGCCACACCCATCGTGGTATTAATCAGCCACATTCTCTAGCTGCCCAGGTTAACTTTGCAGAAATCATGGAGTAAGGGGCTTCTTGGTCAAGCAACTTGCAACTGAATCATTTTAATGACTCAGATCTTTCTGTTGCCCCCTCTTCCTCCCTCCAAAGCAAGATCCCTCATCATATTATTCTACTATATGAGCATTTCTAACTTTATTTAATCCTCGAACTCCAGAAGGCTATTTGGAAATGTTGGTCCTGAAGAGCTGAATGTAGGCAGAGAGAACACCCACTGGTTCTGTAGAAGGAGGACTTGGCACCAGCTGGGGCCCTCCAACGTCTTCAGGCACGGTGAGGTTTATACCTTCCCAGATTGGAGGAACCAATTTGATTCCTCTCAGCTGCCTTGTAAAAATTTCTTGACTTAATTGCTGTGTCTTGTGAGTGAGTACTCATAGCTTCATCTACTCTGTCTTTTGAATAATATTTACAACTTTGTTAGCCATGACCTTAAAAATAGTCTTCGCCTTATTATTCAAATAGATGTCTCATCACGCTGGATAACACATGACCCACACATGCTAAGAATAAACTGAACAGTGCCATGAAGTCCTCCACCTACGTTACCGGAAATGTATGGAATGCAAAACTGGATCCCCGTTCCAACGCTGTCTGCAGGGATGATGGCTCTTCATGGTGGTAGAGGAAGCCACCTACTCACAATTCATCACAGGGGCCTAAAAATAAATGTCTGTGTGGAAATTTCTCCCTCGGGCCTGCCATTGTATCTGAAACTCTCACCGTTCCAGTGAATTCTTTATCTCAGACATCATTTCAGTAAGAGCACCTTTGAAATGCATAGAAATACTCTGCAAGAATAAAAACTTCAAGTGAAGTCCATTTTTATTTTAGCTCAGATGTATTTTTCTTTTTTTCCCAACTTCACCTCTCTTTCTTAGAAAGTAGAGCTCTGAGAAAATAGGAGTTAGGAGAATATTTTATCAAGGTGAAAAACTAGCCATGTTCAAGCATAACGGGTATTGCTAGCCGGGGCTGTTGTGATGATGGTAGACGGGCGAGGCAGAGAAAGCTGCCGCAGTTTCAGGAGAGCCTGCGAGAGGAAGCAGTGCCTTAGAGAGCTGTGCCTGGAGATGTGGACAGGGATTCTTCCCAATAACAACATGAATACTATTGTCAATAACAGCAATTTCAAGCACTGTTCACAGGGAGTCAGGACTTCAGCCACATGTTTCACATCCAATTGTCTCATTTAATTCTGGCAACAGCTGCATCTGGGAAAGGATAAAACCCACCTAGGCATGAAGTTAAGTGGTGGCATTGGAATTTGGAATCAGGTTGATGTAATTCCAAATTCATGGTATTGACCAGGACTCATGCTGGCTCTTTGCCTCTCCTCTTTGACTCTGCTCCCTCTTCTTACTTCTTCAAATGCATGTTCCACCTGTGTGCTCTTTTCACTGACTAGAATATCTCAAACTTTTTTATACCTGCAAGAATATTTTTATTGTTTTCGAGGACCAGGTCAAATGGTAAAATCTCACCTCCTTACAATGTCTTCTTTAATGTATGATCGATTATGGTCATTGGTACAACTAAGTGGGAACGTATCATTCTATTCCCTGCCAGGTTGCAAAACACTTGAGATAGAACATAATTTTTTATTAATTATGTGTGTAGCACAAAGTCCAACTTTGTCATTTGAACATAGTAAACAATCAATAGACATTGGCTGAATGAATAAAGTTGGTAACAGGTGTCATATAAAATTTGGGAATGACCAACTTTTATTATGAATTTACCAATAAGAGATTAAATTATGTCCCCTGGGACCCATTTTGGAAGGCAGGAAATTTATATGGTCATCGAGTCCTCTGAGAAATATTTTCTTTTCTTAGTAACTAAAATTTGTATTTGTTGTCTAGATCATTTTTATCCAAGTCATCAATTTTCTTGTGGGTGGGTAAATGGATAACTGAATCTTATTGAATTTTCAAGTGACATAAAGAAAAAAGTATAGGATACATAGCAACATTTTGATCAACAACACACTACATATATGATGGTGGTCCTATAAGATTATAGTACCATATATATTTCTTCTATGTTTAGATATATTTAGATATATAAATACCATTGTATTACAACTGTCTGCAGTATTCATATTCAGTACAGTAACATGTTGTATAAGTATAGCCTGGGAGCAATAGGGTATAATAGAGCCTGCGTGTATATCAGGGTGCACCATCTATGTTTGTGTAAATACAGTCTGTGATGTTCACGCAACTCTGAAATCACCTACGGATGCATTTCTCAGAAACTATCCCCTTCCTTAAGGGATGCATCATTATATATTTATATACGTCTCTCTCCGCATGTGTATACATATATAATTTTTTTGTCTGTTTATACCTTTAAGAATCTGTAATTGTGAAACTTTGCCAAAGGGGAACACACCATAATGCAAACACTGTAAGAATGAGGAAAACAAAATGCTTGCCAATTTATTATCTAAGGAATCTATGAATAAATAATATGGATGGGTGTAAAAAGATACAAATTTCTGTCTGTGGATACATTTGTAGCCACAGATAGAAAAATGCCATGTAAGTAACTTAAGGATATATTTTCTATCTGGATACATTTGTAGCCACAGATAGAAAAATGCCACTAAGTAACTTAAAGGCGACTTAGCGAGGTACTGTGCATGTGGGACGCGCACCACAGATTCCTGGAGAAACAAGTGGTTGTTCTTTGCGCTGGTCCTGGGAACCCAGAGATGTGTGTGCATTTCCTCTTTTTTAAGTTTTGTTTTGCGTGCTTTAAGGAGGCTAGCAAGCTCTTTAAAAAGTGAAAACAAGATGAGTACATCTTTCCACCTACTTATACATTTTGTAAAACAAGAAATTATGCTTGTTTTAAATTTCTCAAAATTAAATCAAAGTTAGAAATAGAAATGCTCCTAAAACAGAGAAAAATTTATCAAGTGTTCTATTATGTCTACAGTTGAAGATCTATAAAGGGGTCCAGTAGGCTGAGCTTTAATAACTGCTAAGTTAAATTGGCTGAACGTGTGTGTGAGTGTACTTTACCTTGCTCTTTCTTAAGAACCAAAAGTAGTTTCCAGCTCCATGGGAGGCTTAGGACCAAAAAAGTACTGACGTTCTGCATTTATGCTGACTCTGGTTTTATGCTAAACATCATCTAGCCATCCATTCATTCACTCCATGGACTAAAATCGAGAACCAGCTCCTCGTCCTGCGTATCACCAGGCTGTGTGTACAGACACACATGTGCTGTGGACTCAGTCACGCACGTGACTGGTCTGGTGGTGCAGGCAGAACTGTAAACTAAAAACATCACAAATGTCGTTTCTAAGAAACGTCCTACATGCAGACCTGATGCAGTTTTAAACTTAGATACTAGCTGAATGCTCTGTTGGAACATTTGCTCAAGAAGACCCCTCCAGTACTGATTGCTGTGTGCCTCGTGATTCTTTGCTGATTGTGTGAAAAGTCTTGAAGGGGCAAAAGCAGGTAGCCTTAGCAGTTGATCTGAGATTGATGGCCACTGAGGAGAGTCACGCTATGGAGCCATCATATCATAAATGATATCTGAGTCAAGGCCTTGTAGTTCTCATTCAGATGTTAGACCAGCTGAGTGCTGTAAGTATAGGAAAGTATATGAGCTGGGCAGCGCATGTAGCTTAGCGGGTAGGGCACCAGCCACATACACCGAGGCTAGCAGTTCAAACCCGGCCTGGGCCAGCAAAACAACAATGACAACTGCAACAAAAAAATTGCTGGGCATGGTGGCTGGTGCCTGTAGTCCCAGCTACTTGGGAGGCTGAGGCAAGAGAATCACTTAAGCCCAAGAGTTTGAGGTTGCTGTGAGCTGTGATGCCATGGCACTCTACCAAGGATGACATAGTGAGACACCATCTCAAGAAAACAAACCAAAAAAACTCTAAAAAAAAAAGAAGAAGAAGAAAGTATATGAGCTTATCACAGATTAAGCATTTAAAGGTCCTAATTTTGTACCATTGTATGCAAGGAAAGGCATCACATTGATTCATCCCTTTAACCCTGTTTTTCTGCTCAAATTTATAGGGCACTGTTGCTTTATGATTATGTAGACAGCCTTGAAGCTGGACTTCCCGTGATCAGCCCTTAGATCCACCGTTTACTTGCTGGGTGACCTTAGTCAGGTTGTATAACCACTGTCCATTTTTTTAACCATAAATGTAAAATAACAACTGAGGATAAGATGATTGTGTGGATTTAATTAGTTAATGCAGGCAATGCAATTAGAACAGTGTGTGTCACATTACTAAGTTTCTATGGTAATTATTTCTACTGGCCCCAAAGAAGACATCAGACTCTTTCTACAATATAGCATTCTGGACACCACTATCACCAGGTTGGATTTGGTATGTGAGGCAAAATTAATTTGTCATCTTTATTTTATACAGATGTAAAAGATCTTTCTTTTTACTACTATGAACCTGGGAGAAGGCCTTTGAAAAGTCAGCTCTGAGCTGGAGGTTGCTGTGAGCTATGACACCTTGGCACTCCACCGAGGGTGACAAAGTGAGACTATCTCTAAGAAAAAAAAAAGTCAGCTCTGAGCAGTTTTGTGGGACATTGTTCTTATTAATCTGTCTAGTGATCCTTCTTTAGAAGGTGCGGTATAATGCAGGGGTGGTATCTCTCTCAGAAGGTTTTGCTTTTTGACAGAGCCTTACTGAGGATATACACAGTTTCACAATGCTCAGGTGTGACTTACTGAAGGTGACTTTCTAGGCAACAGGATAAACAATGATGGAGCGTGGATCTCCCAGGAAACACTCAGGGCTAGGTGGACCCAGGTCAGTTGTATCCTCTAACTATCTGCAGGAGTTAATCTTTCCTGCTGAAAAGTTGTCCCAATTCCTGGTGAAAGAGCACAGAACTTCTACATTTAATTAAGATCAAGAAATGAGTTCATGATCAAAGATCCTTCAATGCAGACCTTCTGATTTAGAGTTCCAGCATTGATGGAGAATGGATTTAGATCCCTAAGATATGGTTTTTTCAGACATAGTATATACATGCAGAATTTTACATAGACTATTCCATGTAGCAGTCCAACATGTAATCATTGCAGATGTTAAAAGTGTAAAAAGTTTACCAATGAACAGAAAAGTATTAGAGAAAAACGAGTGAAAATAAAAAGTGGAAACATTCTACATACAAAAAGTTGTCAAAATAATAATAAAACACAAACTCTGAAGAGTGTTACACAGCATATTAGAACCAAAGCTAGACTGAAAAGATACAAAGTAGAGGACAGAAGAGCGGTGATAATGGATATGAGTCTTCCACAACTGACAGAAGATTCTGGAACCGTGATGTACCCAAAGCAGAATAAATAAAAAGAAATTTATGTCCAGACACATTTTTGTGAAATTGCAGAACATCAAAGACCAAAAACACCTGAAAACACCTTCTGGGCAGGAAGAACAATTAAACTGTAACAGTAGGTGGAGGGACAGTGTCTCCCTGGGCCGCCGTCACTGAGGCTCAAAGGCAGAGCCATGACAGCTTCAAACACTCGGCAGGAGGCAGGACCTCTCAGCTCAGTTGTACACTGAGCAGAAATATCCTTTAAGAATAAGAGCAAAATAAAGATGTTTTCAGAAAAATCAAAGTTAAAAACTAAGTTTTCGACCAACCAAGTAGTTTTCTACCAAAACTACTGTTTTAAAGAAACTTTCAGGTAGCACTTCTCAAATTCTATGGTCTTCAGACTATTTTACACTCTTCAACATTATTGCAGGACCTAAAGTACTTTTGTTTCTGTGGGTTATATCTATCAGTATTCACCAAAAGAGGCTGTAAGACGGGGAAGTTGAAAATTATATATTAATTCATTTAAAAATAATAGTAATCACCCCATGACATGTTCATTTAAATGCATTTTTATGAAAATAACAATATATTTTAAGACATACTGAGAAGCATGACTTTCTTTTACGTTTTGCCAGTGTCTTTAATTTCTGGCTCAATAACAGACAGTGTGATTCTCACATTCTTTTCATTCAATCTCTTTTGAGTTCCCATGTCATGTACTTCTCTGAAAGACTTCATGAGGGAGTGAGAGTCTAAAAGGCTGATAATTTTTAGTGTTCTTATAAAAATAATGTTGAACTCATGGATCTCTTGGTGGTGTCTCAGGCATCCACAGGGGTCTCTGAGTCATACTTGGAGAACTGCTACGTCTAAAATAGGTGCTGCAGGAGGAAGAAACATGGTACTAGAAGATGTGAGATAAAAGAAGTAATGCTGGGGCAGCGCCCGTAGCATAGTGGTTACGGCGCCAGCCACACACACTGAAGTTGGCGGGTTCAAACCCAGCCCAGGCCAGATAACCAACAATGACAACTACAACAAGAAATAGCCAGGCATTGTGGTGGGCATCTGTAGTCCCAGTTACTAGGGACACTAAGGCAAGAGAATCGCTTAAGCCCAAGAGTTTGAGTTTCCTGTGAGCGATGATGCCATAGCACCCTATAGTAAACATACACAAAATTTCAAATAAATATTGCATAAAAATGACAAAGATGTTTAGCTGGAGGAGTACATATGAGCCTGGAGGATACACATGTATTTAGAATGAGGAACAGATAGGGGTAGGAACAATCCTACTAAAAAACAGGTGTTGTTTATTGAAAACTGCAGTGTGTCAGGTACTACACTCAGTACCACCATTTAATCTTGACCCTAAGCTGGTAACATAGCTACTCTTATTAGCATCCTTTTGAAAGCTGAGGAAATCGAGGCCCAGAACATAAAGTAACTCATCTAGGGTAACAATCGGAAGATGACAGAGCTGTGACTGCAAACCTTATAGTCTGACTCCATGGACTAACATGGTGCCACAAGTTAGAAAATAGAAATATGGTGGAAGGTAACTTGGTAGAGGGATGAATCAATGCATGTCTGATGGGTGACTACTGTATGCTCAGTTCAAGACTAAATACTAAGGAACGGTTTTTAAGTTCCCATGCTTATGTGGTTTCCAGCGGGAAATAAAAAGCCTTAGGTGCATGGAAATAAATGTATTAGAATACAAAATCACGCTTTGACAGCTGAAGGCATCTCTAAGCAGTGATACTGTAGAATAATTTGAGTACACATCATGGAGGAAAAGACTTTGATATTATGGAAGAAAAGTAGAGTTCGGATCAGGAGAGAGGTAGTGGAAGGGTTTTCAACAGACGTTTGAGCAGTGAAAAAAAAATAATCGTGACCCATGAAACTTATTTGACCTACACATAAAATTTGCTTCGGGGAAGTTGAAGCCAGCTAGCATGTAAGCTTGGACCAGACTGTGGAAATCACTGAATACAGAGAGGAGATGAGCCTTGAAATTTAAAGACAGAAATCAGGACTTGTTCAACATCATTTAAAGAAATAATTATTAAATAAAACAAAGTAGTTCAGTGTTCTAGAGACCGCACTTGAACAATGAGAAGCCTGGCGTGTGTGATACATAAATTTGCATTATTATATACATTTCAAATTTCTTATTGGTCATATCCTGTGACCCTCACACCCCTCAACTTTCTGAAAATTTATGTGCCACAGTCTTTTGTCTGTGCATTTTGTAATTTTTCCTCTTTTCTTTATCAATTGTCTATATGCAGCTGGTCATCAAATTTTCATTTGTGTCTTTGAATTGGATCTTATCATGCTGAAAATGCTTGATATTGTAGTCTCCAGGAAATAAATCCAGCATGGTGGGGGAACAAATATTTCAAAACTTGGAATAACAAGGCTGTTTGGGGCTCCCCTATTGATCATACATGACCTGAACCAGCTGTTTATTCTTCAATTTTCCCCTCTGAACTAGGGCAAGCAGCCACATTACTGCAAGATAATGTTGAAAATCATTGAGTCTTTCTGATAAAGGAGGATGGTTAGAAATCATTGACTAAAATCTCAAAACTCTTCATTGCTATTTTAATTTAAGCAACACTGTGCCATACGTTGCATTTTAATTACTAGCTAGGTTTCTAAATGTGGACTGTAATTTGATAAAATATCTGTAATGTAGGCAAGCTACTGTAGCTAAATACCCTGGCCATTTGCTTATACATATTGTATGTACATACGTGGACCATATGCACACATATGGTGACTTGCGATACGGTTGCAAGACTTAGACCTGTCTTTTCAGCAGTTTCGTTTGTGGAGGTTGAGAACAGTGTTTATAGCAGTGAGAAAGAGAACAGGAGTGGGTTTGGAAGGAATCGAAATCTGTAGCTTTTCTTCCTCAACCGCCGTAATCACATTCACCCGGCTCCGTTAACATGGATGTGGCGCTTTGTCGTGCACCACACACTGCTGTATAATTTTCACTGGGGTAGTCAAGCACTTAAGTGTGGGAACAGGGCTAGTGTAACAGTGGCATATCCCTGACGGGACACTGAAGGGACATACCATGAGTCTGTGAGCTAGGCAGCGTCTAGATGGCAGGACAAGTGTTTGGATAAGGACTTTGGCTTTTTTATATATTCAGTGGGAAGTCATTGAAAGGATTTCAGTATGAAAGTGACAGAAATTACTTTACGTATTTAAAAGTCGCCCAGGCTGCCGCATGGGAATAGATTATAAGAAATCAGGGTGTGGCTCGGCACCTGTGGCTCAAGTGGCTAAGGCGCCAGCCACATACACCTAAGGTAGCGGGTTCGAATC
>NW_003852399.1:12987950-13017586 GCF_000181295.1 Otolemur garnettii
AAAAAAAAAAAATATATATATATATATATATATATATATAAAGAAATCAGGGTGAAAAGCATGGAGAGCAGTCAGGAAGTTGCCAAAATGGCCTTGCAGAGAAGTGGTGGTGAGGCCTGGGTGGATTTGCCTTGACTCTAATGAAGCTGAACATCACAGCCCCTTGTTTGCATGAGACCCTTCTTACCAATGTATTCATGGGGTATATGTCTTTGTGATATTTGTAAAAATAAGGCATTTTAGCTGCTCCTAAGACAGATGTTTCTAGTCTGTCGTTATGACTTGGATGGGGTACTATTAGAGGGCTTCTGGGCATTTTGGGGGTCCTGTCAAGGAGGAGTTGAGTTGGGCTATGTCATTTAAACTATCATGTGGAAAGTTGTTTTGGAACAATCACATTAAACAAGTGAAAGGTGCCTCTTTGATAATCTTTACATTTATTGGAGAAGCAAAGAAATCCAGATTAAAAACTAATGAGACGAAGGCTCCTGAGCCATAAAAATGAGTGAAATAATGTCTTTGGCACCAACTTTGATGGAACTGGAGCAAGGAAACCTTTATCCTAAATGAAGTAACTCAGGAACAGAAAACCAAATACCACATGTTCTCACTTTTAAGTGGGAGTAAGCTCTGGCTATGCATGGTCATGCAAGCGGTATGATAGACAGTGGAGACTCTGAAGGAGGTGTGAAAAATTGCATAAGACACAATATGTATTATTTGGATGATGAGTACACTAAAAGCCCAGACTTCACCAGCATACAGTATACCCATGTAATAAAATTCTACTTGTAGCCTACAAATCTATTGCAATAAAAAAATTAATTTAAAACATTTAAAAATTAAAATAATAAAAATGAAGTAATAGAAATTAACAATGAAGTCATTTGAAATCATTCTGACATCTAGAAGTTAATTGTCTAATCTCCAAATTTGCAAATTTGATCCCTTCATTAGGAGGAAGACACAAATTTTGCGTAGAAGTACAGTTGGCTCTCTGTATCCCAGGGTTCTGTATCCTTAGATTCAAAAATATTTAAGAAAGGGGGGGGCAGGAGTGGTGGCTCATGCCTGTAATCCTAGCACTGTGGGAAGCTGAAGTGGGTGAATTGCCCTCAGCTCACAGGTTCGAGACCAGCATGAGGCAGAGCGAGACCCTGTCTCTAAAAATAGCCAGGTATTGTGGTAGGCACTGTATTCCCAGCTACTTTGGAGCCTGAGGCAAGAGAATCACTTGAGCCCAAGAGTTGAAGGTTTCTGTGAGCTGTGATGCCATGGCACTCTACCAAGGGGTAGCAAAGTGAGACTCTCAAAAAAAAATGGGGTGGTGCTTGTGGCTCAAGGAGTAGGGTGCTGGCCCCACATACTAGAGGTTCAAACCTGGCCCTGGCCAAAAACTGCAAAAAAAATAAACAAACAAACAAAAAAATGACAATAAAAATGATACAAATAAAACTGTAGCATAACAACTATTTACATAACATTTACATTGTATTAAGTATACATAATGTACAGATGATTTAAAGTAGATGGGAGGGTATACATAGGTTATATGCAAATACTACACCATTTTATATGAGAGACTCAAGCATCCTCCAATTTTGATATCCAAAGGAGGTCAGGAATCTGATCCCTTAAATACTGAGGTGCCACTATAACTCATTGATTACTTGATAACCCAATTAATGAAGATGAATGAGTCATATGAACATACTGGGAAAAGATTTCAATCTCCTGCTGTTTGACCACATAGAAATAACATAAAACTCATACCACCCCATTCTCTATTAAAACAGCAACAACAAACTGCCTAATAACTTTTGCTGATTCAAAGAGTATTTAAGGATTAGTCACTTAAATTAGTCACTAATCACTTCTATGATTAGTCATAAAAAACTTGACATACTTCTAAATCGTATAGCTCTTCTGTAAAAGAAACTGCAAAGTGGTCTTTCCAAATTTGACAAAAATCACAAACATTCTTGTAATACTAAAAGCATGTGTTAGAAAGCTGAAATAAACATTTTAAAAGATCAGTAACCATCCTCAACTTGTAAAGGAAAGATTGAATGATCTATTGTCTTTACTAAAAAAGCTGTTATACACATTGTCGTATGAAGAAGTGATTAAAGAGCACACAGCTGAAGCATGTAGGAAAATTACAGACGTGTGTCAACATGTTGATTCATATGAATAGCGCGTCACTTTCCTGGAGTTTTGTAAAGCCTGTAATATTTTTCAGCTTAAATTTTTTTTCTAGTTTGTAATTTCTCTTCTCACCCTAAATTACGTACATTATTTTAAACCCAATTTTGTATTTATAGCTTATAGGCCCTTTCTTTGAATGTGGCCTCCCAAATTTCACAGGCATAGGGTTCCACCAAGCTTGGTTCTGCCCCTTTGACTTGGGGTTGAGACCGCGCAGATGGAAGAAAGAGAATATATTCAGGGTGTATTTTGGACATAGAATGAATGCTTATAAAATTGTCTTATTGAAAGGCTGTAACCCGTTTCCCAGGGGCAAGTAAATGAAAACTGAAAAATAAAATAAGTCTTCCAAAGTTGTACAACTTGGAACTGGTGAACTAGGATTTGAATCCAGATAAGCTCCAGTTTCCTTAGGATGTGCTGAAGATTCATTTAAACCAGGCCTACGAAGGGCTTGCCGTGGTAGCCGGCACGTGGTTGCGCGTTCCTGGGCTGTAGCTAGTGCTACGATGGTAAGACGTTTATTCTTTACACGTGCATGCCTTTTTAAAATTGTGGGAATTTTCTCTGCGTCTTTGCCAATCTCTCTGCAGGAGTCAGACCGCTTTGCTGTAGGTTTCCAGTTTTTCAGGGAATAAGGAATCTCTTGATCGCTCTGGACTTGTTCTTTGTCAGCCAGCCAGCGCCCAGTGCTAGGAGCGGCTGCTGGTAAACAGCAGAGCCCTTTGGCTGACCGGCCCCTGGAATGTCCGCGGCAGAACTGCCTGGCGGAACCTGCACGTGGGACAGAAACCGTAGGTCTCCAGTGGGGTGCTGGTACCTCCAGTTTGAAAAGAGGTGGGAGGAGGGAGTCACATGTTTCCTAATGAGGCAAGAACGGGGCAGACCTTTGAGACTGTCCAGAGTGACTCTCACATAACCCCATCTAGTTTGTTCGGATTATTTTAGGCAGATTTAAGCTGAGGACTGAGGTGAGATGAGTCTAATTTTTAAGGATTTTGCGTCCTCGGAGCGATTCGTTATTGGAACTTATTCCAGCCTCTCACAATCCTTCTAATCTCTTTCCGAATTTCTCAGTTACTTCTGTAAAACTTATTTTAATTATCTGATAACTAGGAGTAGTAACATTCACCCCTTTAGGAACTAAAATTTTATTAGTGTTTTTATTTTTTGTTTTTGTAATTAGTTCCTACTTTATCATCTAACAAGTTCCTCCTCTTTTAAAATTTTTTTTTATTTTTCATTCCAAGAAGACAGAATTGAAGGATTTTGGATATGTAGGTACATGCTTAAATGCACATGCAAGCTGGTAAATAAAAGTAAGAGCCCTAAGTGTGCTGGGAATATTCCATTCTGCCTCCATGCAGCAAGGCCACCCCTTCTGGTCTCCCAGTTGGTGGTAATACATCCTGTGGGCTCCCAGCTGCCGGGGGTATGCGGAAGAGACAGCAGTTACCCTGGTTTGTTCTTTAGTTGCTGGTGTATGTATTCTGCCTTGTGGGCCTTTATATCAGGTTAGTGTCTGATAACAGATTTCAGTTATAATTTGAATTCTGTCCTCTAATTTCTCCTTCTCCATCTAATGCGTGTAGCCGGCTCGTGCAGGGCTGGGACAACACTTTTTCAGCAGTCCCTATTCCACTACTGTAACTTCATCTCACCCCTGGGAGGTGACACAAACCAGCTGTGACTTCATTCTGTCTGTGACTTCATTCTGTCTCTCCCCAGTGTGGCCCTTGAAATTATGTAAAGAGATGAACCAATGAAAGTGAGGCAAAAAAACAAACGAGAGATGATTCCGAATTAAAGGATTCTGCCAGGATGGAATTTTTTTTTTCAAACTTTATTTCTTGAGTTTCTTCTCCTTATATAATTTTGTTTAAAATATACGATGAGATCAAACAATAAGGGTTTTCTTATAGCATTAAAAATTAAACATTTCCTTGTGGCTTGTATAGTAGTGAGTATTATCAATAAGCAAAAATAAACCCGTACCTATCTTGTGGAAGGTAAGAAAATTATCTTAGGAATTGAATGGTGAATTTCTGTCTTCAGGTTGAGACAGAATTTGGTATGAACCAATTTTCGTATTGGTTCAGTACAAAAATTCAAAACAATTCCATACCAACATATGACGATTTTTCAACTGGAGGCTTTATTTCTTGTAACTGAAAAGGAATTAACCTTTCTCTGAGTTTCTAATCTGATTATGGTTTTAATTTGCCCCATACGTCTCTAAAAATGAATCCTGCACAGACACACACACGCACACGTGTGTGCATGAACATTGTTCCTGCATGTATTTCTAAGTGTGCTTATATTTACATAAGGAAAATACATGGCTTCCCCCTCTTTGGTCTGATATCAGTATTTTTAGCTACATTGGGATAAAAGCTCCTGCAAGGACAAAGAGTGATGGCACCTTTCTTTTTAATACAGAATATGCAGGCCCCGCAGTAGGGCAGCCCATGTCCTCCACTCCTATCTGTGGAGAAACAAGGGAAGTCAGAAGTCTAGAGCTCAACTGCGACCGTCTTCCCTTTTACTGTGATAATCTCTGTTCCCATGTGGTCACGTTAGGAAGGGTTAGGTGCATGTGGCAGTGACATGACCATTGGGAATCCCAGAGCCGACATCTCACACTTTGTGTTGCTTCCTCTGTAGAATACAGTGGATGTTTTCTGCAGCCCTGCTGTTCGTCTCATGAAATGCCTAGTGCTAGATTAATATTTTAATCTCTTAACTCCAATAAGAACAGGCTGGAATGGTCTGATTACTGCGGAACTCATCATTCATCATGGCTGTGGTTCTGTCGCCTCCTCTGACCAGCCCCTCCTCCTAAATTACTATATCCAAACATCTGAGTGTGACCTACTTGTTGAAGAACAGGCTCAACAATATGATGCCATAATTACTTCCAGAATTAGCAAAAAAAGAAAAAAAAAGCTAACTTGTTCATCTTATATATCCTTGTAGTAACTCTTCAAAGTATAAGCAGAGAAAGTGGAGGGTATCCTTTGATTGTGTTAAGCTTTTCTTTTTAAAGTAATTAATTAAATATGTCCTTGCCATATCATCAGTAGCTTGACTTGGTTTCAGAGTGAATGCAGCTAGCTACACGCTCTGAGTGACTGCTTTTAAACCCTTAAGTCCTGTCTCCACCTTAACAGTTTATTCATTAGTCACTGTTGAACCTTTGTCCTTACTTGTTAGTATCTGAGAAAACACACACATTAGCTCGCAATGTCTACGCACTCTCTCCATCGCTGTGATAATAGTTTCCTCAATCGTAGCCAACTTGTCAGCATGGAAACTCCGTATCATGGGTGGCATTGAGAAATTTCACCCAAGGTTCATCTGGGTGACTCCACTCATTCAGATGAAATGGAATACAGAAATCTAGATGGTAATAAATAATGAGATTTTTTTCCCCTCCAAATCTCTGTTTATTTAACATCTTTCAGATTAATAGTTCTCAATTTTGTAAATTCATGATCCAGTAAAAACAAATGAGTAAAACATTTGACGGGCCTCTATAGGACGGCCTACTTTTTTTTTTTTTCCGTCAAGTAAAAAAGTAACAAACTCTTCTTTTACCACCATTTCATAGAAGGAAGACCACCTAAATGCACCCCCCCCAAAATGTAGAATGGCCATAATCTCACATTAAAAGAGAATTCTTTTAAATAAACACTTCTAGCTTTGTTGAAAACACACTGCCTCATTTCTCCCGGGAACAGTGAGAACTCTGGGTTGGGATTCAACAGGTTTGAGATGTGCTATGGGCATACAGCTCCGTGAGCTTTGGGTTGCTTGACATTTCAACAACACAGAAGAGGGATGCTTGTTAGTGTAGGAGTTGCGCCTACGTGTTCTTTTCCTTCTTGTTGGCTCGCTGGGGTGGTTGCTGGATATCTCAAGAGTTTCTGCCTACTGGGTGTGTACTCATGTGGACGGTTCTCAACTTCGCGTTGTTTCTCTGGGAAGATAACCCAACGGGGCTTGTGGGCTTAGTGACGATTACTCATTTTGAAACAGGATCAGCCTTACGCTTCTGTGGAGTAGGCAGTGGCTTATGTGGCATGATTTGTGGGGTGCTGAGAAAGCTCGGAAATAGTTCTTCCATTCAGTTGCAACACAGTCTGAAATCCAAACCAGGGATGTTTATTCCTTTGGGGCTCCCCTGGGAGCCCCCTTGCCGCCTTTTCTCTGTCTACATGCTCCCCTTAGGTCATCTTTGTCATTCTAAAGGCTTTAAATGACATTGTTATGTTGACAACCTATTTTTTTTTTCATTTGATGTAATGATTATATATATTTATGGGATAATTACCCTGATTTGATCACTGGCAACTGCTTTCAAAGTGGACTTGTTTTTAAATGGTGGAGGGGGTGTTGCTTTTTATCAACAGATCGTGAGATGATTGCCATTGAGATAGTTTACTAACCACAGTTCTCAAGAGGAGCGGGCATGCAGCACCACACAGGGCTACATAGGGCAGCAGCCGGGGTGTCAGAAGCAGAAGGAGCAGAAGGCATGAGCAGATAGCCTTTATTGTGGTTTTCATGGGAAGGAACAGGCAAGGCAGGGAAAGCCAGTTGGGCAGGTTTAGGAGTAGATGGTCTGAATAATGTCAGTGGACTCCAGGCTATAAGAGTGAGCTCTGGTTGTCTGCTGCCTGGCCCTGAGTTGATTAGGGGTAGGAGGACATTGACTTATGTGTGAGAAAGGAGGTTGTTGGAGTGGAGGGTGGGTTCCAAATCGATTGGTTTACATATGAAAAGTGTGTTTGAAGGGAATTTGTTTGGTATTTCTAGGAATTGGGAAGGGTAGTCTCTCCTTGGGGAGGGTAGTCTCTCCGTGGTGAGTGAGGCCCCAGAAGCTAATAATGCATGGGGAATACAGAAAATAAGAAAACAGAGTTAATACACAGCCTCCCACCTGGGATCCGCTGGCAGACCGACCTCCCTGACCTGCAGATTCACCCATTCAGCCATCTCCTTGGCACACTCACTTAAATGCTTTAGTGCATTTCAAAATTAACCGGCCTTGTAGTTCCACCTCCAAATATGTTTTCTGTTTACGTATCATTCCTTGTCGCCACTGCCACCACCCTGGCATAAATTAGAACTTCTTATCTCACTCAGACTCCAGTCTTCTCAGTGTGGGGAAGACCCAAAAGACAACAAATCAACCAGCATTAAACAACTCCACCAAGTCAACAAATGAATGTAAATACTACAAACACGCTTCTATCCTTCTATTCTTCGACACACCCACCATCACAGGATAGGACATAATTTATTATCCAGTCACATGCTAGAGTAAACTTTTGATAAGATTAAGTGGAGCATGTCTCTTGCTTACAAAAGTTTTTAGAGCAGTGAGACTTCCAACTCACTCATGATGCAGCCTTCCTCCCTATTCCAAACCAGGATTCCTGTAGGGTATCCTGGCCTCTGACTCTCTGACCTTATTTCCCACCACCTTCATCCTCATTATGCTTCCCGGCCTTTTTGAACTTCTAGAACATTCTAAGCTCTTTTCTAAGCAACTTGGTCATTTCTGGCTACACTATCTGAAGATTTTCTCTTAGATTTTGTGTATCTACTTTTTGTCTTTTAGGCTTGACAATTATCTCTTTTAAAGAGGATTTCTTGGGTCCTCTCTGGGCATCACCACCACCCATCTGCCCAATCATGTGTCATTTCAAGTTTTTTCAAGTGTCTGTTGATGTTTGGTGATATCATCCTTGTTGGTCTGTTGTCTTTGGTGCCTTCTCCCCAGGAATGTAAGTTCCACGTAGACTGTCCCTTTTCTGCCTTTTTACCATTGCAGTCCCATTGCCCAGTCTAGCCTCTTGCATAGAATCAGGCTTTGAGTAATAGTTCTTGGAAGAATAAATCCTTTGTATATGCATACATGTATATTTCTCAAGGTACATATCTTGAGAGAGCATAGTGAAAATTAGTTTATCAATTTATTTTCCTTTTTGACTGTATGGGAACAATGCAAACCCAGAAAAAAGGATGATGGCTGGATTTATAAAAAAGGTATGAAGACAAAATGGTGTTCAAATGACTGATTTGTAAACTTTAAGGGTTTTTTTAAACTATCATTTCTCAAGAACTGACTGTGTGTCAGTCTGTGCTACATGTTTTTAAGAGATTATCTTATTTGTTCATCACATAACTGCATAAAGTATTTTTCTATTATAAATATTTTTAAATTATTTAATCATCACAATAAATTTATAAAGTAGGCTGTATTCTGTGGGTATTATAGATGAGACTTAGGAAGAATATTTGGAAGATGACAGTTGGATTTAGTTTCAGTTTGTGTGTACTCTACAGAAACAGCAGACAGGGTGGACTCTGGAGCCGTACAAAGTTGAGTTTTCATTTCTCACTGCACTGTGATTAGCTGTGCGACCTTGAATACATTATCTAACTTAAAAATATTTATTCTCTTCCTGGGAATGATGGGAAAAACATCCGTGCCTCTTTGTAGAGTTGTGGCAATCGTTAATTTAGAATAGGCAATGGATGGGAATAATTCTAACACAGTGTCTGGCACATAGAAAATGTTTCAGTAATATTAGCTATTATTATTTTCAATTTTGTAGCAGTTTGGAAGCCCTCATATAAAAAAGGAAACTGTTGTCCTTGGTTTCGGGGAATAAAATGTTTTAGTTTAGGAATGTTTTAAAACTGTAAGCAGTAATTTCTGTACTTAAATGTTTTAGCAGATGTTTGTCATGCTTGTAATAACTATATTTGTGCTAAAGTAAAATTAGTGAATAAGCTGATAAAATAGCATATAGAACATATGCAAAAATATAGCATAGCAATATATTTCTAAATAGGTAATAAGTACATCAATAAGAAGTAATTGATCAACCCCATTTGCAGTCACATTTAAAGAGAAAGGCTCCCTTCAATTTCTATTTATCTGACCTTTTCTCTCTTTTTTTTCCTTTTTTCTTCTTTTCTTTTTCTCTGACCTTTTTATAGTATCATTTTGGTATTAGAGTTAAAAAAGCTTTGAATTGTTCTTTGTCCTCCTTTCGATTGCCCCTACCTGCTGCCGTTGTCCCGGCCAGACAAAATTGCTCTTAATAATTTATTTCCTAAGTGTTTGGCCAAACTTGCTTTACTGGAACTCAAGTGATGAAGCCACTCACTCTCCTTGGAAGCCAGGTCCGTGGCCCATTAGCTCCATGGGTCAGCAGGGATTCTTTGGTACTGTGCCTTCATTTAATCTTTCATAACACCATCCTATTACTCTTAGCCAACACCTTTTGCATTAGCCAAAATAGTTCATTTCTTTCCTTGATGACTGCACTCTTCAAGTATTCGTGGACTGTATATCCTGACCCCCTGCCCCCTTTAATCGTCACTTAATCAGGTTTTACATATTTGGTTCCTTTCATCTTTCCCCATAATTCCATCCCCCTAGGCCTGTAATCATTTGGACTACATCACTACAAATATATTCTCTGTAGAACTCCCTGGAATCCCAGAGCGGCTTGGATGGAGAAATGATACTGCGTTGAGCCAATCTCACAATGAGATGGTGTATTTAAGGCGTGGGTTGCATTCTGCTTAATACTGGTTTGTATATGTGACGAATCACATTGCCTAGTTTTTAAGTTCCTTACGAGAAGAGACCATGCACAATTTACTTTCTTTGGGTGGATAAGTGCCTTAAACCCTGGCTGTACACTGGAATCCCCTGATGATCTTTAACAACTTCTGACGCCTGGCTCCCATCACCAGGCCTTCTGCGTTAATTGATATGGGATGTGACCTGGGCATCCGAATTTTTAAAATCTCCCCAGATGATTCCTTAAACAGCAGGTGCTTACTAAGTAGTTGGCAGGTGAATGAAAAAATGAATACTGTACCATTTCATCAACTAATACCTCCAAGTGTCTCCAGCTTCCTGCTACTACTATCTATCTATGCTTTATATTGGTATTTCAAACTTTTCCAGATCACCACTCAATGAATGGTTTTTTTGTCAGAATGTCTAAAAGGCTTAAAGGAATTTTATCGCGTGTCTGGTCTCTGTTTCCTGACAGCCTTCTCAGTTTAATAGCTCTCTCGGATTTAAGTATCTCATTCCACATCCTGCCATGTGCTTGTGAATGCGATATCACAATTGGCCTTCCCTCCTTTTTTTTTCATCATACATGTCTATGGCGCTTGTCAACCCAAGGAAGACCTACTTTATTTAAATGGCTACAAATGTTTGCCATAATTCTTCCCAGCAAGTTTTAAATCAAGAGCAGCATACCTCTCCAGATGAAATTAGTAATTCATATTAGATAAAATTTCAAAAATATATTTATTAATATTTTATCCATTCAGTAATTGATTCAAAAAAATTAACAGATGTATTTTTTTTAGAGCAATTTTAGGTTTACAAAAGAACTGGACAGAAAGTACAGAGAATCCCCATCAATTTTTCTTTTTTTTATGTTTTGTCTGGGATTGAAGCTTAAGTATCCTTGTCAGGAAAATATTCCTTGGATCTTTGGCTGATGCTTTCAGTAGTGAATGTTACATAGGAAATTAGTAAAGGTGACAAAAATGTAGAACTGTACTGTGCTGGATTTTTCATTATGATGTTAAAAACACAGAATCTATCTGGCATGGTGTGGAGTTTATTCCTCTTTATATGGGGTTTGGAGTTTATTCTTCAAATAGTTTTACTTTTAGCACAATCCAGAGGAAGACAGCCAAATTGCAACTCCCACAAGACCACACTGCACCAGCATTCTTATCCTGAGAGGCCTTTCTTTTAGTGATAGCCAAGATGCTGAGAGACAAGCCTCTAGGATGTGGGGCAGAGAGAGCATCACCGAAGGGGCAGCTTGTCAGAACAAGCAATTGACCTTCAGTAACTAGACATTCTTGTCTTGAACACTGCAGAAATTCTTTACTTGAGGCTTGCACAAGACTGAAAAGCCTGCAGGTAGCTCTAATTTATTATTTCTTTGTTTCTCCGTCCTGCTTTTACCAAACACTGACAGCTTGAAAAATCAAAGAAAATAGTATACTTATCAATTTTCTCAGCCAGTCACAGTAATGTGTTTGAGGTCAGAGCAAGGTCTGGGTTTTGATTAACCCCCGTAATGAACAGAAAAGACAGAAGCAAGTCCAAAGAGATTCTCACTCAGCAGCACACAGCACCAGAGAAATGATTCTCAGAAGTTAAGGCTCTATGTAACTGCTTGTCCAATTATCTTCATTTTATAAGAGGAGAATAATAAAGTAGGCGAGAATCACATCTTTTTTAAAACCTATGAAGCCATATTCAGTAACTTTCCGGTGCCTAAATTTCTGTTTTCTTAACATTTCCATTAATCTGCCAGGTTATTTATCTACATGCTTTTATCAAAGCACAAAAGAGACCTGCAGTATTGTGTATCTCTAGACTGAGAATAGTTTTTGAATTCTTCTATCATTCTGGTGAAGAGGAGACACTTCACAAAAGTTGAAGTTGACACCTTGCAAAAGTTTTCAAGATGCTTGCAAAGAAAAACATCCTAGCAACCTCTCAGTTAGAGTTCTTCAATTTAAAATTGGTAAAACTCAGAATGAGACTATTCTAAAATATGTCTGTTCAAAAGGCAATCAAATGAAGCATAGCAGAATCTCAGGTATTGGCAATTGGGACATGATTGTTAGCTCTGTGATACTATTGGAAATTATTGAGAAAGAACTTTTGTGTTGTATTCATCTAGGAAGTTATCTTCTTTTTTTTGGAGACAGAGTCTTACTTTATCACCCTTGGTAGAGTGCCATGGCGTCACAGCTCACAGCAACCGCCAACTCCTGGGCTTAGGAGATTCTCTTGCTTCAGTCTCCCTAGTAGCTGGGACTACAGGTACCTGCACAATGCCTGGCTAGGAAGTTATCTTCTTAACCAAAGCAGGGGAGCTCATTAAACTTTGCTTATTAACCTAGTGTAAGTAGAAGTTTATATACTGAATTGCTTTGAAGGGCAGTTCTGGGGAGGACTTTGCATCTAACTCTAAACCCACTGTGGTAGAATCTCATTGCAGGGGGTCAGGGAAGCGGGCAGAAGAAACAGCATAGCAAACAGGATCCCTAGCTGATTCTTATATACGCTGGAGTTAATCTATTTGCCAAACACAGAATGGGTTGGGTCAGGTGTTGAACATATATTTTCTTTTCATTTGGCTTTGCAAACTGAAACAGAAAATGCACGTTAGAACTACAGAAATTCAAAAACTTCTCCTATGCTAACTACTCAGTTTTAATTAACTGCAGACAGAAAAGCTCCAAATTCTTTACCTTAATATATTAGCTTATGAACTATCATGAATTCCAGACGATAAACAATACAACAAGAATGAAAGGAAAATAATCTGAATATAATCAGTTCTCTAATGGGAAAATGAAATGTTATTAAAATCAGATCAATCTTGTAGTTAAAGCTGCTTATTAGTTGTAAATAGCTTATTATACATATATACTTCAGCTAACAATTCAGTTACATTTTTGGGGTTTGGTGAGATTTTTAGTTAATCTCATCCACTCTTTTTTTTTTATAGGTCTTGTTAAGAAAAGTTTCAGGTATTGTTAAGAAAAAATATCTCAATCTATTTTGCCTAGCTGAATTTTTTTTTCTTATGAAAGTGATACCTCTGTAGAATTTGCCTGAACAAGGATTATTTTGGCCTGCATGTGTCATACATTATACTAAAATTATAAAGAATGCAGGTAAGGACAGCACTGGCCCCATATACCAGAGATGGCGGGTTCAAACCCAGCCCTGGCCAAAAAACTGCAAAGAAAAAGAAAAAAAAAAAAAAAGGAATGCAGGCAAAAATACAGGGGGTTATTTCTTTTCATTTAAGAAACAAAAAATCTCTAAGCAATTCAAATATATTCCATTTATTCCATATATTCCATATATTCCTTTCAGCCATCCTGTCATTGATCAAAAGAATTCTGAAATTTTAATTTTGACATCTTTTGCCAAGACCAAGTTATATACTTTTTTTGACTGTCTTCTGCGCCAGCAAATTTTCAGAATTCAAAAGTGGCTTTGATTTGGGAGAATAACCTGATGATGTGGTCATCCATTTGACCCCCCTTTTTTTACTTATCAAAACCTAATTTGCAGACTCTAAAATAATAAAACTTATTATTTTCTATGATTCATGAATGGGTTCCAAAGTGATTTCAAAAGCAAAATTCCAGTAACATTTTGAGGGCATGTACCTGTGATATAAGTGAGCTTAACCCCAGTCTTGGAGTATAAAGATGGAAGTTGTAGCTCTGATAGTATTATCTGCATGCATGTGAAACCTGGAGCAACTTGCTGGAAGTTTCATTTGTCTCTGAAATGCAAACACAAGATAGTATATGAGAAAGTGCTTTATAAAATGTCCTTTTTATCATTGTTGTGGATAACTACATTTATTACTGAGCTGTTTGGAAGAACAACTCCGTTTGGATGGATGAGTTTTTCTTTCTTAAAGTGGTTCATATTTTGGGGGCCACTATTCAGTTACTGATTAGTAATTTGTTTATTTAAATCAATTATTTGTTCTTTAAAGTAGGTTCACAAGAATCTCTATTTGCCAGCGCATTGGTTTCTCTGAAAATACACTAAAGAGCAAAGAAACTCTATTTTAAAATATAAAATCTTCATTCTTCCATATTTATTTTTACATAAATTGATATCATTGCGTTTTACTACTCAGGCTTTGGAGAGCCAGTGTTTGTAGTATAAGAACTTTAAGTTATTTAACTGAGAAATAACAACTACTTTTTAATGAATATATTGAATAAATCTATTCCTTTATCCTAAATTTCAAAAACAATTTTAAGAA
Source organism: Otolemur garnettii (assembly GCF_000181295.1). Classification (NCBI taxonomy): domain Eukaryota; kingdom Metazoa; phylum Chordata; class Mammalia; order Primates; family Galagidae; genus Otolemur; species Otolemur garnettii. The sequence continues at coordinate 13,002,032 of NW_003852399.1, forward strand.
GACATGTTTTAATGATCTTAACTTTGATTATCATTCTTTAAAGAAAAAATTCTTTTCTGTATGATAATGGGAAAATGGCATCATTAGCAATCATAATCCACAGAAAATCTTTGAAATATTTCAGACAATTTTCTTTTCTTTTTTTAAATTTTTTTATTTTGTAGTTTTGGCCGGGGCTAGGCTTGAACCCACCACTCTTGGTATATGGGGCTGGCACCCTACTCCTTGAGCCACAGGCACTGCCCCATTTCAGACAATTTTTTTCCCCATAAATTTTTTTGTAAGTGGGGAAAAAGCAGAACTGACTGATTTAATATGGATCTTTGCTTCTGTTCTTTTGTCTGTCACATTAAAGCTTTCAGATCCAGTGAATGGGAAGAAGGAGGCCAAACGAGATTTATTAGCTCCCCCACTAAAGATTTAGCCCTGAATAATTTTGGAAGCCTCTTCAAGATATCAAAAAGATTTTGTGAACATTAAATATAATTCTGAAAGCCTCAGTACATGCACTTTATTCTTCCCTGTTTCACCTTGATATTTCATGTCTGGTTAAGCCCCAGTTTTTAGGTGAGGATTCAAGAGACATAGTCAATCTCTTAACCCCCATCAATGGTGGCTTTTGTGCAAAGATACAACTTTGGCTTCATGGCCACAAGCCCCATACACTTGACTAAGGTAATGACTAAAGCCACTGGATAAAGTGGGGAAGACATTCAGGGCACAGGTGTTACTGGACATAAAGGGTCTGGCTGCCTGTCACTGTCTGCCAGTGTGTAGAGACTGGATGTAGGTCCACCAAACTTTTTCAGGAGGCCTGGATTCTGGAGAACAGTGAGCGTGGCCTCTCAAGGACTGTCGTATATATACAAGTTCGAAGCAAAGACTCTACCAACCCCTATGCTGAGTAATAATCAGTATAACTCAGTGACCTATCACAGCATTATAATTCAAAAGTTAGTCTCCTAAATCAATCTGCCTAAACTACTCAACAGAGGCATCTTTAGGGTGGGAGCTAAATTTACAAAGCGGTAAGAATGGTAGACAGGATGAAGGTCAGGCAGGCCCTCAGCAGACCAGACCAGCTGTGTCCCATCTGCCCTAGCCTGCCTGACTCCATCTTAGTCTCATGTCATGTACTTCCCCAGGTGAGGATAATGTCACAGAGATGACAATGCAATGTATTTCCAGGGCTAGCAAGGGTACATTCACCTCCTCAAGATTAATTCTTTATTAAATCTGTTTTTCAGCTTTGGCCACAAAACATCTTATTCTTCAGAATCCCTTTTCCCAATTTCCCAGTCTCCTGTGCTTATTTTACAAGAAACAAAGTGAAAGACTCCTGTGTGGAATCCTTGCTTGTATCCCAAGTCAACAAAAAGTATATCCAAAATATTATTGCTTATCTTTAAAGGAAGGAAATAACCATTTTTACCAGACATTTCAGGAGCTGTAATTTTTTTTCCTATCTAATCTCAAACCAGAAACCAGACAATGGAATGCATTGAGTTTGTTTAAGAAATTAGTTCAAAAATAAGTAAATGGGTCAGAAAAGGTTTGCTATATTAAATTTTAAGGCTTAATTTTCCAAATACACTTTTAGTTTTTTTCAGATAGAAACTGGCTATTTTATACTGTCTGTAATTTGTGATATCTTTTTAAGTTTTTTCTTTTTTAAAGCGAAGAGTTCCTGTTTTATTTTTTGTCACTGGTACCTGGCATTGTACCTTGCCCAAATAGACACGCTGAACTCACCTATGTGTTAAGCTTTCAGAGTGCACCAGTGACATTCCCCTATCCCTGCATACTAGCCTAACACCTTATCAAACAGCATTCTCTTTCTGGGATAGAGATTTTTCTCTAGGTCTTTATCAGTCTACATTAAGTAATCAGTTAAGAATTGTCTTGATAATAGTAGCAAATGAATATTTATTAAGTACTTAATTTGTGCCAGGTGCTATGCTAAGTCAGTCACCCACATTATCTTATAAATCCTCATTAACCCTTTGAAATGTAAAGCACAGTTATTACCTCCCTTATTCAGAAGAGAAAGGGAAAATCTGAATATCATGTTCAAGGTTACTCAGCTAGGAAGTTGCAGAGTCTCAGAGTGTCTGTCTGTCTCCAGATTTCCTTCCAACTCAAACTTGGGCAGACAGAGGATGTCAATGAGAGCCTAGGATGCTGATAAGAAGACAGAATGTTAATCTTCACAATGTTGTTGAAGCCATCCCCCAATCGTTCCCCACCCTCACCCGGGATGAGAGCTGCTGAGAGAAATAAACAGACTCATTTTGTTTTTTCTTTCTGGCTTTTCCTGCCCTGCCTCGGGAAGCCCCATCCTGTTGCTTCTCTCCTTCAGTGCTTTTTGGGCTTCTGCTCCCAGACCTTTGCTCAGCGGGCTTCATGGAGACAGCTCCACACAGGAGTGATGCCAGGTAGATGCACAGTGATTGATGCTACTCTGTCGGCTTAGAATTCTAGAAAACTCGCACGTATCACCCCCAGCAGCTGTGCTGTCTGTCCAGTCCAGTGAGTGGACTCAGGCTTGCTCCCTGCTCTTCTGTGACTCTCTCTGCCATGGAACAGCTGTTTTTGCCTTAGCGCTATTCTCTTCTCTCTGCGGACACTTCTCCTCCCGCTCTTTACTCGAATTCCAGCTTGACACCGCTACTTCTCAGAACATGTTCCCAAAGGAACACGTGACTTCTGTCTACCTGTCCACACTGATAGACTGTCTAACCTATGGCAAATTTTCAGGCATGAAACAGTTTAGCTAATGAAGGCATGGTAGCTCAGGAAACAGCTCTTGCCCGAATCACCCAGCCAAATTACCTGCCCTACAGTAACTGCTCTGTGTATGCCACGGCAGATATTATCTTTGCTTTCCTAGCACTCCCTGCTTGCCAGGGCTTTCCCCAGTGTCTCAGAAGTCCAAATTCCTACTAGATTGAGCATTTGGAAGGAAGCTCAGATTTACAAACCTGACTTTTAAACAATTCGACTGGACTGCTTGCGCTGCACATTTGAAACACAGACCTTTCAGGAAAGTAAAGTTCCTGAATATTCACTTTCCTTGTGCAGATTCAAATGCCTCATTGAGCTGCTACGCATTTGACTTTGGAGAAAACAAGTGGAAATTAGTTGATGCATCACGGCAAATTAGACAAGCTCTTTGTAATTTTTTTTTTTAAATGTCTTCTTCTTCCATGTCTCCAGCTTTCTTTATTACTTCTTCCTGGCATGTCTTCCTGGAATCAGAGGCAATTTTGAATTGATTCTACATTTAGGTTTTTATTCTCAGCAAACCCAGATACTGTATTTTTGCCTATGTGAGGTGGATTAAAAGTCTCTAGAAGTTGCCTGTAGCGTCAGCATCATCCTAGTGAAGACCTGAATGTCAGGGCCACATCAGTAACTTCTGTATTTGTCATGTGGCCCCCGGAAGTTCTGATGATCTTTCTGAAGTGTCTGCCCCTGAGCTCTGTGCAGGGCAACCCCTGGCAGGGGGATGAGTCGAGGCCCTTTATAGTCTCAGGGTTGTCCTCCCTCTGTTGTGCAACCTGGGATTTTCCTCCTGTGGTTTTTATGCTCCCGAAATGTTTTTACCTGTGAGGAATGAGATGATAATGAATACCGTGTATGTGTTTGAAGGCATCAGAGGATGCGTGGACGGTGGGAACGAGGAAATTTCCCCTTTTACATTGATGGTGGGAGAGTGATAGGGGATTTGTGAGTTCATGGTGTGGCTGGAAGCCTCAGAACTTTTCTAGCACAGACCTTCCCCTTAGTTACTGCCTGGGAGGAGGAACACTCCCATCCCCTGCTCTGAACGGCCACTCTGCATCCTTCCCCTTGTCCTGTAACTCCTCTTGCTATTCAGCACCCGGGCAGATATCCAGCTGGTAAAGGGTTATCTTGGCAAAGATTCGAGCATCTTTAGGGACTGATTCTGGTCTGTGAGATGTGACCACACCACCTCTAGCATTTGCTGTAGTTTTCTCTTTGCTGGTACATGATGGGCAATTCTTTGATGGGTCTGGGTGATGAAGACAGATGAGTGGCTAACAAACATTTTAAGAAATGCTCATCATCCCTGAGCATCAGAGTAATGGAATTCAAAACCACTCTGAGATATTGCCTAACCCCAGTGAGAAGGGCTCACATCACAAAGTCTCAAAGCTGCAGATGCTGGTGTGGATGTGGAGAGAAGGGAACACTTTTATACTACGGGTGGGAGTGAAAACTAATACAACCTTTTTGGAAGAAAGTACAGAGAGTCCTCAAAGAACTCAAATTAGACCTCCCATTTGATCCTGCAATCCCATTGCTAGGCATCCACCCAATAGGAAAAAAAAATATTTTTATCATAAGGACATTGGCACTAGACTGTTTATCACAGCTCAATTTATAATTGCCCAAATGTGGAAACAGCCTAAATGCCCACCAACCCAGGAATGGATTAACAAACTGTGGTATATGTACACCATGGACCACTATTCCGTCATTAGAAAAGGCAGATACTTTACATCTTTGTATTAACATGAGTGGGGGTGGAACACTTCCTTCTTAGTAAAGCATCACAGGAATGGAAAAGCAAGGATCCAATGTACTCGGTCCTAATATGAAAGTAGTGGATCATCTGATACAAGGGGTGGCGTAGAGGAATGAAGGAGCGGGCAGAGGGGAGGGAGGAGAGGGATGGGGGTCACGGTGTATGACATACCTTTTGGGAGTGGGACACAATTACAAGAAGGACTTATCTAACAACTGCAATCAGTGTAAGCTAATTTTATATACCCTCAATGAATTCCAAACAATAAAAAAAATGATTACTGTAAATGTGCCAAAGTAATGACTGATCATATTCCTTCTCTTTGTCTGTGGTGCGGTGAAAGGCACAGGGAATGAGAACGTGGGCAGAATGACCCTTCAAAGGTGACATACTTAGTCCTGGAAATGCGGGATGTACATTGTCACTACAGATAGAAATATTGTCACCGTGGTGACCCTGGTGAAGGAGGGTGTCTGAGGATGGCCGGGGGAGTGTGTGATTATTAACCCTCAGACAAACCTGAAGAGATGGAATGATCCCCCAAAACAGTAGCAAACACCTGGATCCAGTCTCATCAGTGAAACAGTGCTGTACAAATCTCTCATGGAAGGTTCCACTAAGACTTTCCTCTTTTACGAAACCCAAAGAGTAACATGCTTAACTAAGTAGTCTGTGGGTCTGGAACTGTCATGCCATCCTCTGGTGGTTGATCTCTGCCATATCCTCTTTGTGGAGATGGCCCACAAGTTAAAAGAGACAGAGTTCACTGGACAAAGACTCTGCTTCCCCAGCACCAGGTACAACTGGCCTTTGACATGGGACAAATCTGAATTCATTCTCACTTTATCACATGCTGGCTGTGCAGCTTTGAAACCATTGCTCAACCTCTCTGTGCTAGTGTTCTGCCATAAAGTGAGCATAGTGATTTTTATGTACTAGGTCATCAAATTAGAAGGAGCCAGGCTCTGTGCTTGATGGTCTGTGTTCAAATCTCAGTTCAGCCCCTGGTCAGCTGTACCTGATATTGGGAGCTGGTCTCTAATGCCTAGTTTCTGCATGTGCAATAAAGGAAAAATGGCCATATCTCCATCAAGGGGCTGTCGCAAGGCTAAAATGTATTAATGTATATAAAGCTTTAACCCTGGAACTTTTTCAGAGATGGTCTTCAATAAGCCATTATTAACACAAACAATATTAAGGGGCTAGGCCACTAGGATCATAGGAAGTATTCAATAACTCTTGTTTTTTTTTTTGTCTCTAATAGACTCCCATTCAGGGCCTTATTATTTCCTTTTTGCCAGCTCATGAAAAGTTTTCTGACTAGGGAAGTTCTCTTGGACATTTACTTTGCCAGGGAGATAGATACTTTTTCCCTGGAAACTTTGTGACTTTTCTTGTGTGGGAGCCTCACAGGTCAGGGTCATTTGGGATAAGAGACCCTTTGTCTTAGATATTCTTTCCCAAAGGAGAGACTGGGCCACGATTGATTTTACCAGCAGTTAAAGAAAACTGTCACAGAGATTTTGGAGGATGACAGGAAGAAACTCTGGAATCAGAGGAAAGGGGCTGAATCTGAGCTTAATCCACTTTTAAACTGTGTGGCCTTGGGATAAAATTTTTATTTGTTTGTTTAATTTTACCATCCTGGTTTCCTGGTCTTCTATCTCCTCCTTTGGAGCACTGTAATCAAAATATATAAAAGGGCAGCACCCATAGCTCAGTGGGTAGGGCGCTGGCCACATACACCAAGGCTAGTGGGTTTGAACCCAGCCTGGGTCAGCTAAACAACAGTGGCAACTGAAACAAAAAAATAGCCAGGTGCCTATAGTCCCAGCTGCTTGGGAGGCTGAGGCAAGAGACTCACTTAAGCCCAAGAGTGTGAAGTTGCTGTGAGCTGTGACACCACAACAGTCTACAGAGGGTGACAAAAAAAAAAAAAAAAAAAAGGAAAGCAAAGAGAAGAGACATAAAAGGCTGATCAAATGAGATTATTGATGTAAAACTTGCCTGTATTTGGCAAACTATAAAGTACCCTCCGCAGATACTTGAGGACATAAAATCCAAAGGAAGTTATTTCTATTACTTTAAGTCACCAGAATAGAGTGATTTTGGAAATAAAAAGGCAGATCATCAGCGTTGTTTTAGTGAGTTGTAGTAGCACAGCAAATTGCTTCTATAAAAGTTTTTTTTTCCCAGAAAATAAGGGCAAAGATCAGAAGGAATTAGGATTCAAATTTGATTACCTCTGAAATTGCTTCTATGTTTAAACTTTTTATGATGCTATCTTGCATTTTAAAGACAGATTGTGAGCAAGTATTTGAAATTTAGTACAATTTCAGTGTTTCAAATAGGTCATAATATGGAATTCTGGACATACGGTTAAATTGTAATTCCTGTTTCCTTTCCATTTTCCCACACGGGTTTTTTTTGGGGGGGGGGTGGGAAGTAAGATGTGGGCAGAAGTGACAGATGTTACCCTGGGTGATGGCCTGTTAATTGCTGCTTTGAGAACCTATTTTGTTTCATGTAAGGTGATTGACAATATTGGAAATGGTGGCTGCTCAGTCAAACTGGGACCTTGAGTGACCAGTGTGAGGCAGGAACAGGCCTCCATGATTTCAAGCCACTGGAGGTGGGGCGTAAAAACCTCATGTATTTTGACACAGAGACACAAGGATCTGTTTTGATCTTAACTTTTCCTTGAGTGACCTTGGCTTTTTTTGTAAACCTCAGTTTCTTAATCTAAATTACTTACTATCTTATTGAGAGATAATAATAATGCCAAATTGATAAAGTAGTTGTGAGAATTAAAGCAATGTAAATAAGTAAATAAAACACTTAGGATAAGAACCTGGAGTATGGCAAGAATTAAGAAATTCATTTCTTCTTATCATCCCTATTTAGTAGAATCATGGGATCTTAGTGTTGAATGAGGTTTAGATGCTGTCAACGTGCTTTATTTTGTATTACTGACAGAGGATATAAGTTAGGTTAGTTGGCTCCTACAATAAGCATCTTGATATGTGTTACATGGCTCCTTCTGAGATTGGAATGATAAACTTGTATGAATGGGGTTCCTGGCTTCCCTCAGATTCTCTGTGGATTTCACCTCCAACAAAATGTTGAGCGTCACTTCTGTAAAGTCTATGCCGATTCCGAGGTTTTACAACTCAAATGCCTCGCTTGAATCAAAAGATATCCAGGTTATCCTTCTGGCGTCAGTAATTAAAAGGTGAAAAAAGTTAGTTTGGCTTGGCCTGTTGCATGCAGACTGCCTGGTTCTTTTTATAATGGCCCTGGGTGTAATTTTTTGGTCAGGAGGCATACCTCCTTAGAGCAACGTTCCTAATGCTGCAACCCTTTAATACAGTTCCTATGGGTCGCAAAGCACAGGTTGAGAACCGCTGTCTTAGAGAGTGGCTGTGTGTCCCCTGTGTGTCCACTGCTGCTTCACAGTGTTGCCTTCTAGTGACTTCTAGCATAGAATGTCATGACAAGCTTACTGCAACTGAGGCAGGAGAGTCTGGTAGGCAACAGATGTGGAGGCTGAGGCACTTGTGGAAAGAAGTGGCATGGTGGTGGTGAGCACAGGTAGACATTCTGGGGGAGTGTCTCAGTGAAGAGTTAGGGAACTGCGGCTGGGTTTTAGATTGGCATAAATACCAAGGTGAGAAGGAGGAAAGGCCTTTAGGGAAGGGTATGCATGGCAGTGATATAGGAGCACCAGGTGCAGATAAGGTGAGGAAGACCCTCAGGACGGTCCACCCTTCCATGGGAGGGGGGGCTGGAAGGACAGAAGGTGCAGTGAAGTAGAAAAGGTAATGTGTCTGACTGATGCCGTCCCAGGATGACAGCCTGTGAATGAAGTGGACAGCTGCCTCATTGGCCGTGGAGGGAGGTGGAATGGCCTTCAAACATTGGATGAAGGTTACATATTTGTGAAGAGAGTTAGCAGAGGTGCAGTCATGTGGCAGTGCTCTCCAATCAGACAGCAGTTTACCTCTGCAAATGCATGCTAAGAATGAATGAGATGCCACCCTCTGTGCTAGTAACTCTGGATCTGAAGAAGGGAACAGAAAATACTCCATCCTGAAGATACTCAGATTGTACTTGGGGAATCCAAACAAACCGATGGTGTCATGTGTTTAAACGGGTAGATAATAGGATTAAGTCTGTTTTCTGACTGATATAAGCTAGCATTACCTGATTTGTGACAAATAGGAATTTTTCTTGTTTTCCGTGCTCCCAGAATAGCAGCTAAAGCTCTTTCATGTTTTCATAAGCATGTTTTTTTCAGGCTTGGGTTTTTCTTATGCTGTTCTTCCCAGTCAAAGCCACTCTTTGGGGCCTGTACAGACTGCTGCTTCCTTTTTTTTTTTTTTTTTTAAGAAACTTCTAAGCTCATTAAAAAAAGGAAAACTAGAAAAAATGCCTTTCTTCAGATGTCTCCACCTTCACTTCCACTGGAAAACATACACAATTATATTGTTGGAATTTTGCTTTTTTAAGAGTCTCTCCTTTATCCCCCTTGGGCCTTCTTTCCTTTGAGAACTTCAACCCAGGAAATGATGCCCAAGTTTTCTCTGGGCATTTTGTTAAGGCCCACACTGATTGTTATTCACATTTAAACACTCCACTAAGGTACTCTCATTACTCCTTGTCCTTGCAGAGTACTTTATGTTTTCTTGAATTCTATTATTTTTATGATGTCTTAAGACATTTTGCAAAAGAAGAACCCGAGGTTTAAGGCACTGACTTGGCTTTGTTTTATGGGCAACAACGTCACAAATTGTTGGGAAATATTAATGCAGAGCACCAACGACCTACCCCAGTTTCTGGATACCTGTGTTTGTAAATATCCACTTCTATTTGGTGCTTTGGAGGACAGTGTTTTTGAGAACTGAATAGGTAGAAGTTTAGCAGTGGATATGAGAAAAGAAAAGCGGAGGACCTACTGAAGGGGTGTTAGCGGTAGCCGCTCTGGTGGTAGAAGTACAGCCGGGGAACTGGCAGGGTCCATAGCAAGAACTATTAGTGCTCAAGTAAACAAGCACGTCTGAGTAATTAATAACACATTCTCGTAATTGCTTCCTAAATGGCCAAGGCATTTGGTTTTCTAAAACAGGATTCTGAAAGCTCTGATATATGTGTTCCGTGACATCTATTTGCACACATTTTCCTCTCTCCCTGCCTCATCTTTGAACTTCTGTACACAGAAAATTGATCCATTCATTCTCTTTGTCTCCTTGTGTTTGGTATTTGATTTGTAGCTTCCTTGCATCTCTTTATCTACATTTCTTTGCCTGTTCTCCCTCGTGTACTGTTTGCTGGTCGGACTCCCCTCCTTCTGCAACTTTATGTCTCTTCAACAAAAAGCCCTCAGACTTCTGCAGCGATGGAAATCACCTCACATCCGATAAGGAGTCAGGGGAATCTTGTACTCCTGGTGGTTTGAAATGATTTTGAACCTTTCTGGGATCAATTTTTTTTTGAGTGGCTTGCCAAAAGAAGGTTTCTATTTCTAAGGGAGAAAAGCATTTCTTCACCAAAGCTCAAAAGACTGAGACATCAAATAACTCTTACAAAACAACATTTTGATGAGTTAAGTGTAAATGAATCAGAAACATATGGATTGAATTTCCCTTAAAATACACATGGGTTTAAAAATTAAGGGGAAAAGTGCTTGGCAAAATTCTCTCTGGGTTTGGCCAAGTTTGATTCTTTTGAAAACTAGTTCAAGACATGATGCCAATCTCGAAATGCTTCTGGGTTTGCACATCTCTGGTTCAAAGTGCTCTCTCCCTGAGAATCCTGTATTTTCTCCCTTTGTTCACTATTGTCAGGACTGTGTTCCTTCTATAATCCTAATCAGAGTGATATCTAAGCACAGAAAGCTTATGTGAAAATCTTGTTCCATCCAGGAATTGGTAATGACCCAGATCTTTGGAGAGTGTGTTAAATAGGCACGTTATGATTTATTTCCTTCCCAATATCTATTATGACCAGGCACCTAGATAACAAAGATGGATCAAGTGCATTCCCCCAGTCTTCCTGTTCAGAAAACCCACTATCTGTGGGTAAAGCAGAAGGCAATGAGATGTCTGGATATCATACGGGCCAGGGTCCTGGAGGGCCACTGAATTCACTCCAGATCGTTCACCTAGATAGTGGCATTTTGATAGTGGTTTTTAATTCGACATGTTTATAAATATAATGATAAATCTACTTGCAGAGATACAAATAGAGCTAACAAAGAATTAAAGCAAAAGACTACAGCAACGCGAGTAGCCATTGTTATCCTAGGGCTGAAAGAATGAGAGGAAAATGTAGTTAATGGTGCTGGTGGTGGAGAACCATGAAGAGAGGACACCATTGAGGGCCCTGTGGCCATGGATGGATGTACCCACTGTCAGAAACACAGCATTAGAGCAGGAAGGGAACTTGAGAGAACTTAGAAGGGAGTTCTGCAATCCAGTTGGTGGCACTGAACAGGGCAGAGAACGGGCCAGGAGAATGCAAGCAGAGAAACTGAGGGTTGCCTTTGTTTTAAGTTGCAGTTACAGGAGAAATAACTTCTCCTTTGTAACTGAGGAGGGCAGGGTGGATAGAGCTTAACACATCCTAATTGCGCGTTGAAGAATACGTTTTAATAAGTGAATTTAGTGAGAATAGAAGTGTTTTAAGTGCAAGGTGTGGCATAAAGGAACACAAAGCACAAAGCATGTTGGAGAAGGTAACCGGCCCACATTTATGTTTTAAAAAGGACTGGTTTAAGGAAACTTCTTGGAACTATACAGGGAAGATGGAAGAGACCCCTAGCAGAAACTTCAAGGGTATGCTAAGGGGACAATGCTTCACTCCCCAGATAAAATGGAGCTCCTGATCATTTTTGAGCAGGGGGCAGAATAAAATCAAAGTAGTGTTTTAGGAAAGTTGGTCTGGTATCTCTGTGTAAAACAGATTGAAAAAGGGAGAGTTGGGGGTCAGGTAACTAGAAGTTACTTTTTATAGTTCAAATACGAAATGCTACAGGCTGGATAAAGATGGGAATGTTGAAAGTAGACCAGATTCTCTTTTGCTTTACACTTTAGAATTTTAAAAATTTTAAATGAATCTTGGCTTCCCTATATTTAAGGTCCTGCAGTAAATGTTCTTATCCTTCTGCTTGGGAAATGTTCCCCTGGACCTCCACCTTTCACCATTAACAAATTGGTTCTCACTGGATAAAAGATTTAAACTTAAGACATGAAACTATAAAAAATACTAGAAGAGCGTGCAGGGAAAACGCTTAAAGAAATCAGCCTGGGAGAATATTTTATGAGGAGGACCCCTCGGGCAGTTGAAGCAACACCAAAAATACATTACTGGGGATCTTAGCAAACTAAAAATCTTCTGCACAGCCAAGAGCACAGTAAGTTAAGGAAACAGACAACCTTCAGAATGGGAGAAGATTTTTGCAGGTTATGCTTCTGACAAAGGTTTGGTAACTAGAATCTACAGAGAACTCAAACTAATCAATAAGAAAAGAATAAATAACCCCAATTCTATGTGGGCAAGAGACTTGAATAGAAACTTCTCTGAAGATGACAGGTGCATGGCCTACAAACACATGAAAAAATGCTCACCATCGTTAATCAGCAGAGAAATGCAAATCAAAACCACTTTGAGATATCATCTAACTCCCGTAAGATTAGCCCACATCACAAAATCCCAAAACTACAGATGTTGGCATGGATGTGGAGAGAAGGGAACACTTCTACACTGCTGGTGGGAATGCAAGCTAATAAAACCTTTGTGGAAAGAAGTTTGGAGAACACTCAAGGAAGTAAAAGTAGATCTACCATTCAATCATGCAATTCCTCTACTAGGTATATACCCAGATGATCAAAAATCATTTTACAACAAAGACATTTGCACCAGAATATTTATTGCAGCCTGTTTCACAAAAGCCAAGTTGTGGAAGCAGCCTAAATGCCCCTCAACCCATGAGTGGATAAACAAATTGTGGTATATGTATACCATGGAATACTATACAGCCATAAAAGATGGAGACTTTCTATCTTTTATGTTTACCTGGATGGAGCTGGAACATAATCCTCTTAACTCAAGTATCTCAAGTATCTCAAGAATATAAAAAAAAGTATCCAATGTACTCAATACTACTATGAAATCTCTATATAATCACCCTTACATTCATAGGAATGGTACAACATAACTATAGTCCAGGAAGTCGAAGAGAAGAGGAAAGAGAGGGGAGAGGAGGTGGGAGGTGGGAGGTGGGAGGAGGGAAGGTATTTGGGGGGACGTCATCTAATATGCATAATGCAATGGTACATTTCAAAACTATTAAGAAAAGAGTATAATTGAATAACAACAACAAATAAGTAAGCGAGGTGATGGATGTGTTAATCAGTTTGATGCAACCATTTCACATTGGATATCAAATCAGTACTCTGAACCCCATAAATGCATCAATGTACACAGTACAGATTCTTTCCTATCCTTCCACACTTATTTTATGCATAAATAAGTAAATAAGTTATTATTCATGTAAAAAATTTTTATCCTTTTAAATAGGTCGATATTCATACAACACTTAGAACAAAACCTGGCAAATAGAAGCACTTAGTTGATATCTAATATTATTATTGTGAATGTTATTATTAAACATTAAAGTCTATTCTGTAATTTGTTTTAAAGCATCATTCTCCCACCACTCCACCCCCACCCTAACCCTTCTCTCCTGGTATGACTTTGGAAATAAGAGGGCATTTAAAGAAATTTAATTTTTGAACTTTTGTGAGAGTAATGTATGCCATATTTAAAAATCAAGCAATACCAAAAGGCAGGTCCCAAAACACAGTAGCATGGGCCAAGTCCTTCCTTATATCACAGTTGTCACAATTGCTATCTCAATAGCAACCACTTTTAACTCGTCTGTTATTTCTAAATATTATCCATATACAGTTTGATGTCTTGATTAATCTACGTTGCACAATATTTACTGATTTCCTGATGACATATGACATTTTAATTATTAAATCATAAGCCGTGATGGTATCCTCATGATTTGTAAATATCGCTTAATGCTGAGCCAAATAGTATCCCAGGATTTCATCTTTTTCTTATAAAGCATTTTATTTTTCTTGTTGTTTCTAACTGGGTCAGTTTTTTACTGGTATAATTTTCTGGCCACAAAATTTTAATTATTTTCAAATGTTCATCATATTAATTTTTCTATCAAATTTCCGTTTCTCTTACACTCTTCCATTCCAGAGACCCCTGTCTGCCTTTTTCTAATCTGGACTGGATTTTATGATTTCATCCTAAAAATTCAGTTTTCATTTTTCTGGGTTGAATTCTTTGCCGCCTTTCTTTAAGATTCATCTGTTCCCCTTTCTTTCTCTTGTTTCATTGCTGGAACACATTTTTTTAATGGGCTTACCAAAAAAGAAAACAGGTCAGTTTTCTGATTTTGTGTATTTATTCGTTCTAATCTACATTTGGCTAACAGCTTCATTGACTTTAAAATGCTTGGTCAATAGTCCCCTTCTGAGTTTTGAAGGCAGTTTTGCTGATGGGAAGTCTGATGCCATTTTTACTTTTGACACTTTGTATTAAATTTATCCCCCCCCCCCTTCTGGAAGCTTCTTGAGTATTCTCTTTTAGCCCCATTGTTTTGGAATTTCATAGTGATGTGCTGTGTTGTTAAGCGTTTGTTCATTCAGCATCCTGGGCATCAGTGGGCGTTTTCCAACATAGACAAGTTGTGTTCTTTAATTCTGACATTTCCCTGCAATTTTCCCATGGTAATTTCTTTCTTTTGTTTTTCCATTCACCCTCTGGAATTTCTATTAAGTAGGTATTAGAGTTCCTTCACTTTAAATATTTTCCCCCCTGTATTTAGTACTTTTATATTTATTTATTATAGTACTTTTTAATTTATTGGAAATTTCTTTCACTTTATCTGATTTTTTTTGCCTTTCAACTTTCTTTTAAAAAAGAGTATCCAATGGTATTTTAAAAATGGCATTGTAAATCACAAAAATTGTTCTTGTTTTATCTTTATTCCTTTCTCACTGTACTATCTTCTTGTGTTAGGAAAAATTTCCATATCTGTCTGATAATATACATTAAACTCTTTTTAAAGGTTTTTTCCTGTTCTTTGTTTATTTCTTCCATTTTTTCTTCCTTTTCCATTCATTAGAGCCCCTCCCTTTTAAAGAAATATGGAGACTGATTTATTCATGTTTAAGACTAAGGCATCTTATGTGGTAGTCTATCCATACAATGGACTACACCTCAGAAGTCAAGAAAAAGAATAAACTCCTGATACATATTAATAGAAAAATATCAATGAATCTCAAAAGCATTATGCTAAGTGAAAGAAGAAAAAATGCACACTGTATAACTCCATTTATGGGAAATATTTGAACAATAAAGTTCTAGTGACAAAAGCAGATTAGTGACAAATGCCAGAAACCAGGGGATGGAGGAAAATTTTGACTGCAAATGGATATGAGGAAACTTTGGGGGTCATAATAATGCTGTATATTTTTCTTGTGGTGATAGTTATATGACCCTATACATTGGTCGAAATTGGTGAATTCTGTCGTATATAATATCTCAATAAAGGTGATTCAACAAAAAGTAAATATGAAATTATGGGTTGAGCTTATTGCATTGTAGTCTTCGAACTGCTTTTTCTTTTCTGTGAATTACATATACCTTTCTGTCTTTTAGTGAACTGGTTTGTTTATTAATCTTACTGCTTTGTAGAAAGTCTACTAAAATTACTAATTTTTAAACTCATTGTGGGTGACAAATATCTTAATAACTTATTCTGTGATTTTTCATTTTGTTTATGATACTTTTATTTTTTATTAAATCATATCTGTATACATTAATGCTATCCTGGGGTACAGAGTGCTGTTGCTATATACAATTTGAAATACTTTCATCCAACTGGTTAACATAGTCTTTATATCATTTTCTTAGTTATT
>NW_003852399.1:13017606-13177140 GCF_000181295.1 Otolemur garnettii
GGTTCTATATACAATCTGAAATATTTTCATCAAACTGGTTAACATAGCCTTCATGTCATTTTCTTTGTTATTATGTTAAGACATTTATATTCTACTCTTAGAAAGATTCACATGTACCCTTGTACGATAAACCTTAGGCGTGATCCCACCAATCACCCTCCCTCCACCCATTCCCCCCCCCTGCCCTCCTCTCCCGTCCCTTTCCTCTTTCCCCATATTCTTGGCCTAAAATTGGGTTATAGTTTTCCTATGCAAGCTATAAATTAGTTGAATAGTAGGACTGAGTACATTGGATACTTTTTCTTCCATTCTAGAGATACTTTGCTAAGAAGAATATTTTCCAGCTCCATCCATGTAAACATGAAGGAGGTAAAGTCTTCATCTTTCTTTATGATGGCTGCATAGTATTATGTGGTATACATATACCACTTGTTTGTGATATTTTTAATGGAAAGAGGTTTGAAATGTTAGTTGAGTCAACCTCAACATTTTCCTTTGTGGTTTGTGGTTTTATAGTATTAAAAGTATAGCATTATAGTATAGTAGGGAAACTTCTCCCTACCTTGATGTCATAAAGATATATCATACCTATAAATGCTTAAAATTTCCTACTTTTTCACATTTAGTGTTTAGTTTCTTTGGAATTAATTTGTATACTGAATAATATAGGAAGCTGACTTTTTTTTTTTCCTATTTAGCGAGTCAATTACTACTTCTGTTATCACCAAGTTTCCCTTTGTTTTTGTATAAATTGATTTCATTTGGAATGAATGAATGATGAATGAATGAATGAATGCTGTTGATTTTTTGTCTATTCCACAGGCAATATTATACTTCTTAATTACTTGAAATTTCTAGAAAATTTTAATATGTGATATGGAAATTCTACTGACCTTGTTCCTATTCTTCAAAATAATTCTTCTTGCTCTTTTGACAAAGTTCAATTTATCAAGTTGGATGGAAAATTGAATTTCATTTTTCAGTTGTCTCTATTTATTTATTTGGAGTTGAAATTTTTTTTGTAGTTTTATTTTTACTTATTTGGAACTCATTCTTTTTTGTGTAAAGATTTGAAATTTAAATGAAATAGAAATGAGAGAAAGAACATTTGAAGGTAAAAACAGAGGAGAAAAGTAGGCCAGCCAGAAAAGTCATAAAATTAGTGAAATTAAACAAAAAACCTGTACAACATTTCCAATGAGGATGAAGAGGTATATGTAATAAGAATTTAACTCCTTTGATAGTAGGAAACACGCACGTTACAAATTTTACGGTGAAAAAAATTAAATTCTAATACTAAACAATCTCAGGAAAGTCTCCAATGGAGCATTTCACAGAGAATGTTAAAAAAAGCGTCCTCAATAATATATACAGTAGTAAGTAGAAGTGCATTTCTTATGGTGGCAGTGAATAAAATTGTAATATTATAAAAGTTGATAGAAATCAGCTAATATGAAAGCATCTATGCCTTCCAATGGTGTAGATTTGATTTAATTCAGCAGTTGGAAGACTCAGGCTCTTGGGTCAAATCCACTCCACCTGTTTTTGTAAATAAAGTTTTACTGGAACAAAGCCACACCCATGTGCCTAGATATTGTCTGTGGCCACTTTCCTGCTGTTTAATGGCAGAGTTGAGTAGTTCTGACAAAAACCATATGGCCTGCAAATTCAAAAATATTTACTATCTGGCTCTTCCCAGAACAAGTTTGCCATGCCATGCCCTAAATTATCATCTTTAAAATTATTCATTCTGTATTTATTCTGGATATATTTTTACCTCCCCCCACCTTTTGTTAGCCCCCAAGTGCATAAATAAGCCAAGGATGCAATGGACGCATGGTAGAGGTTAATGTCTTCATTCAGAAAAGAATGCACTGTCTTTTTATTCCTACCCAGGCATTTCATCAATCTAAGAAAAAACAGCCTAAGAGTACAAAGATATCCCACATTCTGAATTATGGAGCACTCCTGTTTGTCTCAGAAATATATTCCTTTCTTTCACTCTGCCTAGGGGTGATTCTGGTTCTAGCCTCCCCTGCTCCTCTTTGTCACCTAACCTTGGTAATTCTCCCTGGATTCTCAGTGAGCAGCCCCTGGCCATCCTCAGCTGGCTTCTTTCTCTTTGGACATAAGTCCTGGTCAGCTCTGTGATTTCTGCAACTTATTTTCCCTGTAGACACAGTGCTGAATTCCTCTCGGCTCTATTAATGTTAAGTCAGCTTTGGTAAAAGAGGCTTTATTTAAGAACTGTTTAACTGAACTGTCACAACACCAAACTGGCAATAGGTTCCTATAGGAAAAGTATGGAGTTTAGAGCTATAAGTCCTGTTTTTTTGACTTCCTGACCTTGACACCAGGTGAATAACCTTGAGCAGGTTGCTTAAACCATAAGACTCAGTTTTCTCATCTGCAGAATGAGGATACTAGTAATATTTGTCACACCTATCCATTAGGATTATTGTCAGAAATAAATGAGATATGTGAAGATAATCTGACGATACAAAAGAAAACACATGTGTTTGTCATTATCACCAGTTCTCAGTAATTTTTTCTACTCTCCAAAGGGACTTTCCTTGTGTTCAAAAATCAGTCCAGTAATTCTTCATCTCAGCCTCTTGTCCAAAGAGCCTCACCATTGCTCTGGTGACTGTGTTTTTGGGGAATGCTCTGCTTCTCTGGTGCAGCCACTACTCTGGAAGCAGTTGTTCTGGGATGCGGGAATGGGGATGCAAATATTATCACACGCCCAAACAAATACTGCTCATGCTCCTCATCTCTCCTATTTCTCTCCCGAAGACCCAAATTTGTGTCCTGAAATTCTTTCATGAAGCTCTGTGCCCTCTCCATCCCTTTCCTCAGACTGTTTTCTAATTCCTTCAACACTTAGGAGGAGAAATTGGTAATGGAATTCCCATTTCAGGACCTATACAGAGTCACTTGTAAGGGTGGCTAAGGCTACTCTGTATTAAAAGACATGTGAAGGGCTTTATTCTTTAGTTTTCTTCCTTGTACATGTCATTTTAAACATGCCTGGTTTCCTCATCTATGGCTCATATCATGGGGCCAGCTCAAGAGTGGTCAGATGTCAAGATTTGGATTTCAATTCAGGGCATGATAGAGCCTCTCATGGGCTTCTAGGGCAAGCTATCATAGTTCAAACTAGCTTTACTAGGACTGAGATAAAATTAGGTAAGAAATCATGAAACTCATGACTCTTTGCTCCTTCTGTGGATAATTCCCCTGGGTTCTTATAGGGGAGGAGCAACTCAGATATTCTTGTGCCTTTAATAGCACAGATAGTTTATACTTATGCACTTACATAAATAAATGTCTAGAGGAGTCACTGGCCTGCTGGTTTCTGCAAATGGCTAGTTTCTGTACTCCGGGTTAAGCTCAACTAGAACACCAGATTACTTTATAAACTGTAATCCAAATTTTCTACATTTTTTGAACTAACTGCTTTCTTCAGAAAAGGAAAACTGAAGATTATAAAAAAAAAAGACCGTGATATCTTTGCCAGATAAAACATAATTTGCTTTAGTTTTCCCCTTTGCACCATTAAGAGATTTATTGTCTTCTATTTATTTTCAGTACTTCTCTTCATTTCTGGGAAGTCTGACCTGTGTAAATCATTATTGCATCTGAACAGAGTTTTGCAGACAGATTCCGGTAATGGGCTCTCCTTGGCATTTCATGATGGACCTTTATGGCACAGGGAAAGACGATGGTTCTTACATGTTTCCTGAGAAGCAAACATGATTGGCCCCTGGGGGACTAGTGCTATCCCAAATTTTAAATTTCTTTAAAATGTAAAGAAAATTGCAGAAAATGTGCCTTCCACATCACAGTTTGTTTCCTTATGTATAACAGCGTCTTAATGCTTTATTGACATTTCAGGCTGGTGTACCATTTTTATTTACTCTGACACACTTGTGCTGACTATTGTTTAATGTGCCTGGGCAGAGGCATCCCTAGTTTGAGATATACATGGCTTAGAGGCTGGGAAACTGGATTTGAATCTCGATTCTGCCACTTTTAGGCACCTGAACCTGGAAAGCCATCATTTATCCTCTTAGAGTATAAATCCTCATCTATAAAATGAGCTGTTGTGATGATTGAATCTATAATTGAGGGTTCTTTTTTGTTGAGTAATTCTTCAATGTTAAGAGGGAAGGCTTAATTAGGACCAATGGGGAAGTCTGAAGCCCAGACCATTTGAAAGATAATTAAGGGTGGGTGTTTGCATGGAACTTAAACTGTTCTCATTTTACAGTAGCTCCACTTTATCTTATTAGTTCCTTGGGGATTTTGGTAGGGCTTTTCCTCTAAAGGGTACTAATGTTAGGATCAGGCATTCCTTTAGGAAACTTTGAGACAGCTGACAGCTCCATGCTCTCAAATTCACCCCTAGTGAACCCAATTCAACAAATTCTTATCAAGGAACTTTTCTATATCCATCACTACCAAGCCCTCTAGATCATATGAAAAAACTGTGAGGTATGGTCTATGCTCTCAAGGACCTGAGGTCTTATTGGAGGACAGCCACAAAGCAGTTGTAAGCATTCTTCAGTAATAAGAATGTATAAGAATATAATATATGTAAGAATATAATAGTGCACATGTATTAAGGAGCTACTGAATAATTAGTGTGTTATTAGCATATTTCTTATAACTTTCAAAGCAATCCCGAAAGATGAAAACTATTATTTCTCTTTTGCTGACATGGAAATCAGGGCTCTAGCTCAAGACTGTGCAACCAGTTGTCAAATGGAGAAATAGATTTAACAGAGTACCATGTCAGTAGCCACCATGTTGTACTGCACTGAGTTATTCTGTGTGTCA
The DNA here is from genome assembly GCF_000181295.1 of Otolemur garnettii. NCBI lineage: Eukaryota > Metazoa > Chordata > Mammalia > Primates > Galagidae > Otolemur > Otolemur garnettii. Next base: position 13,022,449 of record NW_003852399.1, read on the forward strand.
AAGGACTTTTGCTATACTGATTGGTGAACTGGAGTATTTTGAGCCAAATGGAGGTATAAATAGGAACCTCTCTGTTTCCAGAAGCAAAGCTGATCTGAGATTTACTCAGTATTTGCTGAATTGGTGAAAGAGGGTAACTTATGTTAAAAAAAAAAAAATCTAAACTCACCACCATGGCTTACATGGGTCTTTGCATCCCCTTTCCTCCTGTAGCATAGGGTCTGGTGCTGAGCCAGAGACACAGACACTGTTAATGCTCACTAATGGCCACTGCTATTTCCCCAGTCTCCTCTGCAGATAGATCAATCACGTGACTATTCAATTGATGGGAAGACTGAGATTGTTAAAAATCCAAACTGTGTAAGCCAGACAATTCCAGAATGACTCCAGAACTGGAAGATGGCAAAGACACAGAAAGGAAAATATTTGGGTTTCTGAGTTACTGCTTGGAGGAGAGCTTCATGGAGAACCATCCCCACAGGGGTATCCCCATTGGACTTGACTTAGGCAAAAAATAAGCTTTTATTGTGTTAAGCCACTGACATTTAGATTGTTCCAGCAGTTAACCTGTCCGACCAATACAGCAGTACTGAATAAGTGGTTGGCAGGTGAGAAGCATTCATGTGCTTGCCATTAAAAGAACTTGGGACGTTAAAAATGTCCTAGTGTTCAACTTACAAATTGAGTCAATTAGAAACTCCTGGGGGCGTGGTGGTATCTAGGAAAGAGTCATTTTTTTCTTTTCAGCTTCCTGTGTGATTCCACTGATAGACACGTTTGGAGCTATTGCATTGTGTATCAGTGCTAGCTTAAAGAGTACGGTCTATGGATCTTGTTAGAAATACACGTTTTTGGATCTTTGAATTTGTGGAAACAGATTTTCTCAGAATTTGTCTTTTAGAAAATTTTCTAAGAAAGGGGATTCTCAGGTTTATTAAAGCCTGAGAAGTAATGTGCTAGAATATTCTGCTCTAGTGATTCTCAAAGCATGGTTGTCTGACTATAATCAGAGTCATCTGGAAATACTTCCTAAAAGCAGATCTCTGGGCCCAATCCCATGCCTTCTAAGTCAGAATCTCATGATTCTCACGAAGGAGGTGCTTTGATATCTACATCCCTAAAGAATTTTCTAGATACTTGTTGGTTCACCAGATTTCACACTTATCAGTTACTGACACTGCTGCCCTTTCCCTAGATGTGCTGCTTTCCCACGATTCCTCCTCACTAAGCACCAAGTCCCTCTGGGTCTTACTCATAAGATCCAGGGATGGGAAGGGTGATGGTTTTCTATTTTTAACCTTACATATGACTTCCCCATGTAGTTTCTTTAAAATCAGTACTTTTAAGTGTTTTATAGACCATTAATTATTAAATGTGGAAGGAGCAGAGCGCCTTTCAGCTTAAATGATGAGCAATAATGCTGGATACAGAATTAAAGCTGAAAATTAGGAATTCCTACAATAAGTCAAACTTTGGTTCCACTGATAATACTCTGATTTCTACTTATCTTCCTAGGAACCACATCTTCTGTGAAGAAAGCTGCTTGTGGGACCAAGTTAAATGAAAAATAAAAAGAACTTAAAAGAGAAATGGGAAAGGGATGTACAGAAGCAAGATGATTGATAAAAGAACCATGTCATGCAAGTTCATTGGGTAGGGCCTGGTTTGGGGGTGTGCTTTGGTCACACCTGTGGACTTTTCAAGTTTGCAAAGACAAGGGTTCTATCGTAGGCCTTTGTGATCAGAGAGAAACAAAAATCTCAATTTTTCCCAATTTATTTTCCTTTTTCGTCTTGCTCTCTCCTTGTTTGAAGTTAATTTATGCTCCCACGATCGTGGGAGAGGATGTGGGTAATTGACATAGAAGAAACTGACTCTAAAAGCTACAGTCACCGGTAGACTTTGTGCCTGCTGTTTGTGCCCCTGCTTTATGCTGCCTTTATTCCTTCCTTCTCTTCTATCTACAGATACTTGCTGAACACAGTATCAGTATGTGAGCGGGAGAACTGGAGGTGCGAAGTGGAAACAGGACGGTCTCTAAGGAAGCATATCATTTAAAGAAATGTCTGCACAGGGGTCTAGGAGGGCAGGCCCTGTGCATACGAAGGTAGCAGAAGGAGAACCTGGGCTGAGAAGGGAGGTGACAGATTCACGTCTCATTTCTCTGTGAACTTGAACTGTGGGGAAATACGGAGCCAACTCATTACTTGCATTAGAATTTTCTTTACTCAACTCCTTTGCTAGTTGGAATGAGGGTTCGGGGGAGGGAAAATCCTCTGTATTAGGAATGGTGTGGGTACATGCAGGCAAACCTGGGAGGAGAAGAGACCACTGGTCTACATGATTAGTGGGACAGGTCCTTAGAGCTTCAATTTACCTGCAGACACTGAAGGAAGCCTTTGTCTGCTACACAGAGTATAGTGCAGCATTTGTAGGACATCAAAGGGCTAAAATCCTGGTACACACTTGGCCACAAGGCCTAAATTCAGAAGGTGAATCTCAGAAGGTGAGTAAAACACAACGATGGACAATACTCAGTCTGTTAAGCAAAGAGGGCAGTTAAATCATTGTCAGTGGTGGGTGGAAGGAGGCATCAGAAGGCAGCATGGCATGGCAGCTGGAAGTTGAGGGTTTGGAGGCAAGTGGACCAAAATGCGGAGCCTCATTCTACTGCTTTACCAAATGCATGGCCTTGGGCAAAGTGCGAGGTCGGTTGGAGGTCTGTCCTTCCTGAATTGGTTACAATGCATGTGTGCATACGTACATACATAAGGCGATTGTGAAGATTAAGTAAGATGGTATCTTTAAAGAACTTTGTAGGGTCCCTGACACAGTATGAAAAAGCAATTGTCACTATTTTTCATGGCCGTTGTGGTCCTTGGTGGGTAAAAATGGAGGGCAAGTGTATGGTGGACATACGTCTGGGCTACTTTGCAGGTTATAAAAGCAACCAGCAAGGCAGAATTCTGATTTTCCATAGTGCATGGAACCACGACAAATACGTGAGGCAGAAATTTAGTTCCTTTACATAGCACCCAGCCAGAGGCAGGGTGACAGTGAGGACAACTTGTTGCTGGCCCATGCCAGCATTGTTGGGACTGTTGATACATCTTTCTTGAGGAAGTGTTGAGAACTGGCAGGCCATCGCAGAGAGTGCTCAAGATTTGGACCTAGGTTTAAATCCTACTTCTATACTATAGTACCTGTGTGACAGGTTCAAGTTACTTAACTATTTGTTAAAAGGGGGAGAGGTAGAGGCAAAATGCTTGACATTGCCTCTGGAGTGAAGGAAATGAAGAACAGAGAGAGACAGAAGCTCTCAAAGTGGTACATGGTTGAAACTCATTAAGTGGCAGTTACCACTGAACAGGTGCTTAAGCTGCCCCAGGCACCCAGCTGCCCAAGCCATGGGGAGAAGAGATACAGGAGACTGCAAGGCAAGGAGGGATGATGTTATTACTTAGGAATAACTAGAAATTAGACATAATCTGTGTACTTTCCAGGGCCTTGCAGGTTTGCAGTGTACGTAACAAATTTCACTGTTATCTACATCTTTGAACACACAAACAGCTTGGATTCCACACTGTGGTGACGGCTGTGATTCTGATTAGGCCTCCCTATGCTTGCCTGTGTATCTAGCTTCAAAAGCTATTCTTCTTCCCAGCTGCCTCCCAAGTTCAAGTTCAGTTTCCAGTCTATCCTCTTAAGAGCACTCCACTAAAGAGCACTTTTCTTTCTTTCTCTCTCTCTCTTTTATTTTCCCCTCCTGACACAAGGCTTAACAGAATAATGCATTAGTCCTTAATACTTTCTTCTTCTAGGGTCAGTGCTAGTCAGAGCCCTTTGATTAGCACAGCCTCTTCCAGCACTGTACTGAGCTGGTTTGCAGCTCAGTTCTCCTGACGTTTATTCCCGAGAGGGAGGAGAAAAGATAAAACTGAACAAAGCAAAACAGTATCTTGGAAAGTTTGCAAGATCCCATTATCTAGTGGTCAGCCTTTATAATTGTTGGCATCTTCTGATTGAGCAAGTATCAACAATCAATTTCCCACAAAAACAGTTTATTTAGAAGGACACGCACACACATACACACACATGCATATATACATCTAAATACCACTGTTTGTGGGTGTTAAAGAATACGGTTTATTCCTGCAATAGATCCCTGAAAGTTGTTGGTTTCACAGAATTATTGGTGCAATAAATCACAGCAGTGTGTTATAACATTAACTGCCCACCGTTAAAGTTATTAACCAATACACCAGCCGCTAGTTCCTGGCACCTTACAATATTATAAGGATTATCACTAATGTTAATTTGTTTCTTTTTTCCTCTTTGGCTGCGTCTTGGAGAGATAGGCATCTTTAGCAGATCAGATGTGCTCTCACATGCAAAGTGTCACTGAGATTTAATAGGCAGAGAAGATTTACTCGGAGAAAACATTTCTGTAAATCACTCAGCCAGAATGTTTTTTTCTAAATATTGGAGAAGGAAAAGAGAAATGTGAGCGTTTCATATGGTCGCTCCACTGCATACATACGTTTTCTTCCTGAACGCCATATTGGTACGTGCCACTAAGAATGGTAAATGGATAACTATAAAACTGCCTTCTCCAAATGTCCCTAGCGTAATCTGAAGGCGTGCCCTTCTGTGGGAAGTATTCCCCAAAGATGTGATCCTCTGAATCTCGGAAGTTTTTCTTGTTTTAATGTTTGCTTTTTTTATCTGTGAATATTTGCCTCTGTTTCTTTCCATACACTGTGGCATGGTCTCTGTTAGAATAACATATCATTTATGCTTAGCTGAAGGTCACGGTGATGACCAAGCTGCAAATGAACAGGGCAGGCAAAGGGGCCGAGCCGCGCTGCCTTCCAGAGAAGAGCGGCCAAAGCTGAAACTCCCTGGGTCCGTGGGCGGGGAGTGTACGGGTCACTTCCTCTCATGAGGAAATTTCCTCTTGAGGAAATATTTGATTTGTGCACATGCTAGTTCTGTACTATGGTGTTCAGTCTCTAACTGTGGTTGAGTAATTAGGTACTTGTTCTAAACGGGGTTTATTCCTTCCCTCCTCGCCTCTGTATTCTAAACTCAATCCTTGACCATGGAGAGGTGCCTTTATTGAAAATTCCTTTACTGCCATATTAGTAACCATACTGCTACCCCTTTGAATGATAGTAATGTAAGGCCGTTGTTTAACATGGTAACTTCTTATCTTAGTATTGATGTTATTGCAGTTTCTTTACTATTAATTCTAGAAACAGCTTTATACCGCATTTGTGGACCCTCCCCCAGCAACATTTAAAATGAAGTTAGCACAATTGATAGGGTTTAGTTTTGGTTTCCTATGTTAACTTTTACAACAAATGCTTTCTCTTTTTCATTCTTAGGCTCAGGAATCTCTATGTTCAGGTTCTTTTAAAGGCTCGATGACCAATAGTTGCTGTGTTTAGGTTCTTTTAAAAATAGATGTTTTGGCCATTATAGTGAAAGTGTTACATAAAAATTATTAATCCAGAAGTCTTAGGAAGAATGAAATTGCTGCTAGAACATTTTTTCTGGATTTTAAATTTGGAGATTTGGTGATAGAAATAATACTAAACAGGTATATCCCAGGCACTTCAGAAACTCACATATCCATCAAACGTGATGCTTATAAAGTCCCAGGACAGCCACACACTGGAGGGCAAAAGGGCTGGAGAAGGTGGAAGGAAATGAAAATCGTGTCTGACGTCTTCAGTTTAGAGTCCCAATGTTAACAGCTGTAGTTTGAAGCAAATGCCCCAAATTGCTTCCTATGCCACAAAATATTGACTGAACAATTCTTCAGGTTTAAGAAAAGAGTACAATTGTCTTACCCCAACAAATACGTAAGGGAGGTGATGGATGTGTTAATCAGTTCGATGTAAGCATTTCACGTTGCATATCAAATCAGTACACGGAACCCCACAAATGCATCAATGTACACAGTTATGATTTAATAAAACAAAATAAAATGTATTCTCAAGGATAAAAAAAAATAAAGCAAGTGGTAGACTGTTAAAGAGATGCTAGTTCCCCAAATTGAGGTTCTCCATTTACTAGATATATTAATTAGGGTTCTCCAGAGACACAGAACCAATAAGAGATACATATTTTTATAGAAATAGATATAGGCTTATGTGAAGAGACTTAATATGGAAATTGGCTCATGTGGTTATGGAGGTTAGCAAGTCCCACCACCTGTCATCTATATGCTGAGAATTCGTGTCCAAGTCCAAAGGCCTGAGATCTAGGGCGCTCAATGGTCTCACTCCTAAAAAGAAACAGAGGATTCACCCAGCCTTTGTCCTTTTGGATGGTGACTGCCCACATTAGTAAGGGTGGATCTTCTTTACAAATTATACGGATTCAAATGCTAAGGTCTTTTGGAAACACCTTGACGGACATGCCCCCAAATAATATTTCACCAGCCATTAGGACCTCCCAGTTAAGGTAAAAATTAGCCATCGCACTAGAACTTGGTTCTTTAAGGACAGATATTTTACAACTCTTTCACATGCTATTTCCCAGTTTTTCCATATATAAAAAGGGAATATTTGACATCAACTTGGAACCTTTGGGTCACATCTATTACTTGATGATAGTTTCAAGTATTTATATCATTCAATCTTAAGCACCAAAACTAAGGTTTAGTCTTTTCATCCATGAAATTATCTTATTATCACCCCAAGCTCTTTTTTTTATTTTTTGTCTGGCATATATTTTCTTAAAATCATGACAGTTAATCATCATTTAACTGTCTCTTAGACTATTATGTGTTGTATTCACATAGTATCATCTTCATCTCTTTTTTATTTTTATTTTCTTATAAATTAATCTAAACTCTATATTTCTTGAATTTACTTTTTGGACTTTGACAACATGAGATAAACTTAGGTGCCTCCTCTTTAAAAACCAGAGATATGGTCCGAGTTAGCTGACCTCAGCCTTTGAAAAGAGTTTTAAAAAGATTTAAATAACTCTGCTAAAATGTTTTTAATTACTCGTTCTGAACATGTGAGGTCTATTTTCTAATCAAATGTTGACAATAAGCAAGACATACAAACTAAGGATGAACTTGTAAAGAGTATTTTGATGTAAATGTCTATTTCAATCATTTCCTGTTAATAGTTCATATTAAGGGCATGGCACATGTAGCTTAGTGGCTAGGATGCTGGCCACATACACCGGGGTTGGTGGGTTTAAACCCGGCCAGCGCCTGCCAAACAATAATGACAACTACAACAAAAAAAATAGCCAGGCAGTGTGGTGGGAGCCTGTAGTCCCAGCTACGTGGGAGGCTGAGACATGAGAATTGCTTAAGCTCAAGAGTTTGAGGTTGCTGTGAGCTATGATGCCACAGCACTCTACCAAAGGCAACATAGGGACACTCTGTCTCAAAAAAAAAAAAAAGTAGTTCATACTAAGGAAGATGGACTTTAGGGAAAGGTTTGGAAAAATAATTTTATTCTTTTCTTGACCACAAATACTACTGGCTAAGATGTTTGGTCAATCTACAGTCTGTTTTGTTGCAGTTGTTGTTTATATTAATCTATTTCCACTTCATTTATTTTAAATATCTAATCTTACTTTACTTCTTATTCACTTTCAATCAAGGGTTATATTCTTTCCTTGAACTGGTCTCCGAAGTAGGAAAAAAAATAAGCCCTTCAACTTGATTAGAAAGAAATTAAAACAGTGAGCTGAAATGAAACACCCACTTTCAAACTTGAATTTAATTACCATTTCTTATTTATAATTAAGCATATTTTTGGTCCTTTATGGAATTTTTATCAATAAGATTACTTTTCCCTTGCTCCAAGACCTGTGTTTTTACCTTTCCTGTGTATCTGAATGTGCAGCTCTTTTCCTTGGCATCAATGGTATTTTATTTTCTTCGCTTGCATTCCCCTGAAGCACCCTTCACTGCATCCCTCATAGTACATAAATCAGCTTTTACTACACTTCCTATCGAGACTCTGGTAATGATTTTTATTTCTGCTCCTACCTGTGGCATGCAGAATATGACTGGCTAACATGTTTCCTCCTCTCTCAAGTGGATTATACACATAAATGGAAGTCTGGAATTGACTTGTCTTCTTTCACTAGAATATACACGAGCTTTATAAAAATTCTTGTATATTTTGAATGTGCTTTCCAGAACTGTTAGAAGTGAGCTTCTCTCAGCCTGTTCAGACTAAATTAATTTTCACTGACTTCTTATTTCAGACTGAATTTTATTTCAATAAAAGCATCAAATGAAACTAGAAATACAAACCAACTATTCTCTGTAATGGAAAACAATAGAATTATAGAAATGTAGTCATCAAGATGCAGGTCCATTTGGGGACATGGGAGTGGGGGAGAGGAATGGTATTTCCTCTTCCACATCACCTATAAAAAGTGCTCAGCAACAAAAAATGTAACAACATTAGAACTGACTTTAAAATGTGTTTTGATAGGAACTTGCTAGAAATTGAGCATTTAAAACTCTAATCAAAATGCTTAACATATTTAAATTTGTCCTATCCTTCCTCCCAAATCCGGGACTTCTATTTTGAGTATAATTTGGTTACCACTGCTGGAGATTGAATCTGTTGCATGCAGAAAAATTGAGGTCCTGGAGTAGAGATACAATTGCCCATCGTTTTAATGCCAATAGCATGAAATCACCAGACTATCCATAGAATCATAAAGACATAAAAAGTACATACAAAGATTGCAAATGGTGTGTGAAGAATAGTCCCATATTCCCCTGAATGCTTTAAGGAGTATTCTCTAAATTGTGTAAACCTGGTACTTGATAACTTGTTTAGTATCCTTATAAGACTGAGAACCATAGTGAACTAAAAACAACATTTAATAAGAGATACTCAAATATTCATCTCCGTGAGGCTGCTTATCCAGTTGAGACTCACTTGAAATCTTTCAGGAAAATTCATGATAGAAGTTGTGAGTATCTCTAGGTACATTAGCCTTCAAACCTGCTCCACCAGCAGTCTTTTTCATCTCAGCAAATGTCACTTCGCCCCTTTCCAGTTGTTCTGGCTAAAATTTTAATGTAATCCTGAACCCCATTCTTCCTCTTACTCCTGTTCTGCTCCTGTGTATGTGCATATTAGCAAATCTTATTGTTTTTATGTCATCAAAATATATCTATAATGCACCCATACTTTACAATGTTCCCCACTATTTGGGAAGTTTAATCTAAACCATCTTTTTCTTGGACATTTGTAAGAATTTCCTAAACTGTTGCCCCAGCTTCTGCATGTATTCTCAAACCAGAAGCCAGAACAGTATGGTTAAAAATAATTCTGATCATGTCTTTCTTCTGCTCAAGACCTTCTGATTGCTTCCCATCTCATGCTGAGAAAGAGCCCAGGTCTTTCTGAGGACCCCATGGCCCTCACTCTCTGCCTCTTCTTCATCTACTCCATCTCTGACCCATTTCCCATGAATCTCTCCCTCATTCATTCTTCTCCCTGACCTTAGCCCTTAGTCCTATGCCAGGACTGTTCTCTTGGCCTAGACAGTTCTGCTGCCTGATATTGGCAAGGCTTATCTGCTCACTTCTTTAGGTCTTTCCCCAAATAGCACACATTCAGACAGTCTTCCGTGATTCTATGCAAAACTTGTCATCTTTGTCACCTAACTCTCTATCCTCATAGTCAATGTTATTTTTCATCATAGAACCTCTCTCTTCCTGATATGTAATAGTTGTTTTCAGGAGTTTAAATTTTTTAGAGGGGGATTCATTGAGGGTACAAAGACTTAGGTTACACTGATTGCATTTGTTATTTAAAGTCCCTCTTATAATTGTGTCCTGCCCCCAAAAGGCCATACACATCACCACCCCCATCCTTTTCCCTCCTCCCCTCTCCCCAATCCCTCAACCCATACTGCAACCTTTATATTAGCTGATCTACTGCCTTCATATTAGAATTGAGTACATTGGATTCTTGCTTCTCCATTCTTGTGATACTTTACTAGGAATAATGTGTTCTACTTCCATCCATGTTAATACAAAAGATGTAAAGTCTCCATCTTTTTTAATGACTGAATAGCATTCCATGGTATACATATGCCACAGTTTGTTAATCCATTCCTGGATTGGTAGGCATTTAGGCTGTTTTGTTTACATATTTAACATTTCCACGTGTTTGAATTGACTCTTATTGTGGGTTGTTTCAGTGTCTATTGAGTTGGCTAACCCTTCAAAAGGGAGCACTTTTACAATGTTTAACAAATTAATCTGATGGAAAAAATGCTGGTATATTTCATCTTCATTTGTAAAATATCATTACTAAATATTAGTTATCAAAATATGAAATAATGTAACATTAAAATTTGACTTGTGTTAGCTTTAATTACTTATACATACAGATGAAAGAAAGGAATTGATTAACTTGAGAATTTGTGTACTTAACTGCAGACAGCAAGAAACTCAAAGTGGGCATTAGTATGGTTAAGAGAAGGGCTTTGGGCCTGGCCACACTTGGGCTTGACTCATGGCTGTTCTTATTGCTAGTTGTCCTTCTTGTCCTTGCTAGTAGGCCTCTATGAGCCTCAGTTTCTTCATTTAGGAAATTAAAGTAATATTTACTACCACTATGTTGTAGAGATTACACAAGCTAATGTGTATAAATGCTTGGCATGGTGTCCATTGCTGGGGTAGTATATATCAACGGTACCTACTGTTAAAAATGGTATACAGGACCTGAAACTATAATTTGATCAGAGGGAAGAAATATTTACAGAAATATTTACATACATGAAAATCATATTTAACTATCCAAATAGTTCTTAAGAGGTGGTCACAGGATGGATATAATTTCTGTGTAGACAATGAAATCTTGTTGGTCATTTTTGTGACTGGATGGGGTTATTTACTTGGTGTTCCAATGCATTTTTAGTGCCCCCAAACCATGGCAGAAAGAAAAGCAGTATTGAGCAGTGTAAGGGATAATGCTATATTTAGAAAAAGTGAGATGAGTTAGTTTTTATGTTTACTGTTTAAGGAAAATTTACTATTCTTGCTACCAAGGTTTGGTCTTGGGTTAATGTTGTAGCCAACCTCAGTTCAGTGTACTGCATTATTATGTTCTTATTTATTTCTCACATGAATTTTATACATACATATATATGCATATTATTTTATAATGAATGGAATATGCAGTAGAACCTCCATAGTTAATTACCTCCTTAAGTTGACCTGATTTCATAGACTGGACATGTGCCACATGTGAATATCAAGACAATAGGCCTGGTTCCTTATGTTGATCACCTCCCCATGTTGACCAATTTATTACAGTCTCTTGAGTGGTCAACGTACAGAGGTTCTGTTGTATTTATAATTTAATTTTATAGAAGAAAGTTGCAAAAGGTTAAATAACTTTCTCTAACCAGATTTATCTGATTCCCAAATTTTCTACTCATTCCTCTGTACTATTCTGCCTGTCACCAAACAGAAATCATATTACTATAAAAATTTACTCACTATTTCAATGGTATTTTGTTTATTTCTAATATTTCTTGATGAATCAGTTTCTTTCCTAAAGAACTATCCTATTCTCCTCAGAATATTGCTATTTCCCTGAGATTTGACTGCCATTTTGTTCTTCCCATATTACACTGTCATGTTGCCCTGTGCCTTGAGTTTCCCATTGAGAAAAGGCTACCCATTCAATCAGTTAACTCTTATAGTGTAGTAAACCACCCCCAGTCATGGATTAAAAATCAAGCATTTACTGTTATAGCTTACATCTCTGAGGATCAACAGGGTGTCAAGTGATCCAGGCTAATCTAGACTGGTTTTTGTTTCTCTATTTAAATGCAACATATTTCTTAATGTAACTATCCATATCTTTTTCTTGTCTAATCCTTGGTTTTATTATCTGTGTAGTATTCATTTCTCAACCTACATGTCTTAACTTTAATGATGTGTTTAACAGAAAGCCCCGTCTCTCCCGGTGCCAGCAGTTCATTGTGGTGGCCTCAATTGTCCATTCATGGTTTCTACTAACCTTGGTGGGTAAGGACATACCATTGAATACCCTGGGTTCTAACCACACTCATTTCTGACTCAATTGGATTGCAGTAACTCACACACCTCCTAATAACTAGGGACAATCATCTTGCTAATGTGATAGCTTCTTATTTATCAGCTTTTCCACCTCCATAAGGAGGCCCAAGTGACCAGAGGGTAGTCAGCATCAAATACTTTGTTTCCTATTAAAATGTTTCTTTGGTAACATGGACTTCAAATCCAATAGAACTTAAACTGTGGAGAGATAAAGAAATAATTCTTCAATTGAAGCCATAGAAGTAATGGCAATGAAGCTGTGGTGAGAACAAGCAGTCCTACTTTTCTTCTTGGTTCTTATGCCCATGTATTTTAGCTTCTGGAAAGCAGACCCATCTATGACCTCATGGTTTGGTTCTTATACTACATCTCTTCAAATAGTATCCCAAACACACAGGTTATATGGGTTGTATGCCTCCCTTTATAAGGTCATTTTATCTTTCTACTAAGTTACTTCTTTCTGCATGTTGTGATAACCTGTGATCATGAACCTGAATCCTTTGGGTTGAGTATGTGTTATAAAGATCCTGGGCTGGTAAATATCCCGTGGGCCTTCCGATACTAGTGCTTTCAGAAGTACTGCTTGCAGAGAAGGTAACCCTATAATCAGAATAGGTGTAAATTCTAGTAAAGATAAATTGCTGTTCCCTAAGGTGTGAGGTATCTGACATAACAAATCCTCCAAGGCTGACTAGTCTTTTTGACACACGGTGTCATATGGAAGGTACAGATGCTGAGCTCTTGGGTATCCAGCAAGAACAATATCTAACCTACATTCATCTTGGTACAAATTGCTGGATCCATGCCTGGTCTCCATTCCTGCCACCATGGGTATTCTGCTTATGGGCTGGTTGTACTAGTACAGCAATGAGCAATGAGAGAGGCCATTTGACATTCACGGGCCAAGTCATTATGCTGCCTGGCCCGAGTAGGCACATTGAGTGCCTTCTCCAAGTAGATGTGGTTCTTGTCAGAAGACAAACATAACTTCGTGCTTTGTGTCCATCAGTATAGCTTCATCCACGTACGTGGATCCCCATGTTTGCTTGTATCAAAAATGATCAAATCTTGTTCTTTCTAGGTTCCTTATAAATCAGGTAAGCAATTTGCTACTGCTGCAGATTATTGTACACCTGTACTTTCAACCACTTTTCCTACTGTAAAAAATGCACAACCAACTGTATTGCTTCCAACTGTGTTCACTGAGAAGATTTCCCTTCCTCACTGTCCTCCTTGGCCACTGCAGAGTGTGCTGTAGTGAAATCACTGTCCAACTTAATTTAGCATTAATACGTTGTGATCAAAGTTTTTGTTCTTCTTGAGTTAACTAGTTTTAGAGAATTGGCCATGACGCTATAGTTTTAAGCTTTAGTGCAATGCAAGTGGGTGGCATGGGAGTCTGACTTTGCAACTTACTGTACTTTCTGGGTTTCTTCATGCCCTATACTATTATACAATGGGCTGTTGCTGTGCCCACCTGAATGTAAGACTCAGCAGGTCAAATTATGCTTGGGTCATGATGGGCAGCTCCATCTGCATGGTCACTTTGTGTCAAATGCTCATGTACTCCATCTTCAATAGGGTTTAGAATGATACTAGGAGCTTCTTTGAAAATGATAAATGGTTCTCTATGGCTGATTACAAGGCCTTGTGACAGAACTATTGGTGTCTACATGATACTTGCATCAGAGTTTCCCAGAGACTACACATAACACCCTAATCGACCATACATAACTTTAGAGCCATCAGTTTGCTGGATCAAATAGCTTCAGTACCAGGACAGCTTGTACTATACCCTGGAAAAGTTCAGACCTCTTTTTATTTTGGCCATGCTCAGCCCTAGAAGCTTTGTGAGTTACCTGATAAATAGGTTTTTCCTTGATTTTTCTATTGCAGAGGTCAGGAAACCATCCTGATGGTTCTATCAGGGGTGCTAAGATTATTCATTCTAATTATGTATCGAGGGACCAGGCAGATACATTAAAGTTGGATACAGTTATGACTTATACCAGGGTCATTGCTAAGCCGGTGTTTCACTTTCTGCTTCTCAGCCCAATTTATCACTGCTGAATATCTTACGGTGTTGAATCTATAGCATTCCAGGGGTTGCATCAATAAAAGAGGCCTTATTGCTCTCTGGCCAACGGCCAAGGAAGAAAATCATTTTCTTTCTTGATTTTCTAATTTTCAGGGCACTCCTATAACAGGTGGTCTTAGCCTAGGTTCCTCCAATAAGTGGAGTCTGGAAAAAGGTTTGTGTGTAGTTTGTTTCTCTGGGGATGGGATCCTCTAGGGCATAGTCAGAAAACAGATCGCTTGAGTAGGAAAGGGGGGAATTCTAATCTAGGATTTCACCATGCTGATCACGTCTGTGGCACCTAAGCTTTAATCCTACCTTGGATTTTAGAATGAACAGTACAGCACATTGTAGCACCATTTTTCAGGTTTTAGAAGTGATTTCTGTTTTTCCTAAATTTAAAATGTTTTAATAGACTTTGTTTTTTTTTAAGCAGTTTTAGGTTGACAGAAAAATTAAGTGGAAGATAAAAGATTTCCCATACACTCTCTTCCCCCACACATACATAGCTTCCCCATTATCAACTTTCCCCAGCAGAGTGGTACATTTGTTACAACTGATTAGCTTATATGTTTTCACATCATTTTATCACTCTGAGTCCATAGTTTACATTAGACTTCACTCTTGGTGTTGCAACTCCTATGGGCTTGGAAAAATCTATAACAACATGTATTCATTATCATGGTATCACAGAGAATGGTTTTACTGCCTTCAAAATCTGTGCTACACCTCTTTATCTTTTCTCCTCTTCTCCCCAACCCCTCACAACAGATCACTTTACTATCTCCATAATTTTACCTTTTCTTTTTTTTTTTTTTTTTGAGACAGAGCTTCAAGCTGTCCCCCTGGGTAGAGTGCTGTGGCATTACAGCTCACAGCAAACTCCAATTCCTGGGCTCAAGCGAGTCTCCTGCCTCCGCCTCCCAAGCAGCTGGGACCACAGGCGCCTGCCACAACGCCCGGCTATCTCTTGGTTGCAGCTGTCATTGTTGTTTGGCGGCCCCGCGCGGGATTCGAACCCGCCACCTTAGGTGTACGTGGCTGGCGCCCTAGCCAGTTGAGCTACAGGCGCTGAGCCACATAATTTTACCTTTTCCAGAATGTCATATAGTTTTGGAATGATTCCTGTTTTGGAGAGTAGAATTTGTGAGTAGGATGAAGATGTATGGGGTGAAATATAATATATTTTAGGTGGACTTTGCTGTTGTTTGAATATTTGACCTTCTCTTAAACCTCATGTTGAAATCTGATCTCCAATGTTGGAGGTGGGGCCTAATGGGAGGAGTTTGGGTCATGGGGATGGATCCCTCTTGAATGGCTTGGTGCTGTAATCACTGTAATAAGTGAGTCTCCCTTCTGTGAGTTCCAATGGGAGCTGGCTCTTAAGAAGAGCTTGGCACTTCCTTCCTCTCTCTCTCTCATGCTCTGTTCTTGTGCTCTCAGCCTGTGCCAACTCCTTTGTGCCTTCTGCCATGAGTGGAAGCAGCCTGAAGCCTTCATAGAAGCAGATGCTGGTGCCACCAAGCTTCTTGTACAGCCTGGAGAATGCCTGCCAAATAAACCTCTTTTCTTTATAAATTACCCAGCCTCAAGTACTCCTTTATCGAAATACAACTGGGCTAAGACATAATAAAAAGACAGATTGATGTCCAACTTGAAGAAAGTAACCAGTGGCAGGAAATAAGGAATATGGCCTCTGCAATGTCAATATGGTCCGTAATGATATGTTTGAAATTAATATATGCATATTTATCCAAATTGGTTATTGAGTATCCAAGTAAGATGAATGAATCAAGAATTAGAATCAGGAAAGTCTAGGTTCTCCAAATTTCTCACTATTCTTTTATATTTCTTATCTCTCCACCTGTTCTTACTTTCTTGAGCAGTGCTGTCTAATAGAAAAATAATGTAAGCCACATAAATAATTTCAAGTTTTTGAGTAGTGATGTTTAAACAAAGAAAAAGAAACAGAAGGAATTAATTTAAAAAATTTTTTTTTCGAGATAGAGTCTCATTTTATCACCCTGAGTAGAGTGCTATGGTGTCACAGCTCACAGCAACCTCAAATTCTTGGGCTCAAGCGATTCTCTTGCCTCAGTCTCCCAAGTAGCTGGACTACAGGTGCCTGTCACAATGCCCTGCTATTTTTTAGAGATGGGGTCTCTCACATGCTCAAGCTGGTCTTGAACCTGTGAGCTCAGGCAATTTACCTGCCTTGGCCTCCTAGAGTTCTAGGGTTACAGGCATGAGCCATTGTGCTCAGCCTTAGAAGAAATTAATTATATTTTATTTAATCCATTAGCTCCCTATAGTACTCCAGGTAAAGTCCAAATTCCATAATCTGGCCACAAAATAGTTCATGATCTGGCCCTTGATGACTGGTCTTTTAACAACCACCAGGAGTATATTATAAAATCTCTCATGCTATTTTTTGCATTTGATCTAAATTTTCCTCAGGTTTTCCTGGATTGCTCTTATCCCTGCACTATCTTTGTTTTAATCCTGAAGTCTTGCCCTGACTATCAGCTTGACTCTGATTCTGCCTTTCAATCTTTATAATTTTTAATGTCCTCACCAGCATTTTGCAGTACCCTCTCTTTTAGCTTACATTTCACTCTGAGTTTTTCCAGGGCTGAGTACCCCAATATAACTCCCCTCCCAGGTTCTTGCTATAAGACCCCACTCGTGACATTCACTTATAAAGGGCATTTAGAGGTTATCTTTTCAGCCTCATCCTTCTACTAGCACCACGTCTCAACTGCACACAAACCTTAACTACTTCTTGAAATAATTCTTTTGCTCACATTTATTATTTTATTTAATATTATTATTTCTGTCCTTAAAGACAGGCTAGAGGGCAGTGGCAACATCATAGCTTACAGCAACCTCAATCTTCTGGGCTCAAGTTATCCTTTTGCTTCAGTCTCCAGAGTAGCTGAGACTACAGGTGCCCGCCACAACTCCTGGCTATCCTTTTCGATTTTTACTAGAGAAAGGGTTCACTCTTGCTCAGGCTAGTCTCAGAACTCCTAAACTCAAGTAATCATCCTGCTTCAGCCTCTCAGAGTGCTAGCATTACAGGCCTGGACACCATGCCCAACCTCACCTTTATTTTTTAATCTTCCTTTATCCAAGTATTGTGAAGACTTTTCTATTCCTTATTTGCATGGGGATGCTTTATTGATACATATAATAATAACATGTTTAAGTAAAGACCATTTTATTCATTCATTCAACAAGTATTGATTGAGCATTTATGTGGCATACACTCTTTTATGGGACCCTGCAGAAAGGAAATTCAATCACTTCTTTACCCAATGGAGTTTATAATCCAACAATGTATCAGACCTGTCATACTCTAATTTAAATGTTCTCAGCTGGATTTATGAAAATAAACCACATAGTAGATTTTAGAGTCTAATTGCCTTTGACTTATCCCTTATTAATCTACATATAACAGTAACTTTCTAATGTAGTATAAGTGGTATTTGTTTATTTCTCTGTATTAATTACAGTTGTTATTGAATTTGTAATGAAGCTGAATGAGATTAGACTGTACGTTAAGCCTTTACTAAGGGTATAACCGTAAGTCTTAAAACATCTATTAATACCATTCTAGGTCAGAATTTATAAGTCCAAATAACAAAATAAATGCTAGTTTTTCCTTATAAAAAACTGTAAATCATAATCATAAGAAGAAGGCTTAATGACAGTCTTTGTAAGTCAGAGGTTTCATGTGAAAAACTGATATTCCATATTCAATCCTTTAGGTAGTATTCTTTTTGATTATTAGACATGATGGTAGAAGTTACCAAACACAAAGCAAGGAAAAAATATGTACTTTTCAATGCAATATACTTTCAGGACAATTTGGAATATTAAACTTCAGGAAATTTGGAAACTCTACTTTTTTATTAATTTTTAATTAAAATCATAACTGTATACATTTATGAGGTATGATGTGATTATATACAATGAGGAATCCTTAAATCAAACTGATTAACATAGTCCTAAATATACTTACTTATTTTTTGTGGTAAGCCATTTACAATTTACTCTTAGGTATTTTGAAATAAACCCTTCCATTTTTGCACATTAGGTGAGATCCCACCAAACTCCCTCCCTCCTCCCACCCATCTTCTTCCCCATTTTACCTCTCCTCTCTTCACTCCTCCTCCTTGCAAGACTATATTTGTTTTTATTATTCATAAAAACAAATGAGTGTATGAGTATTTATATATTGGTTTAATAATAGTATTGAGTACATTGAATACTTTTTCCCTATTCTTGAGATATTTTACTAAAAAAATGTGTTCAAATTCCATCCAGTAAACATAAAAGATATAAAGTCGCCACGTTTTATGGCTAAATAGTACTCCATGGTCTACATATACCACAATTTGTTAATCCATTCATGGGTTGATGGGGCATTTGGGTTGCTTCCATGGCTTGGCAATTATGAATTGGGTTGCAGTAAACATACTGGTACAAATGTCTTGGTGGTAAAATGATTTTCATCTTTCTGGGTAGATACCTAGTAATGGAATTGCAGGAACAAATGGAATTACAGGAAGGTCAATGTTTAATTCTTTAAAGATTCTCCATACTTCTTTCCATAAAGATTATATTAGTTTGCTTTCAGTGTAGAAGCAAAACTCACACCAACAACTGCATTATTGTTCATTCACTTTTTGTTATTAGTCATGGAACAACACAGGTGCCCACAATAATTTCCGAGGCATTTTGACCTCTGCCTCTGAGAGCTTCCCATCTAGATTGAGACCAATGCAAAACAGAAAACCTGAGCTTTACCACAAGAAGATGAATGGACACCATTGATGCCTTAATGTGTGATCTCTTCCAGACAGTTATGCTTTATTTATTCATAAAGCTTCAACTAAAAATAATCCCAGGGCTTATTTTAGTCTTCTAAAAATATAGTGATCAGTATCATGACCATCACTTCGAACACATGGAATTTGACCTGGGAATTATGAGTGGTCCTTGTGCTTTCCTCTTTATTATTATCAATCAAGAACTTTGCATACTTCTTATGTTCCAGGCAGGGGGCTATGCAGATGATTAAGACAGTGCTTTTGCCCTAAATAGAGCTTACATTTAGGATAGATAAAATATACCAGCACAAAAATTTGATTTGGCACCAGCCATAAGGCTTGTGGCAAAGAATATAAGCTTTGGTTTCAGGTATTTACTGTAGCTCCACCACTTACTTGACATTGATCAGTTTTCCTAAATTTCTCTGAGTCTTTTTTCACTGGTCATGTACTAACTAACTGGCATGTTTGTTATAAGACAGTGAGATACAGTAGAGAATAGAAACATACAAAAATATAAAGTATTGTTTTAGGTGCAAATGTACAGACCAGATCAGAGGTTGGCCAACTTTTCCACAAAGGGCCAGATACTAAATATTTTCGGCTTCACAGGCTGTCTGATCTCTATCACATCTACTCTACTTCACTGTTGTAGCATGTGAGCAGCTGTAGACAATATGAAAATGAGTGAGTGTGGCTGGATTATAGTAATATTTTATTTATGAAAACAGATGGGCATGTCTATAATTTACCAACCCCTAAATCAGACAGTAAGGACTCTAAAAGTTAAGAAGAGAGAAAGATTATTGAAGAACTGGCAGAGTGTCTTCAAAGAGGAGAGGGGATGTTTTCTTATTTGATTATTTTAGATTTTAATTTTTATCCAAGTTAAAAATGTTCAAAGTATAGAGTCAACTCAGTCTGCAAGATTTATTATGAAAAAGTTTTCTTGTCTGATAGCCAATCATTTTCAGCTTCTTCAGCTGATTCTTCTAGTATTAATTTCCAAATCCGTACATAATATAGGTATCTCCTATTTCTAATTGATTTGCAGTTTCACGTATTATCTAGTGATTTTCTACTGTGAAGGATGGAGATTCCCCATCTCCGTCATCCCTCTACGCCTCCACTATATAAGCAAACTTTCCGTCATTCATTCACTCAACCTCTCCCAGCAGTTACTTAGTAATTTTCATTAGATTAATATCTAGCATCTACATGATTATGTAGATGTAATTCAATCTTCAATAATAGCAAATTATGGTTATTTAATTTCCATTATATAATATTTTGTTCCCCCTAGATTTAATAATTTCCTTTTCTTACCCTTTTCCTTAGTATCCATTGTATTTTACTTATAACTAATTCATCTTCAAGCAACCTCTTTGGAAGTCGTCTCGCTATCTTCATAAGACACTTACTTGTATCAGATTTGCTAACAATTTCATTTTCCTGAGGAAGAATGACCTAGAGCAGTAGCTTTCAAGAAATTCATCTAAGAATTACTTAGATGACTTGGAGTGCTTGTTACAACACACATTCCTTGGCCCCAACCCCAAAGATTCAAGGGTTTGAGACTAGGCTGAAGAATTTGCAATTATAACCAGTTCCCAAGTGATACAGATGTCAGTCCCTTCAGCACATTTTGAGAAGGAAGGGGCTGCACAAGCCAGAGCCTTTGTCCTGCTTCCTTCTGGACAGGGTGTTTTCTACGTCAGCTGCAGCCATCAACTGCCATTCACGATCATCATGGGGATTTCCATGGCTTTACTCTGGTGTTACTACTGAAAAATTTGAAGCACTTTTTTGAATCCTGATCCCTTGTGTGTGATCTTCAGATAACAATACCTGGCAAACAGAAGCACGCTGAACAAAGTACGTGGCTGGTAATTTCTCCACTGATTTTTTATAAGGATAGCATTTTGTGTTCAATAGTCTGAGAAGGGGGTCTGTTAACAAGTAGCTCCCCATATAGAAAACAGGTTTGCATAAATTTTACCTCTTCCTTCTGACCCATAAAGGATTTTTTATTCAAATTTACCATGTGTATTTTCTTCTTTAAAACTTCCTCTAATTTTCCTTTATTTTTGATTGTATACATACAGGGTGGCCATAAAGTTCATGTGCAATGTAATAGTTTACATCACAGGACGTTTATGACCACCCCGTATAGTTGAAATGTACAGGCGGTGCCATGTATGCGTGTTTGAAGAGATGTTACTATGTATCACTTTTCAATTGAAGGTACTTGCTGGTCAAGTGTACTTGGACATGCTACACACAACTACGTTACCTGCAATTTGTATGCTTTTTGAGAATGATCAATTTTACTTTCAACAGGATCTCTTAAAATGTGTTTACATTTTTTGGCACCTAGGATTTGATTGTTTCAGTACGTCTATATTCTTTAAGAGCCCCAAGACTACACTACACACCCTATCCTATAGGACAGTGGTTCCCAACATTTTTGGCACCAGGGACCTGTTTCAGGGAAGACAATTTTTCCATAGGGGAGCTGGTTTTGAGCTAATTCTGCCTGAAATTGATTTATTGGGGTCTCTGGGCAGGCAAATCTCTCTGTATTTGCAGCCTCTCCTCAGCCCTAGCATCACCACCTTAGCCCCACCTCAGATCACCAGGTATTAGATTCTCATTGGGAGCACGCAAACTAGATTCCACACCTGTGCAGTTCACAGTAGGACTCATGCTGCTATGAGAATCTAAGGCTTCTGCTGATGTGATGGGAGGTGGAGCCCAGGTGGTGATATGACTGATGGGGAGCAGCTGTAAATATAGGTGAAACTTTATTTGGTGACCGGCTGCTGTGTAGCCTAGTTCCTAACAGGTCTTGGGGTTTGTAGCTATGGGAGACTCCTTCCTAGAAAGTCATTTTCTCTCAAGTGATGGATTCCAAGTTTTTATAAAACTGGGTATGGGAAATCAATCTTCAACCTTACTAGTTGTACACGCTCGAAACGCCACAATTGTGGGCCAGATATAGGTACTGAATCCTCTTCTAACTGTGACCAATATCATGCTTTTCAACTTTCCCATGCCACCAAGTGTTCCTCTGCTGGGAAATACATAGTGAGATATTATACACAATTTATATTTTAGGCAAAAAAGCTATTAAATTATTTTTTCTATAATGTAATTACTGGCAAGATCCACAGGCACAATATCCATTGCGTCACATGGATCACTGTGACTCTCATAAAGGAATTCTATCTTTAATCCATCTCCTAGTTTTCTGTCATATTCAAATTCGTATCCATGTTAAACACCAGCAGTAGGCTAATTACGTACAACATCCACTTTAAGATTCCATCCCGGGAACAAGTTACTCTACTTGCTTTCCCTTTCATGTACTGCCTATGGAGCATGTCCAACCCGCTTTGCATAGCGAGTGATAAAATCTTACACACCTGGCAGTGAGGGAGTGGACCTGGATGTGGGAGATAACTGAGGCAAGTAAATGATAAACATGGTGATAGTACTATCATTATCTTCCTCAAATGGAAGATAAATCTATGCGCGCAAATGTCATATGTTGAATAAATGAACAGTCATTCTGTCATCCATCACTGCCAATTCCTTCCAACTTATCTGGATTGTATTACAGCTGAATCCATCTTATGAGTTATATAGCAGTTTCTTAAAGATGAAATTATGTGTTGCAACAGGCCAAATGTGTTTGCTGTAGGCCCATCTGTCTCAGTAATTCTTGTTCACACGCTAGCTATTTTTTCATATTTAGGGATATTTATTGCATATAAATATCCCAAAGCACAAATAACAGGCAGGAATATTTTAGACAAACCCTTGACATATATCTAAATTAAAAGAGAATCAAACAAGGGGATACTAATTCTCCGTTGGGTGTCAATAACAGGTCTTGCTACATAACTTACTCAATATTCAGTGGGTAGCTATTAGGGTTTTCCATTCCCTTAAGCCAAAGTTTGGCATGATGGAATGGAGATAAATCTAAATGTGATATGCTTTTCAGTGAGGCAAGATACTGAGCTTTAGAAAGTGTGAAATTCCGAACCTAACCAAATTTGATTCAAAGAACTGAAAACACACAATGACAGAGTAACAGAATTGGAAGGAATCTTGGGGTACATCGCATGTAAACCTCCCGTTCATGTTTAAAAACGTTTAAAGCATTGATACTTATGATTTTCCTCGCCCTTGGCTAAATATTTCTTGTGGTAGAGAGCCTTCCTTAAGTTATGTTATGCTGTATTTGGACACTTTGATCATTCACACCATTCATATTTATCAAATGCTTACTATATCTCGGGGATTGTTCTGAGAACTGGGATCAATATGATTTCTGTACCACTCAGTATTCTTTTATTTACAAGTAAAAAAAAAGTATACAACCATCCTAGATGCATTATTTAAGCATAGGAGGGGATTTGAAACAATCTCATATTAGTGGAAAATCTGGGGCTAGAGCTAATTTCGGATGTGAATGGCATCAGAAGTTCAAATGACTTTATCAGGATGTCTTTCTCCAGTTCCTTGCTCTCTTTTCCTCTGGGTTGACCCTATGCTCAGACAGGCTCTTGCTGTGTCGTGGTAAAATTGCTGAATTTACCACGGGTCCAGAATTACATGTTCTCAGTTTCTCTGTAACTTCTTTTTAGTCTGCCATCTGAAACCGAAGTAAGGATAATACTGCCTTTATCTGATGAACTTCAACTGTCATGTCTTCCCTGGAGACTGTTCTCTTTCAAAGTGATTTCTCCAATCTTTTCACCTGAACACAGAGATTATATAGCCCTTTAGGTTGAATGCTTACAAAACAGTTAGTGAATGAATAAATGACTGAATGACTAAACAGATAAATTGGTCCAAGCCAGGATTCTGAAGAACACAGGAGTCAAAATTAAGTTCGACATCATTCTGTAGACCGTTATGTGAAAGAGAAGCAAAAGATAACAGCAACAAACTGCAGCACAGGTTATCAGAGGCTGCAATAACACTCAGGGCAAAGTTCGTGAAGGTCTTTTCTTGAAGGACTACATTAGATGCTTCATTGGTTTTTCAACCAGAGTAAGTCATTTATTACATACTGGTAACAGACCACATGTTGGTGGTCAACAGACTTATGAGTTGAATAAACACATAGATAGATGAGCAAAATGTGTCACAAAGTTACATTTTCACCAGTTATCTATGCTTTATTGTTATATTATTTATTTATTTATTGACAGAGTCTCACTCTGTCACCCTGGGTAGAGTGCTGTGGCATCATAGTTCACAGCAACCTCAAACTCCTGGACTCAAGAGATCTACTTGCCTCTGTCTCCTGAGTAGCTGGTACTACAGGTGCCCACCACAACACCCAGCTATTTTTAGAGACAGGGTCCTACTCTTACTCATGCTGTTCTTGACCTCCTGAGCTCAAGCAATCCACCTGCCTCGGGCTCCCAGAGTTCTAGGATTATAGGATGAGCCACTGAACTCAGCCAGTTATCTATGCTTTAAAGAAGTGTGACCCCAATGAAAGGAGCAGGACTTAAAGATCAATGAATCATACTTATTATTAATGTACTTGTTTAATTCCTCTGATTTCCTTCATTTAAAAAAAATTAAAACATATTGAAATTACAGTAGATAATAGATCTATGTTGTAAAATCCACATCTCTTCCCTCAAAGCACAGCCTGAATTAGACAGAGAGTCCATTGGGTTACAATGTTGTGAACAAGAAAGCACAAGTTACTTTGGGGGACCCTCACACTGTCTGTGGGAGAGTTAGGGTTTATAGGAGGAGCTGACAGCTAGGTTTAGAGTTGAAGGATTGATAAGCATTAGTCAGATAAAGAAAAAGGGAGGAGCCTTCTTTTTCAGACTTTATCTTTTTCAGATAAACTTATCATCATGGTATAGGATTATAAAGAACAACCCTGAATTTTTATTTCTCATCCTTCCTGACATATTGTGGAAAAAGCTATGCTCTGTTGTGTCCATGGGTGTGACTGACAGCTGCTTGACTGACCAGCATGTCTTCCAGAAACAGCAGAAGTATACAGCCTACATTTCCTCATCTACATGCCTAGTGTCTGTGGCCTCCTGCCTTTTGCTGTCACTATAGACAGTGAGTGTTCAATGGTGGATGCACCACCAGATTTAGACCTGTGTGACTTGGTCTCCAGAGTTTCCTGGAATCCCTGTGAGAAGCATACTTTCTCTCTCTGAAGGGCGCTAAGCTGGCTGGTTGAAAGCTGGCATGGTTGGCCATCTTTGCACCCTTTGGGGAATGCTTAACTTGGAAGGATGCCAATGTAGAGGGAAGAACAAATGATCAATGGAGAGAGAGGGAGAGAGAATGAATAGTGACGGCATCACCGGAACACCGAAATCCAGCTATGTCTACTCAAGCAAGCTCAGTGTTTAGGATTTTCACATTTACAAACCGGTACATTTCTTGCTATCTTGAACCAGTTGGAGTTGAATTCCTGTCACATGTAACCAAAATAGTGTGCTCAATACATTTGGTTACGTTGCATGTTGTCCATACCAGGTTAGTGCTCTGGAACACAATAATAATTAACTAATTTTTATTCTGGTAAATGAGATCATATAGATATCAAAGCAATGAGGTACTTCTTGAAGCCTTGTCTGAACTGGACTGAATAGGACCGTGAAAAGAGTACGAGCTTCAGAGTACGCTCAGGGGAATGGGGAACACGCCTCAGGCTGTGTACACTCAGGAAAGCAGACTTAGCATGGCCAGCATGCAGAAAGATCACATGATAAGAGAGGAAGAGCAGAAGGGAGCAGGTGCCAGGCTCTTTTTAACAACCAGCTCTCATGGAGACTGACAGAGTAAGAGCCCACTCATTACCTTGAGGACAGTACCCATCCAGTTAGGAGCATTTAGTATTTGCAGGTTTGTTCTGGGTAAAAGATAGCACTCTGCATCATATTTGTAATCTGAGTTCCCTGTGAATAATCTGTAAATATAACATGATCCTATATTTGCATAGTAACAGAACTGCCCTCTTTTCCTTATTGACTCACTAAGACATGTTAGTAGGAGAAAGTAGCCCTGTGGACGACTGAAAGTCCTTTCAGGGTATAGTGTACCAGTGTGTATACAAGTCTCCTTGTGGACACGGAGACAGCCCACATGGACCAAAGTTAAGATGTGACCAGTGGTAGAAGAAGCAAGAACTATTTACTTTTGAGTTACCTTCTTTGAAGGAAAGTTCAAATAGTACATCTTAGACTCAAATATTTTATAGAAATGTAAGTACAATAGATATTTTGATCTGTATTATACCTTTCTTTTCTAAACACTAATTAGCTGGACTTCACTGAATACTTACTATGTGTCAAAAATGGTAAAAGACTTCATTACCTCAATTAATTCATTTAGTCCTCATGAGGATCTATATGGTATTAGTAGAGATTATTAACCACATGTTAAAGATGAAGGCCCAGAAAGGGTAAGTAACTTGTCCAAGGTTGTGTGGCTAACAAATGGTGGAGCTGGAAACGAATCCAGGTGTCTGACCTTGATATTATGCTCTTAATCTCTATCCGCTGTCCTCTTCCTAGGATCGTTGTATGAGTTCACAGGATTTGGTTTGGCTGGATTAGCTGGCAGGGTACTGGGAATATCACCACTCAGCATTGCCCTTCAGTGACTGGGGTGTTATTTCTCAGTCAAGATGAGGGGGTAGAGCATGGTCAGCACACGTTCTCTCTGAAGAGGATCCTCAGAGACATACCCAGAGATTTCTGGAATGGAAAAGCAGCTCAGTCTTAGCTGCTCATTACACATCATCTGAGATGTCTAGACCTCCTCTCAGGATCTCGCTGGAGCCCTTCCTAAGCAATTTGTGGGTCTGGGATAGAAAAGGAACACGGATGGGTATCTACAATGTTCCAGTAAAGCCTCTTCTCAAAGTCGTGACTAAAAAGAAAAGGAAGTATCATATTAATTGGATTTATAGAAGTGTCAGTGTCACCCATACACTTGTAATGTTAATAATTTCTGGTCTTGATCTCTGTTTTCCTAAAGGTGAACACAGGTCATTTCTGAGTAATACTAGGATGAAACCATCAACCTTGGTTTCTGTGTGTGCAGGTATGTGTAGGTATTCACTAGTGCACAAAAACACCGCTGAATGGTGGCAAAATCTCTGCTTCCTCCGTCATCATGCCTTCTCACATCTATTTAAATTCTATGACCTTAAAAAATAACCTTTCCTCATTAGCAAAGTCAGATCTTATGCTTTTAGCTTTCAGGTGTTACTCTCTCATACCTTAGAACTACTATAGTTTTTACAGCCTAGGCCAGAGCTTCTCAACCTGGACAGCTCAGCCCTGGCAATACCTGGGCTACAGTTCTTTGTTGAGGGGTTGTTCTATGCATTGCAGGATGTGTAGCCCACTAACACCTGTAGCATACGCACCCCCCAGTTATGACAATTAAAACTGTCTACAGATATTGTTAAATATTCTGGGAGAGCAAAATGGACCTCTATTGGGACCACTCAACACAATTTAATTTTCAACATATTTCTATATCATCCTCCACTTGTCACAACTGTTCATATTTCCTCAACAAGCTGGCGTATGTCTGAGGCAGAAACTATGTTTTGTTGTATAACTTCTGTTCTTTCGAATGTGAAGGAAAAAATGGAAAATCAACTAGTATTTACTGGATTCCAGCCTTGGGGCTGAAGGGCTTTCTTTGCATGTGTCATGTTCTCTATTCCATCAGTACTTACTGAGTTCCTGCTACTACCACGAGAGACAATGTTCAAATCCTGGCCTCTCTGCTTAGTGTGACCTTGGGAACTCAATATCCCAGTGTCTCAGTTTCCTCATCCATAAAATGGGATGATAATATCAGCTATCCCATGACACTGTGAGAATTATATGGATTGAAATGTCTGAAACATTCAGAACAGAATCTGGCATGTATAAATGTCTACACTTCTGCTGTGTGTTAGTAATAAATGTCACTATTACTATAGGTCAGGACTGGATGCTTGGTGCTGAGGATTTGGTGATGGATAAGAGAGCTCGTTCTCATGGAGTTTGTGTTCTAATGTGGTTTCATATAATCCTTGTAACTATGTGATACAAAAGCAAATTATGCAAGCAAATGTTTGCATCCCCATAATATTCTGAAATAATTAAAAAAATGGTATGAAATATGATTGGCTTTATTTCACAGGTGGGTAAAGTGTAACTCAGTGAAAGGAAGTAATTTGCTCCAGGTCACATGTCGACTGTGTACCAAGGCCAGGGTTGAACCCAGCTGTCTCTGGCAACTGAGCTGGACTGAGCACTTCATAGATTCTCCATACACTTCTGGAGACTAGACTGAAAAGGAAATTATTTTTCCTCTTCTTTGATTTTTTCCCTCCTTTTGCTTTTGTTTTCTCTTTCTTTCCAAAAGAATCGTGGTGCCTTCCTTTAAGATTTATGAGTAGATCTAACTTCTCAATTCATACTCCAATACATACTTGAGGATATTTATTTCTCTTGTGACCACCCGGCTATTTCTCCAGATGAACCAATCCTAGTTGTTAGATACATGAAATTTCATTGACCATGAAGTGTCCACAGTGATTCATCTTTGCAGCAAATGGGTAATGTGTACTTTGGGGTTTAAAAATAGAGATGAGTCAAGAAAATCATATGTTTCTTACTAAAAAAAAAAAAAAAACAACACTTTTCAAAGATTTGGGTGCTCCTCCACCCCTTAACATCATATTAAGCATGATGACCATAATTGGGGTACACATCCAAATAGAATGTAAAATAGCTCATTCCTTTCCAATTATAACATTTAGAAATACCATTTATCAAAATAATAATTTCAGCTATTTCTAGCTGAAGGTCATGTGGGCTCAGGGACTCTCCGGTGTGTCAATATCACCAGGGCTATCACCACAAGGAATGTGGTGAAAGATCGGATGGTTCTATGACATTCTTCATTGCTCTTTCTCTCTCTGGATGTGGTAACTGAGACACTGGGGTCTTGGGCATGGGCTCCTTTCTTGCTAAATGACTGTATGTTATTGTTTTCTCAGGACTCTGCCCTGTGGGTTGATGTGTGCTACTTCCTAGTGGCTGCAGCGAGTTAGGCTGCAATCTGGAAACTTACAGGAAAATCTTTTAGCACCTCTCAAGTCAGCTCTCTGCTTCAGCAGGAAGACCAACCCGGTGGCTGCTAGAAGTTCTATGTCCTTGGCTCACCTTAATGGCAATGAGATGTTGATTTTGAGGTTAATTCAAAATAGTTTCTTCTATTTGAATGAAATCTTATCAAACTGCATCTGGAAAGAATGTGTTGTCCCCAAAAGTTTGTTTCTTTCTTTTTTCAGGTGAAGGTGAAAGAGGGAAAGTTTCCAGAAAATTCTTTAAGTTAAAAATATGACTTTTATTTGCAAATGAATTTTTGTTTGGAAAACAAAAGCTACATGTCCAGTGTCCTTACCGGGCTATATTTGTGAACAAAAACACTGTAAGAAGGAAAAGAAGGAAGGAAAGCAGGCAGAATGAAAGGATGAAAAGAAGCCTGACTGAGTGAGGAACAGTCAAGATAAAGCAAACTTTGTAGTTGTGTTTATCTTTATCTTGGGGCCTTCCATCTCCTCTTAGGATTGGTCTTTACTCATGCTGAGGACACTGAAATGTTCTCTTGGGTCTGTGTGTGCCCCTGTCTGCTTCTCTGCTAATGCTGACAAGTTTTGAAAATCTGCCTTACTTTCAAGTCACACTTTCACGTCAAGAATCCAATTAAAGCTCCCAGATTAGCTTTCCCTTCTGTCCCAGCAGGTGCGTCTCACTTCAATATGGCGGCCGCCACACTACTCTGTAGCTTCACAGTTATGCGTTCACTCTCATCCTGTCATATAAATTCTTTAAGATGGTCCATCCACTGCCAAAACTGTTTGGAGAATAGACAGGCAGTATTGTCCTATTCTGCCTCACATGGAGAAAACATAATCTCAACTCTGTTTTTACCCTGCCAAGTCTCTGTATGTATCTGGCACCTTTTAATATGTTTACCATCAGCCAGCAACATAAATGATCCTGAATTCCCTGTTTCACACAAAAACACACACATATACACATACAAAGGAAACATCAAACTTTTAACTGTGAACAGTCAATTCTGTGAGAAACACTCTAATTCTTAAGGGTGCAGAAACTTCAGAAGGTGGGTGTAGAGACAATATAACTTTGCCCTGCTTTAGGAGAAATAAGACACTTTTAGACAGAGGAGCTGGAGACTGATGGTGAGCAAGACTATCATGGTAGGGAGTGCTTCAGCCAGCTGGAATGCCTCTCTCACTGATTTTGACTTTGCTCTAGATTTTTCTATCACAGCATCTTTCTGCTGTGATCTTTCTTTGCCCCTATAGATCCAGCGCAAATTCAGTTTCCTCTGAGTTAGTTTCTTACTAGTTGTCATCTTTCCTTTCTCTGAAGTATGTGGAGCTTCTTTTGTGGTAACTATGACGTGCTTCTCTAGGATTTTGTGTACTTGACCTCTTAGCTTCAAGTTGAGGGCCTGTGCCTTGCCTTTCTTAGAAGCACTTGCCTAGCACAATGATGACAATATTCACAGCTGCTCAGTAAGTGTTTATGGACCAAATGGAAAGAGGGACTTGATATTACATTTGAAATGTGAGAGGTGAGGATATAAATAAAGAACACAAACATTGAGTTCAAGCACCAGCTCTGTGAAGGGATTGGGGTGGTCATTTAAGTCTTTCCCAGAAGGCCTAAGAATAAAAATGCTTTTCTACGACTTTCTAGAATTGTTAGGTGACTCTCCGGAGGCACCTATTGTTCACAGTTTGTGAACAATACATGCTAAAGATACTTAATAGTCAGTGGGCCTCCTTTGACTCAGTTCTTCTTTTCTTTCTCTTTAGTCTAACGAGAATATTTTCTCTGGTATGAGAAATTACCACAGATCTAGCAGCAAGCATATTATGGATCAGTGAATAGATTGTCATATGCATGACAGTGCGGGTGCATGCAGTGATGCTGTGGGTGCATGCAGTGACTGCTGAAGTTACATATATCCCTATGTGTGTATATGTGGCTATAGACTTTACGATGTGGGGCTTTGCATTCACTACCCAGTACTCAAGCAAAATAACCAGTTATACATTTCCCTAATCCTACTGGGTCCTCAAAATGGTCTTGAGCTAATCCGTCAATTAACTGAAGGACTGCACCTTTTTTGTGTGATTACAGAAGGGTTGAGGTATTTGCTGGTTTGGAATAGACTAGGTACAACTTCCCCACCCTTCCAAAATATGTTTGAAAATTGAATGAATGAAGTTAGTGCTAAAAATAGTTGTTGAATAATTGAACCTCCAATTAGCCACAGTATCAGGAACCCTCCCTCCATCACTGGAGAGAAAATTCTTTGCCTTCCCTTTTCAGGAGTAAAATTGGTAACCCCTAAGTTGAAACAGAATAGGAGAGAACTCAGAACTAAACGTCCTTCTTGAATCCATCTTCCTAAGATATTTCACTGTCTATTAACTCTTGTCAGTACCATTATATTTTATGATGGTTGCCGCAGCCATGGTTTTAAAAAAATATCTAGTTTTAAAAATAGAAATCCAAATATACAGGGCAGAAAAATAAAACCCTCCATTGCATCAATAGGAACATTTTTATAGTTTTTTTTTTCTTTTGGCATCCTGATCTCTTTGAAAATTCTCTCCTCTCTACTTATGGGGAAATACACCTACTAACAGCCTAGAGGAATTATGCAATGTACTTTGCACAACTCCCTATGGCCTCAGGGAACAATGTAAATGAACCTTATTAGACAATTTTTTTTCTTACGTACATGGAGAAATTTTTTTAAATAAGTTCTTTTTCCTTTTAGATTTCGTAAAACTGCTTGCCTTGAATGAAGAAAAGCCAGATGAGAAAGAATTAGGGCATGTTATAATTCAGCTGTTTGAATCAGATGTAAAAAGAAAAAAAAATTGGCATTTCTGAGGTGGAAAAAGCTAGGTCTTCCTCCATAGGAATCTCAAAAATAACTGCTAAAAACCCTCAAACTTTCCAAGAGAAACTTCTTTAAAAGTTATGTGTAACCAAAAATAGAAGAATTAAAATGGAAGTCAGCACGCGTGCGTGTCTGTGAAGTCCCAGGGCAGCAAAGGAGGCAGGGCTGGAAAGTCAGGACTCGTGGTTCTGAATCTGTTGGCAGATTTAAATCTATTGGCTGGGAGAGCATTAACCGGGAGTCCTCACCTGCGTTCCTTATCTGTAGGATGGAGATTGCAAAGAAATCTTGGTGGAAATAAACTTTTTAGGTTTATCATTTGCCTTCAAAGACAAACCCACTAACTGTGTAAAGGCATGATGACCACTGTCGTCTTACAGGACTCTAGAAAGACTGACTATGACATGGCAGTGGTGGCTTTGAACAGAGAAATGCAATCCCGAAGTGGTGCAGCCCTCATCTTTGGGAGCATTTCTGTCTAGACCTCAGATCTTTATTGTGATCAGACCTTGAGAAAACCCCTAACCCAGCATGACTCGGGGGTCTTCTGTAGGGATTAGCAGTCCTTCCTCCATCATAGCAAAGAATATATGGGCAAACACTGTTCTACAATACAGTGAGTGGGGCCAGGGGCTCAGGGAGGGGGAGAGAGGGCAGGGAGGAGACTAATTGGCGCAGGATTTCCTTCTGGGATGATTAATAACTCTTTGGAACTAAAGATAGGCGTTGGTTGCGTAACATTGTGAGTGTACTCAATGCCACTGAATTATTTACTTTAAAATGGTTAATCCTGTGTCATTCAAATTTCACCTCCATGAAACAAAATGCATTTCTGATTCCACGTAGCAGGAAGGCACTCAGGGCGAGCAGGGTTGGAACATGGCTGGCAGATATGTGTAAAGCTCTTTTAATGATTTTGAAGTGGAAGACTGCTGTTTACAACTCTGCCTTTTTTTTTTTTTTCCCAGTTAAAAAAGGCCTTAACAGCCTTCACTGGAAAAGAGGCATGGCTAAAATAGAAGAAACAGGTACACATTTAGAGGAGCAGTTGCTATTCTGAAAAAGTGAGTTGTGATTGCTTTGTTTGTTTTTTTTTACAAACCAATGTAATAGTTGTTTGCTGTCTTTAATTTGCAGGAATGGGTCTGAGTATATAGAGGGAACAAATGAATGAGTAAGCTACAGCATTATTCCACAGGGCCTGAAACTTTATCTTCTGTGTATGAATGACACACAGCCCATCTTGACTCATGCCTTCACATTTCAAAAGGAACTTGATTGAAAGGAATGTGGGCTTGGGAAGCAGTCAGTATCCCTGAAAATTGATAGGAGAGAGCTCCGTCCTCAGCTTGCCCTACTTGCCAGGACATAACCACTTGGTTCTATACTGCCCATTTCCGTTTCCTTCTCTAGTTCCCCTTCTTTCTCAAGCCTGCCCCCTGAGCTCTTAAGTAAAAGCACTAATTTCCCTACTGGACCTCTTCCTTATTCTCGCTTCCGTCCTCCTTGCATGCTTCTGTGAAAACATTCTGCGTGTGAGGTGTCGTACCAGGCCAGGGGAACCGACTCCTGTAAGTGCATCATTTACTTCTAATCTAATGAGGAGGCCCACACCCAGAATGCTCCCTCTCCAGGTGGAGCTCCAGACTCTCGGGTGCCAGATGATTAAGCCTTGCTTCTAGCAGGGGTTGGAAGCAGCTGCTCCCATATCAAACCTCTTTTTCTCTCAGCCAGTTGCGGCAGAGTCTACACCCAGCTGTGATTCGCGGTGCCCACTGGCTGCTCTCATCTCTACCGACAACCTTTCATCTCGATTCTCTATAAACTTTTCTTAATATCTGCTTGTTAAACCTGACAGAATGGCATTAGAACAAAGCTAACCTGACTGCTGAAATGCTGGCAGCATCATCTGTCAGGCCTTTTTGTTTCTCCCTTTGATAAAGTTTTGCCTGGCTATTATTGTCGAGGCCTCGTTGGATGGTTCTGAGGCCTCAGAGCAGAAAGGCATCCATCTGCTGCAGCAAGCTCAAAAGGGCTGTGGTCCTGGGGCGTCTCCTGAGCCCAGTCATGTATTTCTTCCTCCAAATTATTCCCCGTGATTATTGAATCAAAATTTCCCATCTTGGCTCATATAACTCCTTTAACAACTTTTTGAAAGAGAACTTTGCAACTTGGTTATTTGTTCTACTTAGAAATTCCAGAAGCAAGATTTTAGGCAATTGCCATACACGGCCACAATAACGAGTTGCTGTTTTAGGGGTGCTCAGAGAAATCAGCATTCAGTGAAGATGAGAGGTTAGATCTTACAAAAAGAAGAAAATGACTTTCTTTGTGGTATAAAGCGAAGTCTCGATCTCTCCATGAAACCTGGCTGAGGTGTGATCTGATGTTATTGGAGATTAGAATGCCGTCTGGACAGACAGAAGGGCAAACTTTGCAAAACCATATTGCTACAAAGAGCCCACCTTGTCTTTAGGCAGGTTAAGGGACCTTTCTCAGAATAGAGCATGACCTTCATGGCCAACTCTAGCTCTAAGGCTTTCTCTTAAGAAATGGCCACTGGCTGGGGAAGGTTAGATAAGAGCCCTGGAAACTGTACTCTAAACTGTGCAGCATAACCCTTGCCAGAAAAGTAAGTGCAGAGCAAATTCATTTGATTTAAAAGCACAGTTGACAAACTGAAGCGTCCTCCCTCTGGAAGGGCATCGATAATTTAGGTTGTCCTATTTAGCCTTTAAATTTCTAGAGCAGCCGCAGCTGCCCAACCTTCCTATCCCCACTGCTGGCCAGGGAAGAATTACATGGTAATGTTTACAGACTCTTCATTACCATCGTCCTCTCACATTCCTTTATAACTGAATTTTCTGTAGTCACTTGTTTTAAGCTATGTAAAGGCAGGTACTAGGTTGGAAATATTCTTTATGGCCATCTCTGCCTTCCCCCCACGGAACCTACCCGGTCTACACCACAGTGTGATAGCTCCGTAAATGTCATTGCCACTACCTACCTGCAGGGGGCACCATCTGAAACTGAACGCTTCCATAATGCTCTCTTCCATAATAGAGCACCCTTTACCTCCATGTGTCTTAAAATCCAGTATAAAAAAAAATTCTACTCTGTATATTTTACAAATAAAATAAAGGAGATCCAGAGGTATTAAATTTTTAAAAAATCCAGTTTGTAAGGAAGAAAAAACATTTTCTAAGGAGCTGTGGG
This sequence comes from Otolemur garnettii, assembly GCF_000181295.1. Lineage (NCBI taxonomy): Eukaryota > Metazoa > Chordata > Mammalia > Primates > Galagidae > Otolemur > Otolemur garnettii. The sequence continues at coordinate 13,057,700 of NW_003852399.1, forward strand.
TCACACTTTGGGAATAATAGTATGGCACAATATTAGTTAAATTCAGTTAACATCAGTTTCAAGTTCAAGGAAAAACAGATGAGATGCCTGGTTCTCTGTGTCTCAATACCCGTACGCCCTTCCTCATATGCTATGCCAGGGACAGAGCTCCATCACTAGACTTTTCTCCTTATAAGGAAGGTTTTTTCCATTAAGAAATATGCTTGGATGTGGATGGCTCCAAGTACTAAATTATGTCTCTTGCTCCCTGGCAGCGACTCTGCCAAGGTCCAAAAGGAGAATTGGGTAGGTGTGTCCTAATAGACAATGTTGCTACTCTAATTGCCATAAAAGCTTTTGAAGCCATTGTCTGGTGGATCTAAGAAGATTGATCCTCAAGGTATGAGCTCAGAAATGCAAGTCAGGAGCTCAGAGTTATAACTCTTGGATTGGCAATGACTCATTGTAGGGCCCGAGGCAAACCCACTCATCTTCTCGGTGCACCAATTTATTCACCTACAAACTTAGAGAAATTAACACAGAATTTTCTGATGGGGCTATTTTATGGTTTAGGCATTAATGATCATAGCACTGCTATGAACATTTGATGGAAAGCACCACCAGAGGTTTTATCTGCTTGAAGCCTCTATGAATTTTTAGTCAGCTTTGTTGTTTTGTTTCCAAATCTGGACCTCCCTCTTTGGAGCTCTTTAAATACCCAGTAAAGAAATTGAAGTTCCCTTGAAGTTTTGTTCTAATCTTAGTAAACACAGATGATTTCCTTTAGGACTGTGTCACATGGTGGCTTTGCAAAAGAGATCTTCTCACCTACCGCAAAGACCCCCTGCTACCCTTTGGGACCAGATGCCATGCAGGGTGGGAACCAACTTCTGTTGTCTCTGAGCCCATCTGTGTAAAAGCCTCCTTGTGGTCTTTGGTCTTGGCAGAGCTATTGAGTCAACCAAGAAGCATCATAAAGACATCCTCCTTTGTTGACTCTCTTCTTCCATGTCTGATGAAACAGCCCTTTTGGGAATAAAAAAAGTCAAAATGAAAAATGATGTGTCAATAAATGGAAATTGAATGAATGTGTTAGAATGAATTTGTTACATGCTACATGTGCTCCTCTGAAGAAGTAGTGTTTGTATTTGGGCCCAGCAGCAGGCTTCCAGAATGGTAAAGTAAGAAGAGACCCAAGAGAAATTGATCCAGCAGCCTGCACATGGCTTCCATCCGAGTCAGATCCCTCTGATTAGTGTATTTCTCTCCTTGGAAAGGAGCACACTTCCTGAGTGCTCTAGTCTCTGGGTGGACTGGCCTCTGCTGTCTGTCTTCTGTATTTCAGCTCTCCTGAGTCCTGAAGCATATTTCTGTCTCATCTACTTAATGTTGCTGTTAAATCTCTGCCACCATGCCTGTCTCTTCAGCTCACTAGATTTTGCACTCGTTTGCCAGTGGCTGTGAAAAGAAATGACAGCAGAATTTTTCATGGACTTGGCTTCCATCCAGCATGGAAAATGTTCTGAGTTGATATCTCCCAGAGCCGTCTTTAACTCAGGTGTCCCTATTTCATTGGGCTCAGCAGATTTCCTGCATCTGTGGTGTATGACATTGTAAAGAGTTCAATCTTGAGACTTGTTGCTCCCTCATGTGTCCCTATTCGGTGTCTAAGGCAAGGAACCTCTCCATAGGTCTCAGGCTGAAAAAGTGCAGATGGTACCCATCCTGCTTTTAGCAGTGCCCTGTGGAATAAGACACCTCCTGCTTAATGTTCTTTCTACTACTTTTAAGGTGTGAACAGACAACCAGGATCGGTGAGCTGACAGCCATGCTGTGTGAGCGCCAGCACCAGGGCTGGTGAGCGGAACTCTGCTAGTAGCTTGGGCCTAGAAGAAAATAATGGAAATCAGACATTCCATTCTCATTCATTCATTCATTCATTTAGGCTTTCCTTCTCCTGGAAAATACTTACTGAGCTCCTATTATGCTGTATACCGGGTTGGTCATTGAGATATGATAGAATGACATTTATTGAGGGTCTACTCAGGAGTAGGCCCTGGGCTAAGTTTGCACCTCTCACAACTCCACGACACAATGCTGTTGATTATCTCTGTCTTAAGAAGAGGAAATTGGACCTCAAAGGTGTTAAATAATGTTACACAGTCAGCAAATGAAAGAGGCAGGATTCAAATGGAGACAGTCTCACTCAAAGTCCTGAGTTCTTAACAGCCATGCTATATTGCTTGAATATAAGACTTTTTAGACAATGTGAGAGATACCAGGAAAAATATGTGAACCAAGATAAAATCTTAACGCTTCCCTGCATAATTTCTGTTTTCTAGGAGTTAATGGAGTAAACACTCATCACACTGCCTCTTACAGAAAACAATCTTGAACTTGTTATTTCTCTATGCTTCAGCTTTCTAATCCTTAAAATGAACTGAGGGTTATTTTCAGGATTAAAAGTTAAATAAGGATTATTTGTTAAAACATATAAAATAGGGCAGCGCTTGGATGACTTGAGAATCATTAGCTATTTATTTTATTAGTCAGTATTAATAAGTAACAACACTCATTATGCAACTGGCACACTAGACACTATATGGATCATGCAGGGATCTCTGGTGAACAGGTTCTATAGTCTCTGTGCCCAAAGAGTAATTCTAGCAGTAAGGAAATGAGAGCTCTGTAAGGCAATACTGTCTACTTGAGACAGAGAACGTGTTAAGAAGGCCAGTAACTGCCCCTTACATCTTCCAAGCTGGCAGAATATCCTACAGATTGCCCCCAGGAGTAGGGAGCAGAGGGAAGTAGTTGGCAGAAGGAAGGGGGGAAGAAAAACAGAGAAGAGCAGTGTGCAGTGCAGGGACTTCCCAGGTGGCTTCACGGTCTAACTGGGGACACAGGTGGGCACATCTCCTCCACTTCCATAGTAACCCTGAAGCTCATTGACACGTTAACCTGTCCTGGGAATAAAGGCAAGGTAGAAGGGCAAAAGGGCACTCAGGACCCTGCTGCTCCTAGGAAAGGCAGCCCACCCCTCCGGTTGGCATTGTAAATCCTTTGATTTCCTCTGGGCTTTCACTCAGAGAGTAGATGTGTGAATAAGGGAGACACAAGTGAGATCTGCTTAGGAGGAAATGGGAGTCTGCACATTTATTCTGCAATACAAATGCAAGAAGGAACAGTCTCCATTCTTGGGGAGCTCAAATCCTTTCCTTCCAGCTCTCCTTGCCCCAGAGATTTGCTTAATCTTCTCCTTGGACTTTCAGATAATATTCTCATGGATGCTGGTTGCTCCTCCCCACACCAAAAAATAGATAAATACAAAGTAAATAATTTGAAGACTGAGACGTATACAGTTGCTTTGATTCTGCAAGGAGAAATGATTTGGAGAAGAAATTAGGGGTAGGATTTGAAAACTCTTTGTTGATGATCTTAAATCTTACTTTGTTTTGCTGTAAGAATTCTGGTGGAAGCCCACATTGCTCAGATAGGACGAGATGACTACTTATTTATGTTACATTCCCACAGTGACATGCCCCTTTAACTGCTGCAAAGAGAAGCTAGAGACACAGGGCCATCTCAGCACCATTGCCACCAGCGCATCCCACCTGTCTCCCCGACATTCCCATTCACTCTGAAAATGAACTTCGTTTTAAGATCGCAAAATAATCAAGTATACCTCTCTCTTTCAGGAAAAAAGCCCTATTTTCCACCTCCCACAGCTTTCTTTGTTTGGAACTGTTCATTCCTGGCAGCGATATTCTTAAACCAGGGAAGAATGAGGAAATTTCACTGTCTTGGTGAAATTACCTCATTTAAGAATAATTGGTATTCACAGAAGAGATGCACATTTTCATCCACCTAGTAATGAACAAATTAACAAGACACCTACTGAGTTGTGTTAACAAAATTACCAAATGTAAAAGGAACTAATTACTAACCACTTCATCCAGACGCAAAACTCAAAACTGCATTCATAATGGGCTTTGTGGCTGACTTCATGTAGACTGTGGAGCAAGGGAAAGAACAGGTGCTTGGTGATCACAGACTCTATCTCCGTGATTGCTTTGGAAGTGGGGCCTGCTTCTCAAGAAGGCTGAGGTTACTTCTAGAAGTCTTTCTTCCTTGCTGATGAAGCTGTCTGCAATATTTATACTTTGTTTTTGGAGACAACTGATTGTTATCCATAAATTAGCAACCCAAACATATGGAAATGAATTTTAGAAGTAGAAATCTTTTCTGAAAAGGTATAGTCAGACATGGTTCTTAGGGGGTCAGCTAGCCAAATTCACAAGAAGCCCCTGCCTGAAGGCCTCAAAGGATTTAGCCTTAAAGAAGATTGCTGACACAAGTGAAAGTAGGATTATCATACAAATACCAAAATTTTGGTGTTTGCTCCCTAAATACTTTTTTTCTTTTTTTGATAATGATATTTGAAACAACAGGCTGGTGGTGGGTTTTCAGGTCACCATTTAATTGTGAATTAAATCTCATTACATATGAGAAAGATGTTTTTCTTTTAACTTAAGGAAATTTGGGGGCTACTTATTTAAGGGGAAATTTGGGGGACTATTTTAAACTAAATATTTCAGTAATTCATCTAGGAAATAAACAGAATAATTAGTTATTACAGAGGGTAAGATGAGTTAGGAAAATAAAAGAGGACTTCAGGTACTTTATTCATCCATTCAAGGTAATTAACTGGCTACTCAAGTAGCCACCAAGTTCTATTTTGGGGGTAAAACAAGACAAGTAAAATCTCTACACTCAAACAATATAAATATGGGGATAAAATAAGAAAAAAGTAAAATCTCTATACTCAATATAAATATGGGGGAGCAAGGCAGATGAAAATGAAGCAAACAAAGAAAATAATAAAAAAGATAATTTTAGAGAATGATCAGAGGTACGAAGTAAAGGAAACAGGAGATGTGATAGAGTGATGGAGCAAGTTCCAGCCGTGTTCTTCTAGTTAATCCAGTTTTCACTTATCCAGATGTCTTCTTTTTTAAGACAGAACCTCAAGCTGTCCCCCTGGGTAGAGTGACGTGGCATCACAGCTCATAGCAACCTCCAACTCCTAGGCTCAAGGGAGTCTTCTGCCTCAGCCTCCCTAGTAGCTGGGACCACATGCACCCACCATAACGCCCGGCTATTTTTTGGTTGCAGCCATCATTGTTGTTTGGCCGGCCTGGGCCAGATTCAAACCTGCCACCTTAGGTGTATGTGGCTGGTGCCTTAGCCACTTGAGCCATAGGCGCCGAGCCACTTATCCAGATTTCATAGAGGAACCAGCTTGAAGAACCAGTTTCCAGGGTCCTTACCAACTGTAGGTTCTTTGATTAGCTTTTCTGCATTTTATCATATTCTCATTGCTCAGCTATATTCTCCAAGGCATTGAGTTTTCTAGCTCGTTTATGCCTTTTGCGGTAAGTTATCTTCTACCATCAAGAGAGGAAAGCTCTTAATACTAACTCTAGGAATTCACTGAGGTTTCTGAAGAGAGGAACATTCCTGTTTTGCTAAATGGCAACATACTGGATGATATCTCTCAATCAGAGTTGCCACCACATAAACACACATACTCAGGGTGGAAGTGTGGTAGGAATGTGGGTGGCGGTGGTCACGTCCTATGTGTTAAGAACCAATAACACAAGGAGTGGCTCAAGGAGTGTTTGTTGGATATATTAGTAAGTGCATGGCTTATTCAGTGAATAAACTGAATAAATCTATGATCTTGAGAATTATCTCAAGATATTACAAGGCAGAATCAAAATGTGTTGGCAGAATCAAAATGTGTTAGCAGAAAAGCCAACCACAACAATATGCCTCCTCCCCACCCCACAGCTCATACTAATAATTTTTCCAAAGCAATGTTAGAAAAGGACCCTGGGGGCCTTCTCTGCATTGATTTGACAGGAATGGTTTTGTGTCATCATTTCTCTTCAGGAGACATTGCCTTTGAGACTTAAGTCCAACAGCTTGGCGCCCCACTTCTGAGAATACATAAGGTGTCTTCTCTGACCTCTCATACCTGAGGCCATTCCAAAGTAAGGCAAACATTGGAATATTAGATTTGCTTTTTGGTAAAGCAATGAGATGAAAATAGGAGAAAGTGGTATGATAAAAGTTAGAGAACCAGTTAGCAAATTGGTGACAATTGTGAGGTGGTGGAAAGAGCAGAAGACCAGGATGGCAAAAGTGGACTAGTGACTTTGGACAAGTTAATTACCTTCCCTTAAAATACAGAAGTTGCTTTATGTCAGTTTACAAAATACAGCCTGTTAAGAGTCTCAAGGAAAGGAGAAAGGGTGAGTCCATGATGAAATAGAATCCATCTTTATACAGAGGTTCATGTTGCACATGAGTATCTAAAGACTCTGAAAGTCATTATAATAAAGACACCTGCTTTGCTTTGTTTAAAAGAACATTTCCAAAACGTTTTCCTTTTGATTACTATTGACATACATGGGAATATACTTTCTAAGCAATATGATCTTAGGATGGAGAGCAGCATTCTATAATTGTTATTTCTTTACACACACACACACACACATACACATTTTCATCTCTTTTTAACATTTCTCCCTCATTCTCCTGTTTTACCAAACTGCTATATTTGAAGCTCATTCTCAGTCCAATTCACCTTATTTTTCAAATGCTGCTGAAAGAGAAAACTGCCCACTTAAAACTCTTAGCAGAAGTTACAGCTTCCTAAATGTCCAAAATCTAGCCCTTCCCAAGCTCAAATCAAGGTTTTAAGTAAAACCCATAGGCATAGGAAGTTGTCTTATCTATAGGTCTTTTTGTTAATTTTCTGAAAAGATGTTACCTGATTATTATTCATATATATATATATATATATATGTAGTACATCCAAAATATGTAAAGTTCGGTGCCTTTTACTAATGTTTCAGCTGAGGGCGGTGTAGTTTTTCAAGGGTTGCCCTGTGTTATCATCCATTTGGATGGCTACAACAAAAAGCTGTGAACTAGGTGCCTTGCAAACAACATAAATTTATTTCTCATAGTTCTGGAGGCTGAAAAGTCCTAGATTAAGAGGACAGCAGATTCCCTGTCTGTTGAGGGCCCACTTTCTGGTTCCTATATGGCATCTTCTCACTCTATCCTCTGGGGATTCCTTTATGATGGCACTAATCCCACTCATAAGGGCTCCACCCTCATGACTTAATCACCTTCCAAAGGCTCCGCCTCCTAATACCATCAAATTGGTGATGAAATTTTAACATACAAATTTCGGAGAGACACAACATTCAGACCATAGTACCCTGGATTCTGTGGATTTTCTGGCCCCTACAGAAATCTCTTTCTCTTTCTCCTTCTTTCTCCCTTTTCTAATTTGGTCACCACTGTATTTTCAGTCTTAAATATAGTTTTTGGCATAGTGTTGATAGACATTCAATTATGAGCTACATAAGTGAGGTTGAGGAGAGAGGAGGAGGAAAGAAGGGAGAGATAAAATAAGAAAGGAATGAAAGAAGGAGAGAAGAAAGGAAACAAGGAAGGGAGGGAGGGAGGAAGAAAGGAAAGGAGGGAGGGAGGGGAGATGAGCCTTCTCATAATTTCCCACTGTTATAATCTGCCATTGTCAAAAATAGCATTCCCATTTTATCCTGGAAGGTTTCTGTCACCAACCTGATGAATTTTTATTTTACTCTTTACTATCCTTTAGCATCTGCTTTTGAAGCTAGTGGTGGTTACTTATTAACAGAGATATTGTGGGAGAAGTTACTGGCCAGTTAATAACATGCTATTGACAATCCTTTTGGAAAGAGTCTGCTCCAAAAATGTAATTGTTGAGATTTTATTCTATCATTTGGCTCGAAGCACAGCATGTATTTGTCATAAGAGGACATTTGCTTCGGGGGTGAGTATGACATTGATAGGATGTAATTTCACACCCACTACAACAGGTTGAAGAGTATCACTGCTTTGTAAACCTCAAGTTTGTCTGCTGTGTGGTTTCTATTTGTTTCCAGACTCTATTTCCTAGTTTGTTCTGCCAAAACTGCCAGGCTAGCAGCTTTCCAAAAAAATTAGGCAAGGGATATAATTTTCTGTAGCATATAATGAAAGCTGGGGGAAAAAACCCCATGAAAGTACCAAAATGTCTTTATACAAATGCAAGGATTTTAGGAGGTTGTCAGGAAGATAACTGTGTATCTGAGTAAATGAGGTTATGACTACATGCAGATAAACAAAATCTGCTGAAATCATGTTCACTGAGATGCCACCCTTAAAAGATAAACACCATGGAGGGATTAGATAAAGAAAAAACATGAGGAGGTGGCCTGTATATCAAAGTATATTTACAAATATGAATGGGTTATTAATTAACATTAGTAAGCACTAAATTGAATTGTGGCTTCAGAGAGTGGCATATAAGAGCTGTATAACACTGTGGCCCCCAGCCCCTGGGCTGTGCTCTGTTAGATGGAGCAGCAGGTGAGTGAGTGACTCTGCCTCTGTATTACAGCTGCTCCCCATCGCTCACATTGCTTCCCGAACTCTGCCTCCCATCAGATCAGTCGTGTCATTAGATTCCCATAGAAACCAACCCTACTGTAACTGCACATGTAGGGATCTAGATTGGGAACTCTTTATGGGACTCTAATCCCCACTCCCTGACCTCTTCCATGAAATTGTCTTCCATGAAATCAGTCCCTGGTGCCCAAACGGTTGGGGGATCACTGTTATAATACATTGCCAGTTTTTATGGCGCTTCCAGTGTTGTGGTAGATGCTATAATCTTCAAAACATGGCTGATGCCAGACTTTATCACACATATTTCAAATTATTTGGGCTTACTTATAGATCAAATATATCAAGTTCAGAGGAGGGAAGTGACACTTCTTCCATAATCAAAGCAACTGCTTTTGTGGAAGGAGGCATTATAGCCGGACTTGGTGGGCCTCCAGGAAGAAGAGACAGGTCTGTAGCACTAACTGCAGAAGGCAGTGAATGAGCAAAGATGAGAGAACAGAAAACATCATCCTCTCTACCAAGTCCACCTATTGCTGTGCACTCTGTCTCAGCTGCAGACCCCATCAACTCTATCTGGACACCCAAGGAGGGAATTTACAAGTCATTCATTACTCCTAATTTTCCCTTACTTTTCAAATGCGATGAGTCACTAAATCGCCCTCATATTTGTTCTATTATTGATGATTAGTGATACTGAGCATTTTAAAATTTTGTTTAATCTTTTAAAAAGTTTACATAAGAGAAACGTCTTTTCCTTCATTTTGGGAGTTCTCAGTGGAAGAAGGTGCGGTGACAGAGAGGGATGGTGGAGGCCCTACAATCTTCACCCTCCTTGCTACACCCCACTAGATGCTAAGATTCCCAAGGTGTACATTAAACTCCTGAAGTGAGGGACTGGGAATGGGTGGTAATTTGAAAATCCCCCCTTGGTAATTATTTATTATTATTATTTCAATAGATTAAGAATTCAAATGATTTTTTGTTTGTTTGTTTGTTTGTTTTTTCATAGACAGATTGTATAGTAGTGAAGTCAAGGCTTTTAGTGTCACTCAAATAGTGCACATTGTACCCAATAGGTAGTTTTTGATTTTTCATTTGTTTTCCAAACTTACCCTTATGAGTCTCCCAAGTCTATCATACCACTTCATGTGACCACTATTTAGCTCCCACTTATAAGTGAATACATGAAAAGTTTTTCTTTTCCTGAGATATTCCACTTAGGGATAATGGCTTCCAGTTCCATCCAAGTTGTAGTGAAAGACATTGTTTCATTCCTTTACATGGCTGAGCAGTACTCCATAGTATTTGTATGTATGCCACATTTTCTTTATCAATTAATGGGCACTTAGGTCACATCTTTGCAATTTGTGAATTGTGCTGCTATAAACATATGAGTACAGGTATCTTTTTGATATAATGACTTCTTTTCCTTTGGGTAGGTACCCAGTAATGGGATTGCTGGATTGAATGATAGGTCTACTTTTAGTGCTTTGAAGAATCTACATGCAGTTTTCCATAGATGTTATACTAATTTACATTCCCACCAACACTGGATAAGAATTCCCTTTTTACTATATCTGTGCCAACATCTATTGTTTTTTTGACTTTAAAAAAATGTCCATTATGGCAGGGATTAGGTAGTGTCTCAGTGTGATGATTTAGTGATGGTTGTGCATTTTTTATATGTTTGTTGGTCATTTGTAAGTTTTCTTTTAAAAAAATGTATGTTCATGACTTTTGTCCATTTTTTAAGGAGGTTTTTTTTCTTGGTGATTTGTTTGAGTTCTTCATAAATTTTGAATATTACTCCTCTATCAGATGTATAATTTGTGAATATTTTCTTCCATGCTATAGGTTGTCTATTTAATCTATTGGTTTCTTTTGCTGTGCAGAAACTTTTAGGTATAGTTAAGTCCCATTTATTTATTTTTGTTTTTGTGTTTATTTTTTGGAGTCTTATTTATAAATTATTTTCCAGGTCAGCTTCCAGAATAATTTTTCCTAAGTTTTTTTCTATACTTTTATGGTGTCAGATCCTACAGTCAAGTCTTTAATTGATTAAGAGTTTATTTTTGTGCACAATGAGAGATAAGGATTCAGTTTCATTCTTATGCATGTGGCTCTCCAATTTTCTGAGAACCATTTACTTAATAGGATGTCTTTTTCTAGTTTTGTTTTTTGATCTATTTTGTAAAAGATTAATGGGTTATCTATGCTGTTTTGTTGATCAATGTGTCTTCATTTATACCAGTACTATGCTGTTTTGGTTACTGTAGCTTTGTAGTATAATTTGAAGTTGGTAATGACATCAGATGACATCAGATCTGTTCTTTTTGCTTAAGATTGCTTTGCTGTTTAGGCTCTTTTTTCTAATTCTGTGTAAAATGGGGATGGCAGTGGATGAGGGGGATCACTTTGATGGGGATGGCAGTGAATCTGTAAATCCTTTGAGGTAGTGTGGACATTTAACAATATTGATTCCCCAATCCTTTAGAATGGGCTTTTTCCCATCTGTCTGTATCATTAATGATTTCTTTCATCAGTGGTTTGTAGTTCTTGTAGAGATTTTTCATCTCCTTGGTTAAATATGTTCCTAGGTATTTGATTTAATTTTTGCAGTTGCTGTAAATGAGATTGAGTTCTTGGTTTGATTCTCAACTTTGCTGTTATTCACAAACAGAAGTGCTACTGATTTGTGTCCATTAATTTTGTAACCTGAGATTTTCCTAATTTATTTATCAATCCTCAGAGATTTTTTAAAGGAGTCGAGGCCAGACACAAGTGGCTCACACCCCTATTCAGCACTCTGGGAGGCTGAGGCAGGTAGATTGCTTGAGCTCAAGAGTTCAAGACCAGGCTGAACAAGAGCGAGACCCTGTTTCTAAAAGTAGCTGGGTGTTTTGGAGGGCACCTGTAGTCCCAGCTACTACAGAGATTGAGACAAGAGGATCTCTTGAGCTCCAGAGTTTGAGTTTGCTATAAGCTATGACGCCACAGCACTCTACCTGGGGTGACAAAGTGAGACTCTATCTCAAAAAAAAAAAAAGAGTCTAGATATAAAATTATATCATCAACAAATAGAGGTAATTTGACCATCTCTTTTCTGATTTGGATGCACTTTATTTCTTTCTCTTGCCTGATTGCTCTGGCTTGGACTTCAAAGACTATGTTGAATAGAAGTGGAGAAAATGGACATCCTTGTCTTATTTCAGTTTCTTGGAGAAATGCATTCAGCTTTACTCCATTCAGTATGATGTTGGTTGTGGGTTTGTCATATATGGCTTTTGTTAATTTGAGGTACAAGTCTTCTGTGCCTAGTTTGTGAAGGGTTTCTATCATGAAGGCATGCTGGATTTTATTGAATGCTTTTTCTGCATCTATTGAGATAATCATGTGTTTGTTATTTTTAATTAATTTGTGTGGTGAATTGCATTTATTGATTTGTGTATGTTGAACCATCTTTACATCTCCAGGATAAAACTCATTTGATCATGGTGAATTATTTTTTTGATGTGCTGTTGGATTCAATTTGCTAGTATTTTGTTGAGGATTTTTGCATCTATGTTTATGAGAGAAATTGGTCTATAGTTTTCTTTTCCTGGCTTTGGAATCAGGGTGATACTGGCTTTGTAGAATGAATAGGTACCTTTTCCTCCTTCCTGATGTTATAAACCAGTTTCAGTAAGAGAAGTACCAGCTCTTCTTTGTAGGTAGAACTTGGCTGCAAATCTGTCTGGTTCTGGGCTTCTGTTGTGTTTGGGATTTTTTTTTTAACTACAATTGAAATAGATTCAATTTCTATTCAAGATTTTTTTTTTCCTTATTGAAGTTTGGGAACGCTTATCTATTTCCTCTAGATTTTCTAGTCTGTGTGCATAAAGGTGTTCGTAGTTGTCTCTGATGATTTTTTATATTTCTGTGGTGTCAGTTGTAGAGCCTCCTTTTTCATTTCTGATTGAGCTTATTTCAATCCTCTTCTTAGTTAATCTAGCTAGTGTTCTATTGATTTTTGTTTTTCTTTTCAAAGAAGCAACTTTCCATTTCACTGATTCTTTGTTTTGTTTATTGGTCTCAATTTCATTTAGTTCTGTTTTCTAATCTTTATTATTTCTTGTCTTTTGCTAGCTTTGACTTTGATTGTTTGCTTTTTATAGTTCTCTGAGGGGTGGCATTAGGTTGTTAATTCATGATCGTTCTCTCTTAATGCTATGAATCTTCCTCTTAACACCACTTTGGTTTTGGATTTTGGTAGCATGTGTTGCCATTATTATTCAGTTAAAACTTTTATTTTCATCTTGATTTCTTTGTTGGCTTAAATTTTATTCAGCAGAAAGTTGCTTAATTTCTATGTATTTGTATAATTTTAAGAGTTATTTTTGGAATTATTTTCTAGTTTTATTCCACTGTACTCTGAAGATACCTGATGTTATTGAATTTTTAAAATTTTGTTGAGAGTTATTTTGTGGGTTAACATACAGTCTGTCTTGGAAGATGTTCCATGTGCTAATAAGAAAATTGTATATTCTGCAGTTTGGGGGTAGAATGTCCTATAAATGCCTATTAATTCCATTTGTTCTAGAGTCCTATTTAAGTTCAGTATTTTTTCTTGATTCTCTGCCTTGATGATCTCCTTAGGTTTGTCAGTGGAGTGCTGAAGTCACCTACTACTATTATGTTGCTGTTCATTTCATTTCTTAGATCTAGTAATATTTGTTTCATGAATCTGGGAGCTCTGATGTTAGAGCAACCTTTATATTAGCTGATCTAATGCCTTTGTATTAGAATTGAGTACATTGGATTCTTGCTTCTCCATTCTTGTGATACTTTACTAGGAATAATGTGTTCTACTTTCATCCATGTTAATACAAAAGATATAAAGTCTCCATCTTTTTAAATAGCTGGATGATATTCCATGGTAGACATATATCACAGCTTGTTAATCCATTCCTGGGTTGGTGGGCATTTAGGCGGTCTCCATGTTTTGGTGATTGTAAATTAGGCTGTGACAAATAGTCTAGTGCAAATGTTCTTATGATAAAAGGATTCATTTTTTCTTCTGGGTAGATGCCTAGTAATGGGATTGCAGGATCAAATAGGAGGTCTAGTTTGAGTTCTTTGAGAATTCTTCATAATTCCAAAAAGGTTGTATTAGTGTGCGGTTCCACCAGCAGTGTAAAAGCATTCCCTTCTCCCCACATCCATGCCAGTATCTGCAGCTTTGAGACATTGTGATGAGAACCACTCTCACTGGGGTTAGGTGATATCTCTGGGAAGTTTTGATTTGCATTTCTCTAATGATTAGGAATATTGAGCATGTTTGCATATTTATTAGCCATTCATCGGTCTTCATTAGAGAAGGTTCTGTTCCTATCTCTTATCCACTGAAATAAGGGATTGTTTATTCTTTTTCTGTTGATTAACTTGAGTTCTCTGTAGATTCTAGTTATCAACCCTTTGTCAGATTGATACTCTGAAAATATCTTTTACCATTCTAAATGTTGTCTTTTTGCATTACTAGCTGTATCTTCAGCTGTGCAGAAGCTTTTCAGCTTAATTAAGTCCCATTTGTTAATTTTTGTTGTTGCGATGGCCACTGAAGTCTTTGTCATATAATCTTTCCCCAGTACAAGGGTTTCCCCTACACTTTCTTCTAAGATTTTTATCATTTTTGTGTCTTAGATTTAAATATCTTATCCATCTTGAGTCAATTTTTGTAAGTGGTGACAGGTGTAGGTTGAGTTTCAGTTTTTTTACATGTGATTATCCAGTTCTCCCAGCACCATTTGTTGAATAAGGGGATTCTTTTTCCCACTGTATGCTTTTGTTTGGTTTATTAAAGTAAGATGGCAAGTAGAGACTGGTTTCATCTCTTGGTTTTCGATTCTGTTCCATATGTGTTTGTCTCTGGGGGGTTTTGCCAATACCATGCTGTTTTGATTACTGTAGACTTGCAATATAGCCTAAAGTCTGGTTTTTATTACTAAGAATAGACTTAGCTGTATGGATTTTTTTCTGGTTCCATATAAAATGAAGTTATATTTTTTCTAGTTCTTCAAAATATGATGTTTGTTTTTTAATGGAGATTGCATTGAATCTATAGATTGCTTTGGGCAGAATAGACATTTTGACAATGTTGATTCTAACCTGGCTCCTTCCTATCTAGGTGGGTTTGGACCAATTACTTAATATCTTAATAAAAAAGGTAAAATATAGACACTGTCTTTGAGAGTTGGGGTGAAAATTAAATGAGATGCTGTTATAGGTACAAAGGAAGTATGTTGTACATGCTAGTAATGAGAACAATGAAACCTTACTGGTGATGGAGATGACAATGACAACAGCCAAAAGTATGTAATGGGATAGTTTGTTGTTGGCACCCATCTTCTCTTCCTTCTTTCCTTCTCAAGGCCAATTGGTACTTAGGAACCCCATACTACATAACTTTCAACTTGCTCCAGTCCAACGTGCCTAGTGTCTTTAAGCAAAGGTAATAATACATTAAAAAGCAAACAGAATCACTAGTACTTACTGAGTCTATGATGCTCCATTCACTATGTTGGACCCTAATAATACATCAACAATACTACCAAAGAATAAATATTCAGATGACTTAAGAAGGAACTGGTGAGAGTAAGAATTTAAAATCTTGTCTGTCTGATCCAAATTCCACACACTTTCACTTCACTCTATAGTAGAATGCTGAAAAGATATAACCAATCACGTAATAATTTATTAGGTGTGAAGTGAGTGCTAAGTGTGTTAATCAGAAAATTAAAATATTATAGACTGCCCCAGCCCTCTCCCCTCTCTTCAGGGATAGAGAGCACCCAGTGAGTGGAGATGCAGATAACCTTTTCTCCTTTTCTTTTGTATGTTATTAATTTCAAAACTGGCATTAAATTTAAAGGTTTGCTAAAATTTACTTATTAATTATCAATAATTTGTTGTGGATGGCCAGGCACAGTGGCTCACACCTATAATCCTAGCACTCTGAGAGGCCAAGGCAGATGGATTGCGTGAGCTCACAGGTTTAAGACCAGGCTGAGCAAGGGTAAGACCCTGTCTCTACTAAAAATAGAAAAACTAGCTGTGCATGGTGGTGCATACCTTTAGTCCCAGCTACTTGAGAAGCTGAGGCAAGAGGATCTCTTGAGCCCAAGAATTTTAAGAGCTAGGATGATACCAAGATACTCTATTTAGGGTGAGGGAGTAAGACTCCTGTCTCAAAAAAAATTGTTATTAAAATAGTAACTTCAATAACTTATTACTAACTGATGTTTAACTGTTAATACCTTTCTCTTTGAAATGTCCAGGTTACACTTTTTATTAGTTTAGGTAGACTTTTCCTCCCTCTTTAAATTAGGATTCTTCCCTTGTGAAATAAGCTTTAGTTAGTTATCTTATTCCCAAAGTAGTAGAACCTGGAATCTAAAGAAAGATAGGAGAAATTAAAATGTTTTCTCAGGTTCATTTTGTAATTCACCAGCCCTAGCTCCAAAATCAGCCAATTGTCCAAAGAACCCTTCTGACTTTGAGCAGAGAAGCATATTTATAAACCAAGATTTGGGGGTGTTTAATGTGATCAGTGCTACTGGAGTATTGTTTCATGGCCCTCTCAGTTGGATAGGGATAGAAATAAATTTATTGCTATATATATACACAAACACACATCTACATACGTATATGTATACACTTAAATCCATAAATATTTGTTTATATGTGTGCACATACTAACAAACAGAAAGCAAAAGAATAGAGAAAAGGGTACTGTACCTTTGATTTTGGTTCTTGACTTGTCTCTTGTTGGCATATATGAATGCTACTAATTTGTGTACGTTGTATGTACCCTTGTATTAGACTGAAATTTCAAAAAAAAAGAATTATTCTAAACATGTTAACACAAAAATTTGCACATGAATGTTCATAGCAGAATTATTAATAATAAATAAAAACTAAAGCCTGGGCACAGTGGCTCATGTCTATAATCTTAGCACTCTGAGAGGTCACGGTAGTAGGATCCCTTAAACTCAGGAGTTCAAGACCAGCCTGAGCACAAGTGAGGCCCCATCCCTACTAAAACTAGAAAAATTAGCTGAGTGTCATGGTGAGCACCTGTGGTCCCAGCTACTCAGGAGGCTGAGGCATAAGGATCACTTTAACCCAGGCGTTTGAAGTTCCTATGAGTTAGGCTGATGCCATAGCACTCTAGCCTGGGCAACAGAGTAAGACTCTGTCCAAAAAAAAAAAAAAAAGTAATAAGAAGAAAAGAGAAAGGTTTGGGAAGAAGAAGAGAAGAAGAAAAACATTAAATAAGATTTGAAAATATAATTAATAACCAATTGGTGTATTTGGTTCACATGCTTGTGAACAAATTCAAATTGTACAAGGGTAACAACAACAACAACAAAACAGCAAGAAAATACTTGGGCCAAAAATGTGATTTCATACTGTTAGGGCTATGTAAGGCAAACAAGTATCACAAATAGGGCTTTCTAGTATGTAGAGAAATGAAATAGCCTTTTGAGTAAAACCTAATCCTGAATGCGTACTTTAATTAAATTCATTAAGAAGGTGAGAGTTTTGCCTTAATTTCGATTTTCAAACTCTGAAAGTAGTTACTTGTCCAATTTTAGTAACTCTTTAGACATTGCTTACTGGCTTTTTCCATTAGATATATTTACCTGTAATGCTTATAGAAAGATATATATAATCTCCATGACATTCAATGTCAGAGTCACTTCACAGCAGAACTTGGCACTTTCTAGGGTTTTCATCTAGGCAACATAGGTCATGGCAGGTTAGAAAGGGCCACAAGATTTGTTCTTAGGGTATAAAGGTAAAGCCATCCAGAGGAAGCCATATGGACTGACAGGAAAAGGCCCCATAACAAAAATATTAATAATAACACAGCAACAACTGTGTTTTGTGTGTGCATGTGTTCTGGAAAGATGTATGCAAATGTAAACAAAACACATTAATTTATTTTCTCTAAAGCATAAACAAACATTGCCTTGTTTGGCAGAATCTGCTAAATGCATATTGCTCCCTTTGGCTTTTTCTTTGCTACAATAGAAGTATGTTTTGTATTAAATCCATTGTTACTAGGAAATTAATCCTAAAATATGCCAGCATGGCTTTCCATAGTATTAAGAATCTCTATTTTATATGAAAAAATGCAGCCTCTGCTAAACACATCAGCCCCTGGAAATTAAAAAAAGAAAAAGGATAAAGTTTTCCCTTGAAGTTGAATGCAGCCGACTTGCAAGGAAATGCTGGTGGAGTGGTTGAGCATCATAACTTGCTGGGGGCTGCTGGCTAACTAGGGAATATAGAACCCTGTGTGTCCAGGGGACATAACAATGAGGCATCACACCAGGGCTAGTGTGCTGAGGCTGTTTGCTTATAAAGTTTTAGAAAGAAGAAAAATGGGAACTCAATAGTCATCTGCTAAGTTCTCTAAAAATAAATCCTCACAGACATCAATTTTTTTTATTTTTTGATAGGGTGGCTGACTTAGCAGATAAAGGTGGTGTGGCTGACACAATCAATCTTGACATTAGCCAAGCAGTTGATGAAGTGTAGTACAGGGATCAGAGTAATCACTAAGACTGAAGGTGTCAAGGGAGTGTCACCTGCGGAGTGGCCTCTGGGACAGAGGAGTGAAGGACACAGTGGAGGTGCACAGACCCGGAGGGAAAGTGCAATAAATGACCGTGCCATTCTTGGAGCAAAGTTCTAGGCTCTTCCAGTCCCTCAAGTGGCCGGGCCATGACATACTCTGTATTAGCTTCACATCAGAATGCTGTGAGAGTGTTTGTCTTAAGAGGTCCTTGGGCAGGGTTGAAATAAAAGTGTTTTTGGATGCTTCTCTATTAGAACAGGGAAACTGCACCTAAAGTCAAAGAGAATTATAGCTATTGTCTGGGGGAAGAAGGACAGAAGTGCCTAAGCTTTTATTATTGAGAAGCTGCAGTACATTTGGCCTGAACTTTTGAAACTGCCTGGCTGTGCTTATGGAGCTCTGTGGATACCTGGTTTTTATCACTCGACCGTGCAAAAATGTCTGTTCCATGGGGGCAGTGGCTTTGTCTAGTTTTCTCACTGCAGTATCGCCCATTCTGAGAAAAGTGGCTGGCACATGGAAGGGGCCTAACAAGATTTGTTTATTGGATGACCAATCATCATAAACATTGACTGATTGCTTATCACGTATTTGGTGCTAACTTATGTGCCACTTTCCTCTTCTGAGGGACAATGGCACAGTGAGTAAGAAGTATGAAAACTCAATGTGGTGGTGCATTCTTGGGCGAGCACACAAGACTTTCTCAACAGTGAGCAGTGGGTAGGACAAAAACCCTTGTGTCTTCACTCCCTTTGCTCATATGGGCCAAAGCTCCCTGCACAGCAGGATCTGGTAAGTAAGGTTGTTGAAACTTGCCTTAGAAGATTTGACCATGTATGATTACTGATGCTGGCAGCTTTCTCCTGCACATTACTCAGGACGGATGCATGTTTCTAAAACCCCGTGACAGGAAATAGGAGCTTCTATGACTCGAGACCAGACACTGCTGGGTCTTAGAAGTAATGCTAACCTGGGTAACACAAGGCCAAAATGAATTGTGCAACAAGATAAATAAAGTGAAGGAGACTATGGAGAAGGATTTTGGAGGCTAGGATTGCATATGTCTTCCAAGTGAAGGACCAGAGAAACTCATCTCTGATATTGACAATCTGAAAAACAGAGCAGTCAAAATTGAAAATGAGCTAGTGCTTTGAACAGGAAGATAGATATTTTCTGATCTACCATACTGCCATGAGCTACTGGGGTTGTTTGCCTTTTAACAAAAATATTCCCTCAAATTGAAAAAGATTTAAAGAAAACGCTACGGTCCTGGTGTAGTACTTTTTTTTTTTTTTTGAGACAGAGTCTCATTTGTCGCCCCGGTAGAGTGTTGTGGTGTCATAGCTCATAGCAACCTCAAATTCTTGGGCTCAAGCAATTCTCTTGCCTCAGTCTTCAAGTAGTTGGGACTACAGGCACCCGCCACAACACCTGGCTATTTTTAGAGACAAGGTCTTGTCTCTGTCATGCAATTGGTTAGCGCATTCAGCTGTTAGAGATAAGGTCTTGCTCTGGCTCAGGCTGGTCTCAAACCTGCGAACTCAGGCAATCCACCTGCCTCAGCCTCCAAGTGCTGGGATTACAGGTTTGATCCACTGTGCCTAGCCTGGGATAGTGTGTTAATTATGGCCTAATAGGAATAAAATACCAACAGCATGCCAGAAAGAAATCAGATTGTAAACACTAGAATTCTACTGTCCCAAATATTTCTAGATAGTTATCTTAGCATTGGCCAAACTCTGAGTTTTGGTTAGAATTAAGAGAGAAATAATAGAAGAAGGTCTCCTTTTGGAGGCCAGATTTGCACAACAGCCCTGTGAATGGGTAAGATGATGCCCTTAAAATCTTAGTTTGAATGAGCAAAGGAATCCATCTTTTCACCTGAGAGAGAAGCTTTTCTATTACCAATTTCCTAAGAAAGTAGTTTTGGAAAAGAAAAACCTTTAGGAAATCCCTAAAATTGTATGGTCAGAGTAAAAGAAACAGGTGATAACATTCTTGTCATCATGTTTAAACTTGTATGCAAATGAGCTTGGGATGAAATTTTAAAGGAACCACAGGACTCTCCTTCTGTTCTTGATAAACTCATCTATGAATCTCTTTTTCATATTAGCCTTGCTTCTCCTGATCATTTATTTACATGTCTTTGACCAAGGAGAAAAAAGAAGTCTCGTAATTTAATATATTCTGTTGTGTGGCCACATCTGACGCCAGGGGGTTAAAACCTGGACTTAACTTCTTGGAGAAGGAAAAGTTGCATACACTGGGCTGGGCTCCAGTAAAGAGTTGTTGTTTTTTGGTTTTTTTTCTTTCTGTGGCCATGTGTACTTTGTCCATCTACAGGATTTTAGAACCAAGTAAGTAAACACGGTTTGGAATAATTTATGTGGTGCATGTTTAGTAAATGACTGAAATTTACTCCAGATTGGAGAGATTTCGAAGGAAGACAATAGCCGTTCTCTGCCTGTGGTTTCCTTAGTAAGCAATAGGTAGGAGAAATCCTTCGGCCACCTCACATGTCACTGCTCCTGGGCTCAGGGGCCCCGGTGTGCTGGGGCCTGGGCAGGGAGGTTGCTGAGTGTCCCCTGGGATATTTAACCTCCAAGCCAGCATGTGCTTAACTCTTCCTTAAAATCCTAATGCCTTCACCTCTGGGGCATCTGCTGGTTCTTGACTAGATGGGGATGACTGGTCTATGTTTGACACTTGCCACATGAATTGATGCCATTTGAACATGTGAAATGTTCTCAATAAGTCTGAGGAACAATTGTCATCATGTAGTGCTATTAGTTACTGAGCTCCTGAGAGTCAGTGACATTTTTGTCTTTCATGGGGAAAAAATGTGGTGCTTCATTCCCAATGTCTGCGTCTCTCTCGCTCGCTCTCTTACACACACGCTCACACACACACACACACATTCTTATTTCTATTCCAATCTTGAGATGCTGCAAGATCCCATCTGAATGACTCTCTGCTCATATCTGAGGATGAAAGTCAAGCAAACCGGCCCTGGAAGCCAGCCTTTGGTGTCAGTTACCATTCTCCAACCTTAGCAGTTTTTTCAAAGCCTCCAGCTCTAAGTTCCTCTGCCTCTGGACTTCAAATCCCACCTTAGTAGGGGATCCCAGGAAAACCAGGGAGACAATTTTAAACAATCGCAAATGATTCACAAGGAACCCTAAAACCTAGATTCTAGGACATGTTGTGAAGAAGGGTTTTGTGACACAAATAATGTAAAATTTAAGTAAGGAGCCCTTATTTGAAATGCTTAAAAACAGAAGTGTTTTGGACTTCTGACTTTTTTCAGATTTGGGACTATCTGCATACATATGAAGAGATAACTTTAGGATGGGTCCCAAGTCTGAGCACGAAATTCATTTATGTCTCATATACACCTTATGCACATAGCCTAAGGTAATTTTATACAATATTTTAAAATAATTTTGAGCATGAAACAAGTTTTGTGTTAAGTACATATGTACAGAATTTTTCTTTTGTGCTGTCATGTCAGCACCATAAAGTTTAAGATTTTGGAGCATTTCAGGTTTTCAGTATTTGAATTAGGGATATTTGGACTGTATCTACCATATTTGAGCATTTGTTAAAATTTTTGAAGGTTAGCTTGTATACAGATAGCTCAACTACACAGATTAAATTTTTCTTCTAATGCTTAATTATTTCAACCCTACACTTGAGAGATTAAAAAGTTAAATATATGATCACATTATAAATATTCTAATTCAACCCACTAATGTGTGTGGGTAAGGACTTTATTGTTAGAATGATTTCTGTCAAGGTTTTCAGTACTTTTGGGTAGTATGTTTGAGTTTACCCCCACCCAAACCTTATAATATAAAATTTAAACCTACTACTTGGGCAGTTATGAATATTTTAAGAGAACATGAGGAATAAAACTCATAAAGACAATTGTCTGAGCTAAATTCATTTGCATTTCTTTTTTGTGGTATATTGTTTGTTTCGCTCTGATGTATACAATTAATTCCTTTGTCTCAATTCCTTTGAATAAGACCAGCCAAATTGAATTATTATTCTCTATAAAATTGTCTGTCACTGGCACTGAATATCTTGTTGTGCTCTGAGACAACATAGATAGCAAATAAGTCTTTCCCTCAGTCAGTGGCAGTGCTTTAAAACAGCCAAGCTGAGCCTGCCTGTGGGGCTGACATACTTTTGAAGGTGCAGAAACAAGCTCTGCTAAAACCCACAAAACAAAAAATGTCCCCAAAGACCCAATCAGCTCTGCTTTTCCTTTCTAACTCCAAAGAGTGAAACTGAACACACTGAAACCCGGAAGGTAAGAAAGCACTTCTTCCGTGGCTCTCCCAGTGGGGAGCACATGAATTTTGCCATCAAAACCCACAGAAGAAAGACACAGGTTGGAGACTAGAACACATTTTTATTCTCATTAGCCTTGTTGTAGAAAATAAAGGACTCCAGGCCTTCTCACGAGAAGAGGAACGGCACAGTCAAGAGTACAGACTTTAAAAGCACAATCATTGGGTTCCAGTTGTAGTTCTAGCACAAGTAAGGAATTTAATCTGTCTCTCAGCTTCCCCATCTGTGAAATGAGGGTAATTATGAGATCTAGTCTACAGTGTTGTCAGGAGGGTCAGATGAGTTAAAGTTGGTAAACCACATGCAACGCACATTCAGGCTCATAGAAAACACTGCAGAAGAAGGGGTGTCCAACCTTTTTTCTTTTTTGCTACATGCTGGAAGAATAAGAGTTCTTGGGCCACATAGTAAATGCACAAACACTAACAAAAGCTGATTACCAGAAAACAAAATAAAATAAAGGGATCATGCATACTTTTCACACTATCTGATGCTACAGACAAACAAAAAAAAAGTACTCAGAAAATCGGCATGTGGCTGGTGGGTGTCAGGTTGGACACACGGGTGTGACACTGACACATAAGCACTCAGCAGCATTTCTCTAGATCAGTGTCCTTCAATCTTCTTTTATATCTCTACAGCAGCATTTTAAACCCTTTTTATCTTGTGGCACACTTGAACCTATTGCTACACTTCCATGACACACTTAAAATATGTTCATCCAAAAAAAGAATAATAATAAAAAAAGAACCTGCTTACTGTGCTTTGAACTTCTTTCATAGTAATTTAATTAATGGTCTTTAGAAATGGTTGTAGCACACTAGTTAAAAATCACTGCTCCAGATCATATGAAATTTTGCCCGATGTTTGATTTTGGTAAAAATTCAGATTGCACGCTAGGTCATGGATGTGTTCAATCCGCGTCTCATTTATTCGGTTTTGTAACAGTATCTTTTAGCACTATCTCTTACCTGATTTACTCCTAACGAGCTAAAATTGAACGGAAACCCATACTAACAGAATTTTCTCATGTGGTAGAATATTATAGACTGCTAGACTATTTTTGGCTTCCTCTGTCTTTGAAGTTCAATGAAAGATTTTATTTCCAACTGGAAACATACTCTGCTCTGCGTCCTGTGAGGTCAGTGGGAAGCACAAAGCAGAAATGCGATACCAACAACAACACAGGAGAATGTGTTCATTTCCTTTTACTTTAAGAAACTTCCCAATATCTTTCCCAAGTTACCTTGACAACTGCTACATATTATTATTTAGAATGCCAGGTTCTGAGTTTTTCAATTGTGCATGCAGTTCACCTCGTAGCTTCCAACCTGTGCTAACATCGAACAAAAAGAAACTCCGATTCACCTTGTATTATCTCCAAAGAGGAGCAGTTTCTGATTGTTTTTCTTTTGCAGTTGGATTTTATTGTAGCTACCAACTGGAAATACACCATGTTGTGCATTTATCTATAGGGTTGGCCTAAGTATAATGGAGACCAAAAATGTTCCCTCCGCACCATATATCCTAGCAACCAAGTTTGAATTTTACTAGAGCATCTTCAGTAATTAGGATCCAAGGCAGTGACAATTACTCAACTTGTGAATCTGAAATTGGCCCAAGCGCAGGGGGCGTTAATAATAGCAGTCATTGGTGTTGAAAAGTTTGTAACTAGTGTTCACAGTCAAAAATGTTTCTGGAAGTAAGGAAGAAAGAAAATTAATTGGAATATAAATATAACATAAATTTTATTCTAGAAATGGCATTTATTCCTTTATCAATTATGACAGAACAAAGCAAAAAATGAATTTCCCCCATGGTTAGGAATATGTGAAGTCTTAACAAGTCTTTTCCTAATTGAAGAAAATTATAAATAAGCACCCCCACCCAGTGCTTGAAATAATCCCCAAAATACTGATGCTTATTGATTCTATTTAAAATGAGATTCATAACTAAAAATTTAAAAATGTATCTATTAAAATTCTTAATACATCTTACAGTTTAAAAGCCTACCCTTTTTTGCTAAGTTCTCTGTCTTCAAATTTTAAATTATTTTCTCTTTTTTAATTATTTATGGAAAAAAGAACAACTGATCAACTTATTAAATCATGATAATAATGATAATTTAATAATAATAGTACTGATTACTGCTGTGTTCGCATGGTGGTACGTTGTTTGCTCATTAACAAATTTGATTCTCACATCAATCCTTTAATAAGGTACTACTATTCCAATATTACAGATGTGAAGCTGAGAATTAAAGGTGTTAAATGACTTAAAGATTAGATGTCTGATAATGGTAGCACCAGGATTTTACTGGTTTCAAAACTCTTCATATGTGTGTATGCTTAAGAGGTATTGAACTTTCGATTCTTTCTATTCATTCCTAAATAAAAATTTAATTATACTCAGGCCATCTTTTATCCATATCTATACTTCACATGATAAACCTGAGAAAGAGGAAAAAAATGGATTCTGAACATAAAACGTTCATTTATCCATCACAGTTCATTCTCCAAGTAGAGTCCAAAATGCCCATATAACTAGCTAACTTCAACAGGTATTGAAATTTGGAATCAATCACTAATCATCCCTTTCTCTCCTCTACATTTTGAACCAAATGATCAATACATATGAAATTTGACAGAGATCAACATGTTAGACTTCAGAGAGCTTGGAGCCAAGGCCAAATACTGGTTTTCTGCTCTTTCTCCTTGAGTTGAACTTACTCACTTGGTCACAGAGCTTCAGGGCAGGCACATGTCCCCAGGAAGAGGCAGGAGACCTGGGCAGGTAGCTGTAGTAGAAGGGACCTCCATTGTCAGCAAGCCTGGCCTTCACCCCAATACTTCATCTTCACCAACTGCTGAATCATCCTTCCTTCTTCATGGAGAAGACACAGACAGGCAAGAGCTGAAGTTACTTCCAAAAAGCCCCAGCCTCCTTTTGAGGGAAAAGCAGTGTCCTAGCAAAAGTAGAGGAGTGAAAAAATCTCCCCCCATGCCCCCAAAACTAGGAAGTTCTGTTCTTACGAAATTCTGAAGTTTGCGATTGTTCATTTCACTGTGAAACAGTTTGCAAAATGATTAATTCCAAGAATTCTGGAGTTAGACAGTAAGAGTTCCAATACTGTCTTTTCTACTTCCTAGCTCAGGTCGGCAATTGCTGAAGTGGGTTTCTTCATCTCTCTTCTCAGAGTTTCTGTCGGTCTGATGCTTGATCATATGTTGAATCATCAGAAACACTATTTCCTTTTTTTACTGATGCACAATTAACATTTGATAACTATGTACCATCATTAATATTAAATAAAATTTTATCTTAGAAGTGCATGAGTTTTGCTGAACCAACTTCACTTAACATGTCTTGAATTCTTACTCTGTGGAAGGCTTAATACTATTTTATTTGATCTTTCCTAAATCTTTTGTGCTGGGTTTTATTATCATTCATCTCAGTAGATAAACTGAAAGTTAAGAGAGACTGAATACCTCTTTTAGTTCACCCCTGTGATGAGCTGGATTTCAATCTCATGTCTTCTAACTTGGTCCAGTCAGTACAACCCATTCCCATTCCACTTACTGTGTTTCAGCTTCTTAGTTCCTGAATCACTCTAGTGGAAGGATTATAACATATTGTTAATATAACTAAGCATTTATAAAAATCCTTGGGACTTAGGTACGTATTTCCTGAATGAGAAGCAGAGTCTCAAAATATTTGTTCCAGTCAAAATAAGTCTATGATCCTATCCCGGCAACTTGATTGCTTTCAGGGATGTAAAGATAACTAAGGTAGTCTTTACCCTTGAGGACCTTTCACTTTGGTGGGTTAAATGGACAATAATAAACATTCTAACCTTGCCACAAAAATCTATCATAAATGCCTCTGCTCTTACCAAGAGTTCCTTAACCCTGCAAAACGAATACATTCAAAGGAAGGCCTTCTAAAAACATCTTATGAAATTTTACTTGTAAGTAAATGGGTAATCTTCCCTCAAGAGTTTAAATCTTAGGGTCAAGGAATTAGTATTATCTCCAACTTTGCTAGAACACCATCTCGTAGAATGTTTTCCATGGTATCAGTCTCCAAAATATTTACTGAATTGGATTCAGTATAACAGACTTCATCTGTAAGATAATTTAAGAACCAAGAAAACAACCATGGTTGGGGGCGGGGAGAGAGCAGTAAATCAGCTGAAATCTAGGCTAATATAGTTTAAATTAACTTATCAAACTAGAAAGGAAATGACTACAACACATAAAATGATTCATCTGAGATAAAATATTCAACAAATAAAAATTATTATAGTTTGGGGAATTAACTATGACTTTCTTTTCTTCTAAGGTCTTATTCTGAAGCCATCTCAATTTTGCTTTGGTGCAGGAAATACATTTATCATGAAACTGTTGATAGGTTTAACTATGGGGAATGGTAGGATGATTCAGTCACTCCCACGGGGAATGAGATTGCTTCATGAAAGCGAAACGAGATGACTCTGGATTACAGAGAAGAGCCAGTACAGAGTCAAGAGCATTCATCCCCAGGTTCCATGAGGTACAGCTGCCTTGACAAAACCAGGGCAAAGCTGGGACTTGCAGACTTGATGGGGAATTCAGGGGGAAGCAGCAACTCTTGGGGTCATGAATGAATTTTGAAATGGGGAATTTTATTTATGCTCTAATGATTCATGCTTCCTGAGTGGTGATAATATGAATATTGTAGCATTCATTCTCATCACAGCCCACAGTGGGATGCTCACATTTGGAATAGTTTTGTAATAGATCATTATGTATACCTCTTTATTACAGAAGAACCAAGAGACACATCTCAAAAAAACTCATTTAAAAATGATAGATGGGAATTTCCTTCAATTGAGTGAGCAATTATTTCTCAAGTATCTTTGTAGCCATGGTGACTAGGTCTATGTACATGAGCATTACATAAATGTTTATTCAGGATATTATATTGATTAATTGGTTTGTTCATTGGTGGTAATTTACACATTACCCATAATACCAGCCTAGATTCAATGATTAGTTGTAAAACAAAGTTGCATCACAATTGGCTTAAAGGGTGCATGTAATCCTTTACATGAAACCATGTTTCATTAAAATGAAACATGAGATTTAAAAAAAATGTGCAAAATATATAAATGGCACAAAATTTACCAATTTAATCATTTTAAGTGTCATATCTGGTGGTATCGATGACATTTATGGTGTTATGCAGCTGTCACCTCTACCTAGCAAACTTTTCCATCATCCCAGAGACTCTGTCAGGATCAAGTAGTAACTCCCCATCCCCTCCTCCCTTGAGACCCTGGTTATCTTTAATCTACCTTTTACCTTCATAAATGTCCATTTTCTAGATATTTCATGTGATATTTATCATTTTGTGTCTGGCTGATTTCAATAGTATAATGTTTTCAAGTTTCATCCACATTGTAGCACGTGTTGGCCCTTCATTCTGACATCATTTCTATAATACTTTCAAGTGCTTCTACTACAAAGCACTTAATGATATAACTTCATTTATTTGTGGAAATGACCATGAGAGGTGAATATTATAATAAGCCCATTTCAAGGATTAAGAAAATGAGACTTAGAGGGATTAAATTTTCAGAGATGTTATCACCAGGTAGGGCCTCATGGGCTCAAATCTTCAGACTCCAAATCCAGGGCTTTTCCCCTCAGCCATCATTATTCTCTTCTTCCTTTTATATACTCTGTATGTCTATTTTCGCTTTGTCACTTATTTTCTTTTTGTACACTTATACCATGTATATGTGTTTCCTCTTATATATTCAGTCTACTGTTGCCACTGATGGTTATGATCTCAACATGCCATCCACTAGCTAAGAAAGAGACTGATATATATTTAGCTCACTTTTAGAAAATCTGATATAGACTGTACAAATACTTTGAAGTAAAGAGTCATCTAGGCTGGTACGAGAACATGACTTTTAGAGCATATTTTTGAAAGGACATGACAAACATTTAACATATGCTTGACAGTACTATAGAGGGCTGTAGAGTTCTTACTACTTACCACATACTTTAAGTAGGATTCTAGCCATCAGGAGGAAATGCGAAACATGTGTTATTATTATGTCATAATAGATAGAAAAAATAAATGCAATATGAATACTTGCATAGGACTAGGTCATTTGCCTTGAACATCTCAGGGACAGGTAACCTTAGTTGTTTCTGAAGATCTAACAAGATATTATTAGATCTTATTATTATATTTGACTGAAATATAATAACCAACTAGCACTCCATTGAAACATTTTGAAATCCCCAATAATATAACTCTTATTGCTCATTCATGTGTCAAGTGTAAAAGAAAAATATATAAACTTGAAATTAAGACTTACAGAACATATATGGACATTCTTGGGGGAATTTTTATGAATTATACAGTCAATGGAATGGGTTTAAAATGTAATTGATGATGCCATTTGGACCAATGGGAAAAAAAGGGGAATTATACTTCACCCCATTTTATTGCCCCTGTTGTCTGGTTGATTTCACTTAGTGTAATGTCTTCTAAATTGACAACTTCATTTCTTCATCAAATTGGTGGTTTCAACATCTAAAAAACAACTAGACCTTAACTGGATGTGTGTCTGTCTATAGAGTGGTGTTGTTGGGGGGTAGACAAGTGTCACTGGTGGTTACTAACTACATCTTGAGAATTCAAGAGAAAGAGAAGGAAGAATCAGGAAAATGAATGGGAGCACTAATCTATGATTCAATTTTCATATACTCCAACTGTTTAGAGTCAAAGAGGCAGTGGAGTCTCTAAGCATCTCTAGACAGAGCCTTCTAGGCATCAACAACTGGACATAATAGGATTTAAGAAGCTGTGATCTCTCCATGAAAAACAAATCTATAACTAAAAACATGAAAATGAAGACATGATAAGCCAAGAGAAATGGGATATAGTAAGACAATGAAGTTTTTCAAGAAGGGTGCTAATTGTACTCATCTTCTAATTGGTCCAGTAAAAAGCAGAATTGACCTTGTAGAAAATAAATCAATGATGCAGAGAATGGATTGAGAATTTCTTCCAAAATGCAGAGAAGAGAAGAAAGTGATAAGAATGGTGAAAATGGCATGAATGTAATAGACAAAAAAGGGGAACAAGGTTCAACTTAAAGATTATGTGTCCCTTCAGAAGAGAGTAGAAAAATCAGAATAGAAACACTAAGAAAAGTCATGACTGAAGAAACTGAAGAAATAGAATACTTTATTTTGCTGTGTATAATGCACATTTTCTTTTTGCCCAAATTTTTGAGAGAAAAATGAGGATGTGCTTTACACATGAGTAGTATGGTTTGGGAGTGGAGGAGCGCAGCAGACCTCCTGGTGCTGTGGTGTCCTGCTGGGCATGTAAGATTCCAGTTTGGGAGGATCAGAATCCAAGTGGAGCAGGCCAGAGTGGCATCCAACAAGCACTGCTTTCAGGGGACGGAACAGTGCTGGGGTCTGGCCACGTGGAAGGGACTGGGAGACCCAGATAGGCCCCAGGGACCCAGCTGGCTTCCTGTGGGCTGGGCCAGCTCAGAAGCTACCACCCTGCTGGCCACTCCCATGGCCATATTGACCATGGCCCCAATATGGTGGAGAGGGAAGCCTCCTAGGAGACAGGGAAGAGTCAGCCTTCACAGTGTGGGTACATGGTGTGAAGGGAAGGGCTCTCAGGAGAGAGTGAAGGGACAGCCTTCATAGCGTGGGTTACTATGGGAGGGTGATACAATCTGCACCTTCGCCAGGGGAGTGTTAGTCCTTCCCACATCTATCTCTCACAGCCAAGAGCTGGCCACTCTCTTAAGGGGTGCTTTCCTGAAAGTTTGAGCCAAAAAGTGTTTGTGCATTATACATGAGAACATAGTATAGGTGGCAAAATATGGTAATTTTTATTTACAGAGTTTGACACATTTTACTTTATTTTGGGTGAAATAAAAGAACAGAGACCACATTGAGATAAAATCAGACAAAACCTTTTAAAAATATCTTGATAAGGGAAAATTCTATAATAATATGAGTAGAATAATACACGTAGAAAGAAGTTCTGTCTGATTTCAGACATTTTCTTCATAACATTAACATCTATGAAGATGCAAAGACATGGATATATACATTTGAGAGAAAATAGTGGTGCTTTAGGGTTGAAAACACCAAATGAGACATGTTGTTTGTCATGCAAACTGGATGTTGTTATCTCTTAAGGTTAAGGCACTCTAGTTCAAAGTATCATTTGATTTTATAGTTCAGATGACTGAAGAAAAATCAAAACTAAAAAATCAGGTACAAAGGAACAAATGAACATTAGATTAGTTAAAATATAGATTTCTGAGTAATTTTTGTGCACTGAACTCAGTAAGTGGATACAATGAACACTTACTATTTTAAAAGAAGCCTTGTAATATAAATACTAATTTAATTAAAAATTAGGACCTAAGCTCTAGGATCTATAATAAAGTTGAGTGGTAGAATGGGGTAGGATGAGCAGAGAAGAAACCTGAGGTTATTCAGAAGGGCTGCTTATGTCTGATTTTGCTCATTTTTTTCTGCTACAGAGTCTCAGTCTGTCACCCTGAATAGAGTGCTGTGGTGTCATAGCTCACAACAGCCTCAAACTTTTGGGCTCGTGTAATCCTCTTGCCTCAGACTCCCAAGTAACTGGGACTTCAGATGCCTACCACAACACCTGGCTAATTTTTCTCTTTTTAGTAAAGATAGGGTCTCACTCTTGCTCAGACTGGTCTCAAACTCCTGAGCTCAACTGATCCACCCACCTTGGCCTTCCAAAGTGCTATGCAGGTGTGACTGACTACGTCCGGTCTGATTTTGTTCATTTATAAAACCCATATTAAGGAATATTTCTAAAAAATTAAAAAATAACTATGGGTAGGACTAAAAAAGAAGTATATATCTTACAGATCACTAGAAAATATTAGGAAAAACACAAGATGATCACGATTTGTACTAAGTAATAAAGTGAGACGGGGAAGGAAACCCATGAAATGTTAATGGCAGTTGTCTCTGGACTGTGAGCATGTTATCTTTACTTTGTTTTTTTCATTAAACTCTTCATTGTTTTCTAAATTTTATTTAAGAGCATTTGCTACACACATAATCAGGCAAGTCAATAAGCATTACTTAAAGTATTTTTAAACGGGAGCTGTAGAGTAAGAGAGGCCGCAGGGCAGGGGGTGTGAGCTGAGAAGCGCATGGCCTGTCCAAGGACCTGTGTGAAGCTGGTGTGTCTGGAGTGCAGAGAGCGGGGAGGAGAGGCTGACTCCAGAAAAGGGCAGGGGGCAGCAGCCACATCATGTAAGACCAGCAGGCTACATCTGAGATTTTAGTTTTGATGCTAAAAAACAAACAAAAATAATTTTATAGCCCCCCCAGACCATCAGAAATGCATGATATGCATGTGTTTTTAAAAGATTATTATTCTTTGTTTGGCCTTGGTTCTGGAAATAACCAGGTTTGCGTTAATCAGAATTCTGGTCCATCCCTCCCTTGACCTTGTGGATGTGATGGTTCTTTAATAAGAAGCCAGTGGAGTATCATTATATAGATGGAGACTGCAACCCCCTGGAAAACAGATGGCTCCCTGTGAGTGTGCTTGTGTGTGTGCACACACACACGTGTGCGGAAGTGTGAGGGAGGGCAGGTGGGATCTCACTTTTAAAAGACAAGATTTTAAATGTGTTTGTAAAATGTAATGTTAGATAGCAAACTTTCTCCTTTTCTACAGATTTTTTTATTCTCCCCAAGCTCAGTTAATTCAAATGCCATTGTGTCCCCTCCCTACTCCACTTAAATAGTCTTTAAAATTTTATTAATAACACCATTTGGGGAGCATTCTGCCTTTTTCGAGCCCTAAATAGTGGGATGCCTTGGATAAGCAAACTAAAATGGAATGGAAAAGCAACACCATGGCTTTTCCAATGTTTTCTAGGCACTGGTTTTTCCTCACTTGTCTTTAGGGTCTTGGGGTATTACCCTCAGAGGTGAAGAATTTTGAGATCAGAATGGATTACTTTCTATGTCTTATTCTCTTGGGCTTCTTTTTCTCTTTTTCTATTCTAAAAGTGTTTTGTAGGTAAATCATCATTTCTGTGGCTAAATAATAGCCAATTGCCATCAGGGCCCGTTCCGAACACTGCCAGCACAGCCACATGGTTTCAAGACGCAATCAGTTATCTCTAAATCAACAAAACTGAGCTCCAGAAAAGAGTGATCTGGAAAGCTTTTCTTTTCAATTCTCTCATATGTTTTGTTTTAGGCTGAATGTGTTTGTCTGGATACTTAGACACCATGGTGATAGGCGTCATAGGAATAAATAGAAATAGACATAGAAAAGAATGAAAAAATATAATTAAAACTTGGGAAGGCTCAGAAAGACACTTGTATCTGAGCACACTCTTTTTTTTTCTCAAAACTCAGTGAGGGGGAAATTAAAAAGGGACTTTGTGTCAGACAGAAGAGTTAGTGAATAATTTTTCTAACAGTATTATTTTGCGGACACTAGACTAAGGGAGCTCATTAACATGCTGAGAGTATTTAACTCTAAAAAACAGTCCTTTTAACTTTTGCATTGCTGGAAAGTCCTTACCTTTTAGCTCAGCCCAGCAGAGAAATAGTGGTAAGCCAGTTACCATCGAAGGTGTGACATGTTGGAAGGAGAGGATTCTTTAAGGCCAAAGAATGAAGATTGAATTTTCTCCCTATCTTTTATTGCTTGTGTTGTTAATCCTCCACAAGGTTCAATTTTCTCATCTTTAAAACCAATGGCACAGTAATGTCCACCTCAAACATTTGTGGCAAATCAAAGCACCAGACTAAAGCTTCTACCATAGTGCCTGGTGCATAGACGCTCCCTGTCCTCATCTTTGGGAATCATTTGGTTTCATTTAGTAAAGTGAGTACCCAAGAAGAGGGAACATGCCACCAACCTGCTCCGGGTCTGTCCCATGATGGTTGCTCTTAAAACACTGGTTGTCTCTGTCTCCTGCCTCTTCAAGGTCAGTTTTCATGCTAACAGTCCAGGAGAATACAGCTGTGTGTCCCTATGTCCCTGTGTCCCTGTGTGTCCCTATGAAAGCACATCATTAGAACTGTTACAATTTTAAAAAGAGCCACACCACGCTTTCCAGTTAAAAACAAAACAATGGCAATAACAACAACAACAACAACAACAACCCTCCCCCCCACACACACACAAAAGTTCTAGAGAGGATCCAGCCAAAGTATTGAATCTAGTATTTGAGGCAGAGATTGGAGCGTGTTTTACGTCTGTTGTTAAACATGAGTCCTCCTCTGCGTGCATTGCTTCCTTTCATGGTTATAGATAAAACCAATAAAATACTAAATTGTTCTCATCGTTCTAGCTCTGAGTGGCATTGAATCCTGCAGACAGGTGAAGACTAAGCTTATTTTCTGTTCATTATTAGCCTATTACTACACTCACTGGCTATTCTGGGGAAGAGTTGCTGGTAGGAATTTATAGAGAGAGTTTAGAAGGCCCAGCAGTGCAATGCTGTCTCTCTCCTTGGCTGGTCAAGCAGACAGAAGTCTTTCATTTCATGTCAGTCACTTCTGACTAATGTGATTTACCCAATATCACGAATAGTATTTTTTCCTAATGTTAAACGAATAATTTAAATGAATAAAACTATACATTCCATGAAGATACGGTAAGTAAAAATCGAGGGCAACCGTTTCCTGAACTCCCTAGTAAATGCCGGCGTTATACTCAGATGCTGAAATCAATTCAGAATTTAGCAATGTATGTAAGCAGCTTTCATTGTTCTGTCCTTCTTGCATTTCTTGAGCATCTTATATCAATGCATTTCCTAATATTTTTATTGAGAAAGCAAACAAATTCAGATGTTCTGTTTTAACTTTGCACATAAACCCAAATCCTCAAGTATCATGTCTTCTTCTTCCTAATCAAAATAAAGATCTGGGAGTAATTGGTGGGAACAACATGCAAGCTAATGGAATGTTAGCTGAGTTTGTTCTGTAAGCTTGGGTTAGTGCCGTTAGCCCCGGGGTAGAAAGAGCCTATTCCAGAATGAGAAGGCACAGAGCCATACAGATTCCTGGTACTGATGTCCAAAACCAAACCGAATGCATAATGACAACAGTTTGCATCTCTGGATGAGCTAGAGCAGTTTTCAAAACATTGGGTAAATTTTCTTGGTGGAGAAGGAAGAATTCAACTTGAGAGAATTCCATCTATTCTGGTCAACTGGTCAACCTATATGTGCGAGGAGGTGCCTACAGTGCACTTTCTGTGCTGTTCATAGGGGTCTGGAGGTTGTCAAAGGAGAATATCATGGTCCTGCTCAGAAAAACTTATAGACTAGTTGGGAAAACAGAACAAAACATCCATGGAAAATTAGAAAATGATGAAATGCTGATGTTATATGCTGCTTACTTTAAGTATAATCATAGTTCTAGAAGGTTAGGATGAATGTATGCAGAAAGAGTTGGGAAAGATTTCTTAGAAGAGACTGAACTGTTTTAAGAAGGGCCAAGAAGGAGAAAAAGAAAGCAGGCCAAGTGAGAAGTTTGCAATGCCACTGGGCATAAGGCATGTGGCAGAGAAGGAAAAGTGAAGTGCATGGGAGGAGGGACCTGAAATAGAGATGGAAATGTAGGATGAGGTTATAAGTTTTGAATTTTATTTGGTGAGAGGAAGAAGGATGCTGAAAGCCTCTGAGCTAAGGAGTAGCTTGGTAGTAGCTGTACTTTACAAAAGATATGTTAGTAACTATGCCAAAATGAAGTTCATTTGATGTTGTTTTTAAAAGGACTTCTAAAGAAAGTGAAGAAACTACCCTTTCTTTAAAACAAAGTGAACTAGTGAAGGGGTTAAGGTTTATATATTCCAATTTGATCTTCAAAGCCCCGGTTACCCTAGGGTCAGAAAAACAAGGCATTAGTGTCAAAAGCTTTGCATAGTATGGGTTTAGTTTTGATCCCCGGCTCCGTACTTCATATATGTTTGGCCTTGGCCCAGTAATATAACCTGTATAAATAGTAGGTCCCTCACTAGTTGTGATAGTCAGAATTATAAGCTGACTATGAATAAGATGATGTATAACTCTTTGTTACCTGGCAAAGGGGATTTTGCAGATGTAATTAAGGTTATCAGTTGGTTGACCTTGAGTTAAAGGAAATTATACAGATGAGCCTGACCCAGTCACATAACTTCTGTAAATGTGGGTCAGAGACAGAGAAAATAGAGTGGATCAATGTGCGAGGGAGATTCTCCTGCTAATCTTCAAGACCTGGCCTCTGTGAGTTCTACAACTTTAGGGATGCAATTCTGAAGATGACCCTGAGCCTCGTGTGAGGCCACAGTACAGGGTGACACCTGGACTGCAGCCTTGTGTAAGACACCAGGAGAGAACTGTTATGCCCGGCTCAGCCTTGTGACCTGCAGAGTAGATGTTGTTTAAAGCCACTGAGTTTGTTGCAATTTGTTCCACAGCAATGGCACAATAATACACTGTCAAATGCAGATAATTAAAATATTTTACTCATGTTGAGAAAATTAAATGAAATAATAGAAATACTGAATGCAAAGTCCTTAACGCTGTTCCTGCCATGTAGTAATTATGCACTCAACATTAGCTATTGTAATTATTCTCAGTTTTATTATTTATTGATGAGTAGCAATAGGCTTGTAGAAATATTAACATATTCTGAGATTAACGGGCTTCTCTTAAAGGAGGAAGGTGTTGTGGAGAGTATGTAGCTTGTGACTACACTGACACTGTTTCTGGGCCCTCTGAGTGCACCTGCTGGTCAGTTTGACCAACCACTTCACCTCCTCATATAAGCAGTGTCACATTCCTCCAGGTGGTGAACTCTAGCTGATAGTTATAGTTGGAGCAATACAGCACAATCATGACTACATTAAAATCCCACATCTACTAATGTATTTGACATCACTAGGACTCAATCACTAGAAGCAGGTATTAGTACCAGTTGTGAAGACACAGCGTTAGCAATCCTACACGTCAAATGACACTTACAGGGACAACATCCATGTACCAAGAACTGAAAGTCAAGATGCTCAGCAACTGGCATAACACAGGCATTGTAGACAGTCAGCATGGCTGTCCTGTAAGACTAAACATCAACTCTTCATGCACTATAAAAACTCATTCTGTTCATTCAGCATTCAGTGGCCATGAATCTCTGTTCTAGATTAGCTACATGATGGATGAGAGTGGTTGCAATGGATTTCTGCCACCAGAGCCCTCACAGTCTGTTTAGAAGGGAGAGAAAGGAAAGAAAGTCACTGATGTCAATACAACGATGTGAGTACTACAAAAAGCATAAACGGGAAGCTTCAGGTTCAGACCGTGAAGATATAGAAAAGCGACCCCTTAGTTCAGTCTCAGCTGGAATTACAAGATAAAGTGGTGCTTAGAGGTTGAATTCAGGCTTGAGGTTACGTAAGTGGGGATTACGCAGACTGGACGGGAGGGTATTTCAGGCAGAGGAGGCAGCCTTATCCAAGTTCATGAGTGAGAAATGTGCATCTGGAACACTGGTGTATGGAAGGGCTGGAGTGGAAAGGATATTGAGGCTAAATTATACAGGGACATGTTTAAGGTGTTTTCCTTTATCAGATAGCCTGGGAGTATTTTAAATAAGATTCAGAAAAATAGAGATTTTTTTTTTTTTATTTTCCAAAGCAAATCTAATAGCAGTGTGGATAGTGCCTAATAGCATAGAGGTGAGAAAAATTCAAAGTAGGAATGCCAGTTAGAATGGCATTTTGGTAAAACAGGAGAGGAACAATGATGACTTAAATCAAGAAGGTCCTGGCAGGAATGTAAAAAAGATGATAATTTAAATAATTACTTAGGAATAGAACAAAATGGAATTAGTAATTGATTAGATGTAGAGGGAGGATGTGTGCAGAAAGTCAGGACGAGTTTCATATAGTGTACTGACTGTTCGCTAAAGTAGAGAATTCAGAAAAACAAAGATAACGAGGACGGGCATGCTGGATTTCAGGGGCCTGTGGGACAGCCAGGCAGGAGTCCATGAAACAATAAAAAAATACTGGTTTGGAATGCAAATGGAGTCCAGATATACAGTCAGGAGTGCAACAAACATTTGATAATGGCATATACAGCATTAATTCTCCCTTCTTGTCTTTGTAACTATACTCAGATTTTACTTCAGGTGGCCACCTCTTTCCTATCAAGCCCATGTCTTTTGGAGGAAGTTGTCAGTAAGCTCTAGGAGCTAGGCCTGATTAACTCAAATCAGTCCAGCACTTTTCCCAAAGGTGCCCTCCCTCTCTCCCTCCCGCCTTCCCTCCATCCCTCCCTTCCTCCTTCTCTTTCTCCCTCCCTCCCTCCCTCCCTTCCTTCCTTCTTTCCTTCTTTTCTCTCTCTCTCTCTTGTTCTTTAGCTTTTTTATTCTTCTCTTTTTCCATTATTCTGTTTACAGCCTATGGTGTCCTAACTATAGTGCAGGTTGTACTATAAAAATAACATAGCACACATTGTTGTTAAGCCCCCTAATAGTTGTGAAGGGACTTATCAATATAACATAGATTAACAAGTTTGTCATTTTTTCATAGATCACGGATCCTGATAGAAGAAATGAAACTTAAAAGGAAGAGTAGTTTATTTATTTTTAGGTATTTATCCTAAAAATAGGCAGAATATCATCATAGGATACCTTAGACTTGTGACAGATGACACCCCTACACTCAGCAAGTTGCACTACAGCAATGGAAAACTGAGCTCAGGGAACTCAAATCCTTCCTAATGGGCAATAAGCATGGTTGACTTTGTTCCAGAGAGGGACATGATGTCTTCCTAGCCCATAAATAAATATGTTCATTTATTCTGAAGGAGGCAGTCCACGTACTGTGGCTGTTCTCTATTAAAATTATAGCTTCAAAGGAAAGTTGGCACTTTAGAGAACATGAAAGAATATGAGAGACCCAGGGAGACTATTCTCCCAACAGGAATCCTCAACACACAGATGATATCACCCAGGTGTATACAAAGCTTGGGAACCAAAACCACAGAGCCAGTATGATTTTAGGGGTAAGGAAAAGAAAAGGAGCCTTGAGAAAATGGAAAAGGGCAGCCAGAGAAGGAAGAAACCCAGAAACCAGAGGAACGTTTCATGAGGAAGGGTTGGGGAGGAGTATCAAATGCCACAGAGAGGCAGAACCAGGCGTATCAGGCGGTGTTGGCAATTAGAAAACGAATTCTGCAAGAGTGGGTGAAATCCAGATTGCAGTAAATTGAGAAATATGGAAGTGGAGGTAGAGAGAAGAGATGCTTGTTCACAAGTACGTTGGCCCTTGGAGAGGATGCTGTATTAGAAGCATTAAAGGAAGATGAGAAAGGAGAAGTTAGTTTCTTTTCAAGGGTTTCCTTTCCCTGTGTGCAAGAAAATACATCTGGGCTCCACATACGCGTGTCTGTAAGTGTCATCTATATGGATGCATAACTAGCACTCATCAAGGCAAACGTGCTTGGTTCTCCTCAGCATCTGGGTGTAGAACGACCACATAGCACAGAATGCAGCAGCCATTCTCCTCATTTGGATACGGCAAGGGACACGAGCTGAGCTACTGCCTCAAACTGACTTGCATTCAAGTACAGGTTCCGTAATTTACTAGCTGTGGGTTCCTTAGCCTGAACCTAAATTTCTTCATCTTTAAATCAGAGCTAACTCTAAATAAATTTGGGGGTCATTAAGATCACATAAAGTGCTTAGCAGAGGACCTGCCACATTAGCAGTAATTACTTTTAAAAAGTGGAACCTTTTAAACTACTTTGAGGGCAAGAACTTAAGACCTCCATGGAATGATTGTATTAGCTGTTGTGCAGGCAGCAGTGACAGTTTGAGATTTAACTCATGTACGGCCATTTCCCCCAGGTGACATATAAGGGAGGGAGAGAAACCCTCACCCTTGCTCTCGTATATATCATAACCACTGCAGCCACACTTGTGAGACAGTCTACGCAAAGCCCAGTTATTTTAGTTTTGGCTTTTACAATAAAATTGTTATTTCACATTTTAAATTCATTAGACAAACTGTGCATTCCTTATTCACCTCAGATAAATCATTCTGCATTCAAAGAAGACATTTGTGACTATGTTACCAGGAGTATAGGAGTAATGCTTGGTACGCTAGTTTTACTTATTCCCCAAATGCTTTTTTTCCCCTCTTCTTAGAGAGGATGGTGGGAGGATTGGGAATGAAATTGACACTTTAGAGGCCCATGTAGGCCCTGAATTAGTTTTTTCTACTATTTAACATATAAAAGTGATTATATGAAATTGGAAGTAAATGCATTGTTATGGAACATTTATGAAATCTCATTTAAAGAATTGCTGCAAATCCTTCAGAGAACACTGATCTGCAACCACCAGCTTGTGTCATGAACACAACCTCCAAGACGACACTTGCTTAGCAACTAATTAAACCAAAAAGACAAATAGGAGGCTTTTACATTTTTAATTTAAAAGCTTCCAAATATAATTGTTGTTATTGAGCTACTGAAGTATGAAGCAGCAGTCTGCATTTGAAACCTCTTAATCTCATTGTCATAATTAATTTTATAAATAAAAAGGTCTGCACTGGGAATGGAGATACATTATTTGTTGGCTTTTTTTTTTAATGTAAGTATGGTACTGGTTGTCTGTGCTATTAAATAATATTTTGGTGTGATTTTACTCTCTGGGATGAATTATTAATTTACTTATGTTAGTAATTTTGTCATAATGTAAATTAGACTTTTAAAAGTTCAATTTTTTACAATCTTTCCAGCTATAATTTAAAATCCCTTTTTATTTCTGCCTTATAATTTTCAAGGATAATAGAATTAGCTTTTGGGTGGTCTTGAATTACATTATTTGTTTTTTACTCATTTGTCTGAATGCAGCTTTTCCTTCTGGCTAATATTTCATTAGAGAGGATGGGTGATTTAGGTATTAGCAGGCATGATGTCTTCAAACCCTGGCTCTTTCCTCAGAACATTTGTGCCCTTGAGTGAATCCCTTAATCTTTGAGCTGTGAAAAGGGGACATGGTTTCATCTCTACCTGAAAGAAGTGTTAGGCATAATATACAGAGAACCAAGGAGTATTTTTCAGGAAAGGAAGCAAAATGAACACCTAACTGACCTAACACCTTTCCTCATCTTATAGTTGAGGAAACTGGCATCCACATTCAAGGCAGAAATGAAACCTACCGAAGTGTATGGGCTCTGAGTCCTGTGCTAATGGAACTGTTCTAAAGATGCATATAGAATGCTACGGTTATTCTGAAATTACGGTGCAGCGTCTGTTTGAGAAAAAAATGGGAGACTAGTGTGGTCAAGGGTTATTGATTTTGTTAAACTTTTCAAAGTACCACCATTCTGTTATGCTGATTTTCCAAACAATTCTTGAGTTCTCGATTTTACTTAATTCTGCTTTGATTTTGGTTATTTCTTTCCTTCTGTTAAGTTTGGGGTTGGCTTGTTTTTCCTTTTCCAGTTGCTTGAGATGGTCTGTTAAACTAATATAAATTCTCAAATAGGAATAGACCTTCCATTTGATCCCCAAATCCCATTACTAGGTATCTACCCCCCAAAGAAAAAAAATCATTTTACCACAAGGACATTTGCAATAGAATGCTTATTGTAGCTCAATTCATAATTGCCAAGACATGAAAGCAACCCAGATGCCCATCAATCCACGAATGGATTAACAAATTGTGCTATAGATATACCGTGGAGTACTATTCAGCCGTAAGCAAAGATGGAGATTTTACATCTTTTTGTTTTTGCTTGGATGGAGTTGAAACACATTCTTCTTAGTAAAGTAACACAAGAATAGAAAAACAAGTATCCAATATACTCAATACTAATATGAAACTAATATATAAACTACACCCCCAGAGGAAAGAAAAACACAAGTATAGTCTTGCTAGGGGGAGGGAAGAGGAAGGAGAAGGGAGGAAGGAGGAGAGGGGAGGAGGGGTGATTGGTGCTATTCCACTTAGTGTGCACAATGTGAGGGTGTTCAGCACGCCCCCTGGGTGAAGGGCTCGACTACAACTTGAACTTTACCTTAGAAATAAAAACAATGCAATCTAAACATGTGTACCCTCTTAGCAATCTGAAATCAGAAAAAAAAAAAGGCGGAAAAAAAATGAGAGAGTAATTAAATCATCTAGAATTTTGTCCTTTCCTTTGTTCCAATATTGGGTATTTACAGACATGAAGTTTTTAATTTGTTCTTCATTTTAGATGTTTTCTGTCAATTAGAATCAGTCTATGGTGTATAAAGAGACAAATAGTGAAGCATTTAATAAACCAATAGCCAGTGCAATTAAATTAGGATGACGTCTTTATGAGGTTTTTAAGAATCCATTAATGTGATTGAAGTTTTAAATAATCTTCTTAGAACTTAGTTCATTTTCTAATTACTATCACTGTTTTAGATGAAAATGAAATGTCCTCAAGTCTCCTTAGAACATATACTGCAAAGATCTTTTAAAGCAGATCAAGAGTTGAGGAGGTAACGGGCCCCAGATGCCAGGATAACTCTTTTCCAATGTCTAAGGTTGATATTAACCTCCCTGAGAAACCCCAAATCTCATCATGATCTGATTTATAGTACCCATGATGTCTGTACTATTTTAGAATAACTTATTTGAACACAGCGAATGGGTTAACAGCAAGTTAAATATTAAACAATATTTAAATGAGAACATAAATATAGCTATTCATTATTCAGAACCGAGATAAGCTGATATTCAGATCAGTCAGAAGGTCACTGCCCCTTGGTGATAGTCCTCTCAAACTCAAGCAGTTTCAGTTCTTCATAATGAAGTCAGCTCTTTGCAGAAGCAATTTGCATCCCGTATAGGGAAAAGGAACACATCATCTGTTTTCAGCATAAGCACATCATGCTGGTTTGATCTCTTCCAATGTGATGCTTAAACATGCTGCCCCCACACATGCATATTCAGAGTTGGCTTTTTCTGGGAATTCCCCTCACCAAGGAGACCACAAAGATATCTCCCACTTGGCTACAAAATCACAACCCCTCCACTGTGCCTGTGGAAATAGATCAAGGGTCTGCTTCCTCTTATCTGACCTTTCCCATTGTGCCGTGCCCTTGTTTGACTGGCAGTTGGAATCTTAATCAAAATTAGCAGCCAGTCCTGAAGTTGATCATGTTGACACTGCTAAGCAGAGGTGGGAACCCAGGAGATACGATCTTCACGGCTGCTGCTCATACAGTTTCCAACCAGTTTCCAAACATACCAGGTACACAATAGCTCCTCCCGGCTCTGACTGATGGAGTGCCATGCATTTGTTTGCAGCACTCTGTGCCCTACTTTGTAACAATGCTTGCTGGAATGATTAAGGAGATCATTGCCAAAGTCTTTGTGACTTTTGGAGTTAGATGAAGACGTGAAATTCCTTTTCCTATAGAGTGCTTGCATAGGTGGATTTTAAAAAGATAAATTATAAGCTATAAAACTTTTACACTATAGCAAACATCCTTAGTGAATTTGAATATTATAGCACATGCAAAGAGCAACCTCAATATAGCAAATTTTCCAGAAGTCTCCAAAAGAAATTGGTTGTATGACCAGTCTTATCTCCTTGAAATTGCTTTTTCTGTCTTTCCTCCTACTGGAGCAATTATGTGGATTACTTGTATCCCAGAAGTGATGGGATCCAAGTATGATATGGGAAGTGAAGCCCTTCCCTCTTTCCTTCTCCTTCATGAAGATGATGAAGCATTAGTCAACTGTCAGTGCTCTAAGGCCCAGAAACCCTGGGGAGCTGCCCAGTTTGACAGTATAGGTAGTACTTCCTTCCCTTTAATTTGATATTGATCAAAAAAATAAGATCAATGAGAGCTTACATTTATAAAGTATTTTTTCCAGTTTAAAAAGGAATCAGCATCATTTTTTTGTTTTTCAATAAGTAGCTTTAACGAGTAGGCTTATTCTCTCATTTATCAATGAATGTTTACTTATTGGGCCACTGAGCAAGAAGATGTTAGGGTATAAACAGTGAACACCCTGATAGCGCACACAGTCTACTGGGGAGAGAGACACTAATCAAATCATTACACTTAAAAGATAAGGTTAAAAATGGTGATTGGAAATGTAAAAGAAAACTGCGTATGATAAAGGAGAATCTCAACTAACCTAAGGAAGAAGGAAAAATAAAGATTCAAAGAGATGAACTCCTGGGTCCATTATCCTCATGGACTCCCCTCTCTGATTTGTAACAAGTCTTTCCAAAAGTGACAGCCACTAGATAGAGACTATGACATTCTGAGGGAGTTCCTTCCTTGTATGGTAGCACAGTCTTGCATCACTAAACTACATTCTGAGAATGGCATCCTAGGCAAACCTGTACAGCGCGTCACTATACTGAATGCTGTAGGCAGTTGTAACACAATGGTATTTGTGTATCTAGAGATATCCAAACATCAAAAGGTACCGTAAAAGTATGGTGTAAAAGACAAAAAATGGTGCCCTGGTATAGGGCACTTACCATGAATGAGAGTAGGGGCTGCTCCAGGTGAGTCAGTGTGAGTAAATGTGAAAGCCATAGACTCCAGAGACACTGTACACTTGGTCCGTACTAAATTTATTTTAAAATACTTTTCTTTCTTCAATATGTGTTTTTAACTTTTTGACTCTTTTGTAATAACAGGTTAAAACATTAACACATCATACAGCTCTTCAAAAATATTTTCTTTCCTTATATCTTTATAAGCTTTTGTCTATTTTTAAATTAAAAAAATGTAACTTGTAAACTTTTTTGAGAAAAATATAAAACACAAACACATGTATTAGCCCAGGCCCACGCAGGGTCAGGATCTTCACTGTCTTAGACATCCATGTCAGGTCCCACCAGAAGGTCTTCAGAAGCAGTAACATGCCTGGAGCTTTATCTCCCATGATAACAGTGTCTTCTTCTGGGAAACTTCCAGAAGGACCTACGTAAGACGGTTGTCTAGGTAACTTTTTTCAAATAAGTTTAGGGGATACATTCTAAGATAATGATAGAAAGTGTAGT
This sequence comes from Otolemur garnettii, assembly GCF_000181295.1. NCBI lineage: Eukaryota > Metazoa > Chordata > Mammalia > Primates > Galagidae > Otolemur > Otolemur garnettii. Next base: position 13,102,278 of record NW_003852399.1, read on the forward strand.
ATAGTAAATACATAAACCAGTAGCCTAGTTGCTTATGCTTATCAAGTATTGTGTGTTATATATAATTGTATATGCTACACTTTTATATTACTGGCAGTGCTGTTGGTTTGTTTTATAGCATCACCACTAATATGTGGGTAATGCATCGAGTTACGATGTTACAACAGCTACAATGTCACTAAACAATAGGAACTTTCAGTTCCCTTCTCTCATGGGACATCAACACATGTGCAGTTCATTATTGACAGAAATACTATTAGGCAGTGCATAATGACTTTAATTGGTGGAAATTAATAAATCCAATTGGAGCAAAATAGTAAATAAGATAGAATATCAATTGACAAAATGATCTCTAATAGTGAATTTGTTGTAATGAATTGCAGCTTTGAGCTTCCTTAGAAACTTAAACCTTATTCAGACAGGTACCTTCACTTGGATTATCACATAAGTGGAATTCTTAAGGTATCTTGACAGGGGTCTTAGTCAGATTTTTGCTGCCATAACAGAATGCCTGAGACTGGGTACTTTATAGCAAATAGCAATTTATTGGCTCACAGTTCTGGAAACTGGGGAATCTAAGGTTGAGGGGCCAGTGTCTGGTGGGAGACTTCTTATTGAGACATCTGGTAGTGATGCCAGAAGGTAAGAAAGAGGAAGAAGGGGCCAAAGCCATTCTTTTATAAAGGCACCAGACCTACCCAGGAGAGTGGAGTGCTCATGGCCTAATCACCTCTTAAATGTCTCACCTGTTTATACTGTTACAGTGGTGTTAAATTTCAGTCTGAGTTAAACCATAGCAGAGGATGATCTAATGGGCAATTACATTTAATGATAGGGTCATTGTAGAAATTTTTCTGATAGGCACTTTTCGGGTATTTAGACCAATTCCAAAATACATGCTGCAAATTACAGTATACAGAACAGTGTCCTTGGACTAGCAAGTAAAATAAGAGGATTTAAAATTATCTCATGGTAGAATACATGTAGCCTATACAATTTCACAATTTGTTAACGTAGTATTACCAGATAAGTATTGTGTGAGTGTGTCTATGCATTTATGTGTTTACGTTGTAATTTTTGTCTCAAGCAGAAAGAAAAAGCCTTAAGAGCAGGGGTTTAGGAAGGCGGTTGAGTATATCTAAATTCTAGTCTCGTTGCTACTGGTTTTGAGAACTTGGACGCATGTACTTAGGTCTTTGTTTCTTCATCTATGGAAATATCTACCTTGTGTGGTTTTTACAGTGGTTATATGTTAGACATATGATGAGCTTAGTTTATCCTTTCTCAATGATTTAAAGACCAAAAGGGAAGGCATTTCCCTATAACACATTAGTTTTATAGTAATGCATAATAGATTTAGCTTTTATTAATTTATCTAAACTACTTTTTACCAAGTTAGTGGCTGAACTACCCTGGGACTACAAAGTTGTACAAAATCATTGGCAGGTGTGGTTTGCTTCTGCTAAGCAAGATTTTAAGAACGCACTGGCATACAGAGATGGACATGAAGACAGTTGAAGGAGAGGAGTGGCCCTCAGTCAAGGTCTTTGTGCTCAAAAACATCCAACAACTACAAAGGAAAACAGCTGTGAATTGCCTGATCCTTTGTCTTTCTTTCCAAGAGACAACAGGAGTCCACCTACAGAGAGAATTGGAGGGGTATTCTTACCAAGGGCTAGGTCAGAAGGGTCACATCTGATTCTATCCTGTGTTCTCCCACCTGTTCTCCTGTTCACCTCAGGTGAGCCCTCTCTCCAGGGATGGATCTTCACTTCGCATAAATGGACACATTAGACTTTTCATTGAAGCCCCTGAAGCTGCATCTCCCTCACCATTTCCTGTCCCAGGATCTAGATCTTGACACCATCCTCACTTGTATTCCAATCTGGTAGAATTCCCTTGTCCCCTGATTTCCCTGATTGATGATGCTTAGTATATTTTCTTTTAACCACAGAGTTCAAGAGAGGCAATGGAAGAGTGCTGGGTTTACATTAGAGCCAGAAGACAATTTTCCCAGAATTTTACAGTGGGAAAATTATTTCACCTGAGTGTGGCTGCTTTCAGTTCTAATATGAACATGATACATTTACTTATGTTTCTTTATCTGTAGAAATGTCTACCTTATGAGGTCATTACAATGACTATATGATAGCTGCTTAATAAGCTTATAATGTAACTCGTAAGATCAAATGAGTTGAAGTTTGGGCAAGTGTTTGGAGCATCCAGCTCTTCTGAACATTTCCTGACTATTCTGCTGTGTATTTTATCATCCTAAATTTGTATTTCTCCTTAAAATTATCATCTTAAAATATCCCTTATTATTAAATAATATTTAAAATATGTAAAAATATTTTAAAAAATCAGCCTAGAAGTGGTTTTGTTGAAATTCTTCATTTCCTTATAGCTCTGATTGTTTTTTATTCCCAATCATAATGTCTTTTTGCAATAGCATACTTTCAAGGCCATAAATATTCTAGGCGGAAACCATCCAATTAATTTTTAAAATAACCTTTCATAATAAATAAAGAGCTGGTAGAATTTCTTTTAGTTTCTAATGGGAAACCCTGAGTTGTCATGATTTGTCCTGGTAGATTATTCCTGTATGAAAAATGCTTATCTAAAAGTCGTGCTATTTAGCAAGGATTTATGCATTCACAAAAGATGCCATCTTCAAAATAATGACTTATTAAAATTTTATGGTGGCTAATGCCTGTAACCTTGGCACTTTGGGAGACTCAGGTGGGCGGATCTTTGAAGGCTAGAGCATTGCCAAGAGTTCAGGACCAGACTGAGCAACATAGCAAGACTCCTATCTCTACCAAAAAAGGGGGGAGAGGGAAAAAAGAAAAATTAGCTAGCCATGGTGATGGTATGCCTGTAGTTTCAGCTACTTGACTGAGGAAGGAAAATTTCTTAAGCCCAAGAGTTCAAGGTTACAATGAGCTAGGATGATGCCACTGTACTCCAGTCTGGGTGACACAGAGAGATTCTGTCTTGGAAAAAAAAGCTATCCTTATACCCTTATTCTAAATTACATTGCTTTTATATCTCCTATTTTTTTCTTTTGAAAATATATTTGAGGCAGGGCGTGGTGGCTCATGCCTGTAATCATAATACCTAGGGAGGATGACTTGAGAGCAGCTTAAGTAAGAGTGAGACCTCTGCCTTCTCCAAAAATGGAATAATTAGCCAAGTAGTGATGTGTGCTTAGAGTTAGTCCCAGCAACTGGGGACTGAGGTAAGAGGATCCTTTGAGCCCAGGAGTTTTGTTACAATAAGCTCTGATGATGCCACTGTACTCTACCTGGGGTGACAGAGAGAGACGCTATCTCCAAACAAACAAACAAACAAATAACCTCCCCCAAACACAAAAAAAAATGTATTTCAGCTGCACAAGAAAATTTTTTATTTTTACAAAAAAAGAGGTTTATTCAGAAATATCATAGTATAAACAGAGCATGAAATTAGAGAATGTTAGAACCAGCAAAATAGGGCTGCATCAGTAATACAGAAATCTGTATGCCATTTTCTCCTCTGTTAAAAAAACAGGAAAACCACTTACACACTCATACGAATGGCAAAACATGACTATAGTCCAGAAAGTAGAAGGGAAGAGGAGAGAGAGGGGAGGGGAGGGGGGCATGGGAGGAGGGAGAGTATTCGGGAGAACCTCACCTAATGTGCTTGATGCAATGGTACATTTCAAAACTATTAAGAAATGAGTATAATTGTGATGGATGTGTTACTTAGTTTAATGTAAACATTTCACATTGTATATTGAAGCAGTACCCTGAACCCCATAAATGCATCAATGTACAAGGTTAGTACTTAAAAAAAACAGGAAAAGTTTAATAGTGGCATCACTAAAATTTAGGTTAACAAAACCTTTCATTTGTAAGTCATCTATTTGCTCTTAACAGGGGTTCCAGACCAGCCTGAGTGAGAGCGAGACCCTGTCTCTAAAATTAGCCAGATGGCGTGGCAAGCACCTCTAGTCCCAGCTACTCTGAAGGCTGGGGTAAGAGGATTGCTCAGGTCCAAGAGTTTGAGGTTGCTGTGAGCTCTGATGCCATAGCCCTCTATCCAGGGTGACAGAGTAAGACTTGTCTCCAAACTTAAACTGTCATATGCATTCTAAAAAGACTAAGAGGCAAGGTCTCCATCCAAACTGCATATAGAAGTAACACACTGTATCCTATGAGAGAATTAATGTACACAATTATGATCTAATAAAAAACAAATAAAAAAAATAAAGCTAAATATCCTTTAAAAAAAAAGACTAAGAGATTAGCCAGTAGAATAACTTATAAACATCAGGCTACCAGAATTTCATTGGTAAGCTCTTTCTTTTCAAATTCCCTAGAGGAAGTTTAGGGTCAAGAAATTAAAACATATTTTAACATTTTCAATCGATTTAGATGTCTTTGGTCAATTAATGTGACTAGTTTATATATAGGAAGATTGTATATATTTCTTTTTCATAAAATTGATTTCACTATTTATTAGAGTCAGAATTAAGATTTTTAATTGAAATGCATCTGACCATATCATATAAATTTACCAAAAATATTTACATTGCAGAAATAGGTAGAGATAAAGTTCGAAACATTATTAACTGTACCCTTAAAACACTCTGTTTTATCATTTTAAGGCATTATGGAGAGACCATTGTTATTGGAGGAAGAAAAATAATTGTCCAAAAATGAGAGCTATATAAGTGAGTCTCCAAGTTGTTAAGAAGGAGATTTGGGAAGAAAACAAACTCTACAAAAGAACTGTACTTGCAATTCATCATCTTTTGACATATGAGCCCTTTTTCCCCACTCTTGAGGCTGTAAAGTACCTTGGTTAGTTTGTTTTTAGCAATGTCGTGTAAAATATTAGGAACATGTTTTTACCTTTGAATGTTTGGAAATATTATAATAGTATATTATTAGCCAAAATGTATACTGCACCAAGCAGTATAAACTCAGAGACATTTCATTTTTTGTAAGAACTCTAAAAACACTTTCTGTTGCTTCTCCACTCCTAAAAGAAGAGTAGCAGCATTTACTGGATAAAAGCAAAAGGAATAACATGTTTTGTTAAACAGTATCTCTATGTGGTCTTAAATCCGGCAATAAAATGCAACTTAAAATAGTAAAAACAGAAATCCTTACCCCCTTCAACCTTACTCATCTTCCTCTTTCAAAACACAGGTGTCATCATTCACTCAGGACCTCGGCCCATCTGTCATTTCATTTGCTCCATCTACCACATGAATCCCCGTTCTAATCAGTGACCAACAAACACAAGAACAAATGCTCATCGACTCTAAGCAGCTCGGAAATGCAAATGAAAACTACACTGAGATGTCACCTCACCTCAGTGAGACTGGCTCACATCATAAAGTCCCAAAGTAACAGGTGCCGGTATGGATGCAAACAGAACGGAGCACTTCTGAACACGGTCGCTGGGACTGTAGACTATGGAAAGTAGCATGGAGATTCCTCAGAGAACTAAAAGGAGACCTGCTCTTTGATCCTGCAATCCCTGTATTAGATATTTACGAAAGGAAATAAAGATATTTTATCATAAAGACACTTCCTCTTGAATGTTCATAGCAGCACAATTCACAATTGCAAGGATGTGGAAAAAACCTAAGTGCCCTTCAGTACATGAATGGATTAATAGATTGTGGTGTATGTATACCATGAAATATTGTTCAACCATAGAAAGATGGAGATCTAGTCTCTTTTGTTGCAACCTGGATGGAATTGGAGACCATTCTCCTAAGTTAAGCATTGCAAGAATAGAAAAACAAACACCACATGTACTGAGCACTGAATTGGAACTAGTTAATCAACACCTATGTGCTCTTATGAAAGCAAGACTCAGTGAAGTTCAAGTAGCATGCAGGGGGAGAAGGGGTGAGTAAATTCCCACCAACGAGCACATTGCATGGATGTACTGCACGCTTTCTGGGTAAGGGACACGCCCATAACTCTAACTTTAACCTTACCAAAGCAAACTATGTAACCAAAACCAGCCCTGAAATAAAAAGATGAAGAGAGTGGAACCAGATAAACCAGTGAGAAGGATATTTCATTGGTCTGGGTTAGAGATGATAGTATTTGAACTTGTGTGATAGTGGAGGTGGTAAGTAAATGGTAATGTTTTGTAGTCTTGAGCCAGTTTTATTAAAAGAAATGTATAAGGAAACAAGTAATATTGCTTTTGACAAACCATTTACTGCCATTAACAATTTTTGTCATGAATGATTTTGCTTATTTTAAAAGATCAAATTTGGTTTTAAACGATAAATGTTTTCCCAATATTGTCGGAATTCAGAAGAAAGGTGATACTAAAGCAGATATTCTAAAACTATTTTGAACAATGTCATCATAATTGGAATAAGTGCCTGGTTTCCAGATGGGACTACACTGAAGTGGACAGCAGCACTCATGGGATGATATGAATCATAATATTCTTGTTATTTAAAAAAATTAATCACTCTGTAGTTGCAGCTTTCATAATAATTGACTTTCAATTGAATTTAAAAATCAGTTGATTATGTTGCTGATCATATTAGAGAATTAAGCTCCACAGAGTCCTGAGGTAAATACATCAAGTCTTGTTCTCCAGAGAGTGGTTGGAGGTGGAGGTGGGGGTCTGGTATTGGGAAGGGTCTCCTACCACTTCTTAGCCTTCTGGCTAACACTGTGTGCGGGAAGGGTCTCCAGCACCTGCTCAATCAGACTTCACCAGAAGAGTTTTACTTTTATCTATTTTATTTATATTGGGCCTCAGTGAGAGAATTCAATTATTATATAGCATTTCATGACTTAAAATATTTAAAATGTCTAAAAATATATAAACTTACTGTTCCCATTTTAGAGCTTTCCAAACGTCATTGAATGTCTACATGAGAATCTTTACAGCGAGCACACTGAGTAGGTTGTTTGTCCTTCCCATGGAAGATGAATGAAAATTACTGCATACCACAAAATAAATAAAATGTAAAAATGATACAGATAAATCTCTGTACTTTTTAATTAGCATCTCAGTAGGTTATGTGTCACCTGCCAGCTGACTACAATACAATCAAAATATTTTTTGTTTTTTGTTCTTTTGAGACAGTTTCACTCTGTTACCCTGGGTAGAGTACTGTGGTGTCATAGCTCACAGCAACCTCAAACTCCTGGGCCCCAAAGGTCCTCTTGCCTCAGCCTCCCAGGTAGCTGGAACTACAGGTGCCTGCCACAGTGCCCAGTAGTTTTCCTATTTTTTGTAGAGAGGGGTCTTACTCTTTCTCAGGCTGGTCTAGAACCCCTGAGCTCAGGGGGTTCATCTGCCTCGCCTCCCAGAGTGCTAGGTTTATAGGCGTGAGCCACCTGTCTGGCCAATCTAACTGTTAAAAACTGTCAATAGACTGGTAACCAAGTGGCAAATGGCTCCTGACTAAATACACTTAGTAATAATGACTTTGCTTACCCTGGACACACAGTAGGAGATCTTTTTAGATGAGACTCACTCCCCATTGCTGATATGATATTGACCCATCTCTTAGCTTTTCATATGGTGTTATGGCATTTGTCTCCTCTCCTCTTCTCTCCTTTCCTCTTCTCTCCTCCTCTCTTCTCTTATCTTCTCCTCTCCTCTCCTCACCTTTTTCCATTTTTTTTGGTTATCTTTGCCAGAAAATGGAAAAACACATTATCTTACAGCTATTGCTGCTGCAATTTCTAGAGCTACCAAATGCTTCCCATCTAACCCTAGCTTTTGCCCAACCCACTTGGAAGAAAAACTAACATCATAAGATCATTGCTGGACATAAGAGCAAGGGTGTATTAGTGTCTACAGCAAAGAGAAACTCAGTATTTGTTTATTCGGTGTTGAGGTTATTGCTGTAGAAATAGAAAGTTACATGGTTATCAGACTCCATCTTACTATTAAGCTATAGTTTAATCTCTTCTCTTTTCCCTCTCATCTACCTTCTTCTTTGGTGAGTGAGTCTTATTAACGCTAACATGAAAGGTACAGAAGGCAATAAGGCGTGCATACTCATTTCCAGATGGAAGGGCTTCAACAGTACTGTATGTATCTTAGTGGAAAGAGGGAAGGCGATGGAGGGATGGAGACCTGGATTGAAATATCAAGCACCTATCTTGAAGAGTTACTGTGAGGTTTAAACACCAGGAAGCACAGGAAAAAAAGTAACAGCTGGTATTATTATTTTTTAGTAAAAAGCATGTAATAAAAGTGTTAGAAGGATTTCATAATACTAATATGCAAAAAATATTTCAATACATATTTTGTGTATGTTCTGTAAGTCAATATCTATGCATTTATATGTATCTGCTTTTAAATTAGGTATTTTAATGTCACCTTGACAAAGCTTGTGGTCTCTAGGAGTTATTTTAGTTTGTAGAAATGTCTGGTTTCTTTTTTGTCAGTACTATTTTTCTTTCCTTTTTTTAATTTCTATTTTCCACTCTTGAGATTTGCACAGAAAGTACTTTCAGAGGAGAAAGACGAGGGTAGAATGGAGACGATGGAGGGCCAATGCAAAAATTGTTTCTAATTATTCTAATTTCACAATATTTTGTAGTTTCCTTTTTCACCTAAACCAAAAGATCGATTCACAAAGTTTGTTTCTGAAAACTTCAGTGACAGCTACTCTCTCCCTAATTCAACAATTTCAAGTTTTCTTGTTCTAATTTTACCAACCCGTATATCCATCTACAGAATGCAAACAGATTTGAATGCACAATGTCATCTTATTGGGTTTATTTAATGCAAGTATAAATCCATTTGTAAATAGATTATGTCTAAACTGTACCTAATAGCAATCTTGTCTCATAAAAGCTTAACAATATGAGAGATATTTCGAAAATGTGTTTTTCTGACTTTCTGAAGACAGTACCCAGTGCTGAAACAGGAAAGCATTTCACCACCTTGAGTTGGTCGTTTCTTTTCCCTACTCTGTGATGCTCCAATTTTAAAACTTATTTTATAAGTTCTATTTGGACACTACGTTAACCCTCAGGCCACAGAGTATTGGCAAACAGTTGATTTCGTTTTTCCCATTGGCATAGCTGTCGTTCACAGCAGCACTCCCTCCCTTTCTTTTGTTTAAATTGGCTGCAGTATTTCTTGCTTAAGGGATTTACCAGAATGTGGCCATACCTGGGATTGAGCTAAAATCAGGATAAAGAACTGGGAATGGGAAGGCTATAAACTGACCACTGGGTGGGGAACATCATTCTTTCGCTCTTCAGAAAAACACATGCGCACCATGAGCTCCGACTTCCAGAGGTGGAAAAATGAACAGAACATATGGTAAAGTTAAAAATTAATATTAATAAATGGAAAAGCTATTTCCCCACCAGGCATTTCATTTTAAGATTGTTCTCTACTGGAATGATGTATTTGACTCTCTAATCTACTTGAAATGGGCAATAGGCTGAAAATTGTAAAGAACACTCAAAGCAGAGGTAAGAAAGCGATGGCTGCCGTGTCTAGGAAGGGAGTAGATCCAAATTCTTGTTCCAAGGAAACTTACACAGCTTGCTAAGGAAAACTTTATTTTCCTCAGAATCATTGAGTCTCAAATTAAATAACATATAAGAAAACATTTCACATTGTGTATTGAAGCAGTACCCTGAACCCCATAAATGCAGCAAGGTACAAAGTTATGATTTAATAAAAAATAATTAATTGAAAAATAAAACAATTACCAAAATTAAAAAAAGAAAAACATTTAGAAATACACAGAATTCTCACTTATTTACGCCTTTATTTGTACATTTATTAAACTGAAAGGAACTTGAGAAGGAAAGGGAAAGACCTAAGCATGAGAAAACCAGGCCAGTTCTGCAGGCGTCTAAGAGTTTCGTGAGAGAGTGTCAAATACAGCACTTTTACATTTAACAATAAATACTGTCACGAGACCAATTTATACTTTTTTTCTGTAACTCAATGACATCTCATAATAGCATGAATCTGAAAAGAAGTAATGGAATCATTGATTTGGTGGTTGTTCAGTTATTTAATTTCAGCCTTCACTGAATCCATCAAACATGCCCCTCCCTCCCCGTCTTTCCACCTGTCTCCCTTTAGATCATTATAAACAAAGATTTCAACAAGGTAGACAATTGTTCTTTCATAACATTCTTTTTGTTGTTGTCCTAGGGTTTTCTGCTGGATGGTTTATTGGCTAGTAACTGAAACTGATTGATACGATAATAAAAATGCAAAAGCAAGCAAGTTCTGGCCATCGCTCATTAAAGACATTGTGTGAAATGTGACACTGGCAATACATGTGAGCCATAGACTCTTGCTATCACTAATTAATTAATTCAGCAAATGTGTACCTGATGTGCTAGGCCAGCAGTGATTAAAGCCTGGCCCAGGAGCCCCTGGGGGTCCTCATGATCTTTTCAAAGACTGTGAAATTGATGCTTCTTTTTCACCCTCATTTTCATACAGGTATACAGGGGAGTTTTCCAGAGGCAATGTGAGACGAAACAGCTAATGATGTGGATATGTGTGCTTGTGGATTCCTGTGTTTAAAATTTTTCTCTGTTTTAATTCTGAATACAGTAATCAAAAATTGAACAAACATCACATAGAACACACGTAAAAATATTTGTGGGGCTCTCAAAAATTTTAAATGTGTTAAAGGGTTCTGAAATCAAACACTCTGCCCACCTCTGTGCTAGGCAACATATTAATGAAAAATAATACAAAGTGGGTAAAATGTAGATTTTACTTAGGCTGCTTCTGTTTTTTAGTACAATGGGCAAGGTAGGAAGAGAGACGTCTATCCATCATTTCCAGTCAGCCATTCATTTCATTCCTCATCATTTGAGCTGGACCGCTGTGTTTATAGAGTTAAGTTCTACCTGCACTCCGTCCTTTGGAGTCAGGAGTTCTGTATAAACCCAGGCACCTTGGTAAGGGTTATGCAGGTCTGTATCTCTCAAGAACTGCATGCAAAAAGGACGTGTCCGTATTTGCATTTATGAGACTCTGCTACTTGTTAATGGTGACAATTGGCCAGGTGGAGGTTATAAGATACTCCTACTTTAGTATGTGCTCAGAGGGAAAACAAATAGAGGAATCAACATCAAAGAAAGATCTGGATTACCGCTTAGTAATATATATTCCATAATATGATTATGAAATTTTAGATTTTAAAGACTGATGATTTTAGAATAAAATAAATGAAGTCCTGATAGTAGAGTCATATTTTAGATACACATTAGAGTTTTTTTATGCATCTTATAAATGGAACTTTAAATGCCTCATGTAAGGGCTCATTTATATTTTGCTTTCCACAAATGTTTATTTATCAGAGGTCTAGTGTGTATGTTAGGCATTTTGAATACACAATAAATAAGACATGGGCTCTGCTCTCAGAGAGCTCATAATTTACAACCCCAAATGCAGAGTGACTTAGAAGCAGAGATGAAAGAATAATTGACTGCCCTTAGCATCACCTAGAAAGTTTCATAGAGACTGTATGGTAAGCATGAAAGATGAGGAAGGTATTCTAGATGTGAGGAATTTCATGCACAAAGACATAGATGCATTAAAATTCTCGGTATGTACAAAACACAGCAACAAGATGTATGTGAGGTGGGTAGTGGCAGGAACTAGGTTAGAGATTTAAGGTCAGATTAGATGACAAAGGGATTTGTTGGCCATTTTACAAAGCTTGAATTTTACTTAATCATTTGGGAGAACTGCACACCTACATGCAGGTCTGCGTGGTCCAGGCAAATAATGTGAGCGTGGGGTATTATGGAGGTCCCCTCCTTTGGTTTCGCTACCACTTACCCCAGTGGATGAATTTGCAGAGGACTATTTATTTACTATTTTAAAGTTGAAAAAACAGCCCAATAAGTAGCAAAGGAAAAGCCCAAGTGTGGAGGGGCAATGTGTATTTCACTGAAGAATAGTGTGAATGCCCACTCGGAAAGAAGATCATTGTGCGTCAGTTCCTGTCCAGGTAGGAAAAGTGTCCAGCATTTCCAAACCATTTTAATTTAGCAAGAAGAGACAGAAATCTCTCTCTCTCTCCCTCTTTCTCTATATACATATAGATGTGCACATACATATACATACATGTGTGTGTGTATATGTATATAAGTAGATATATTTATGTAAGTATAATCTCCTGATTTTTCAATATTAGAAACTAAGTTCATATCAATATCAATAAAATAATTTCTAATCTGATTATAAAATAAATTATAATCTCATTGTGATAGGCATTGAGAAGTCCTTGAAGGTTTTTTAAGCAGAATAACAACACGATGAGTTTTTATTTTAGTAAAGCAAAGGTGGAGAGCAGATTGCAAAGGACAGAGGCCGACACCAAGGACCTCAGTCCTGGGAATGGTGCACAGCAAGCATGAGGGCAAAGCCGAGATTCCATTCCTACAGAAACCAGTCACATTCCTGTTTTCCAGCAATGGCCCACACATTTCCTCCTGGCAAGACTTTCCCAGAAGTATATTAAGGTTTAGTCAACTGAGTGAGCAAGGACCAGTTTTCTCATCTGCAGAAAAACTCTCAAAGCAGACACCCACATGGTAGAGGGTCCCCGGATTTATCTTTATAGAGGATAGCTTCAATAGTGATTCCCTTGCTCAGATACCTTTGGGAACAGCAGAGCAGATGCTCCCATGAAAGATGCTACCTAGACCAAGTTCACGGACATATTTGTTTTCCAGATTTAAACCCGGATATTGGCAGATGCCTTTATCTGTGCCACATACTTGGTGGCTGTATTCCAATGGAATGAAATATTTGAAATGAAACAAAAGTGCTTTTGAGTGCTGTGAGAAGTCAATGCAAATGGGACCTTGGCAAGACTTGGCTCAGAAAGCTGCCCAAATTTCCCCCTCATTTCTTCCTTCCTTACTAGTTTGAGTAAATAAAATATTTATGATTTTGTAATAAAATCTTCTAAATACTAAGCCCTTTCATATGTCCCCAAGGTGTGGTAATCCTCAGAAGGACCGAGAATACCAGGGCTCAGTCACAGCCCTTGAATGGGATGGTGCCGCTCTTGAGTTTCCTCCTGATGTTGCTCTTAGTTTCCCAAACTTAAGGCCGTATGCGGTCTTTTGCTTAATTTTCCCTTTGGGAAAATATCCAGGCTGTGTCCATGCCAAGAAATTTTCCCTATTGAAATCATATGCAACTTTGTTTTCAAATTCTAGTGAGTGGATTCTGGTGACTCCATGGTCGCTTTGATAAGCCATCTTGGTTTTTTCAAAATGCAGAGAGAACAGAATTAGCTGCATTTGCCACTGCTAATCTTTGCTCTTGCTGTTCATCCCTGACCTGGCCTATGTCTTTCTCAGATGAACACAGCAGCGTCGTGTCAATGCAAGGTACTTCTTGCTTCCTTGGCTCCCAGCCTGCCTGTCACATCTTCTCAGTTCTCAAGCAGTCATTGCCATGCCTCAGCTTTCCACTATGTAAAATGGGGATGACACCATAGTTATCACATGGTGCTGTTATGAGAACCAACTGAGACAGTGTGAGTGAAATGCGTCAAAAAGTATCCAGTACAGAGAAAACATTCTAAAGTGTTGACTATTGTTGCTGTCAATGTTGATGCCGTTTTTACTGTAGACAATAATGTTTGAAGGTAGACATTAGCTAACTGAGACGCTATGGTCAAAGTCCTGGGGAAATTGAGTCTCTGGCATTTCACCAGAATTATCTCATAGTATCTTTCTCCATCCCTTGCTCCAATCCCTGCCGGGCTCTTGACTAGCTGCATCTCGTGGTGCTTATGAAATTTGTGTCTCATTGAGCGATTGGGAGAATCTAATCTGGAACCCTGTTTTTCCCATTAGGCTGTACTCTCACTCTAGAACCTTTGAGGGACGGGCCTTTACTAAAACTACCCTGCGCCTGATACTAGAACTACTCACCACTGGATTAACAGCAGAGCCTGCACCCAAACTTGTCTCATCTTGGCCTATAATTCTGATGATGTGACCTTACCCTGAGCTCTGGATATTTTTCTCAGGGTCATCTCCTTTGTTTCACCGTTAAAATTAAACAACATCTATTGTGGTACCTGTAAATCTTTCACTGCTTTAGCCTTGGTATTTTCCTAAACTGCTATGTCCCTTTCCTGCTGGCAAACATATATTTGCCCTTCACTGTAAGAGCCCTTTCTTCAAGGGCAGTCTCAGGGTTAGACGTCTTCCCATGTCCCTCAGGACAACTTTCTGATTTTGCCGAGATGGAGTAGATAGTCTAGCTCTTTATGTTTGTGTTACTGTTCCCTCTCAGGGAAGTTAAGCTAATTCTCCAGCTGTAGATGCTATTTCCTCACCAGGTAGGTAAACTTCAATACCATCCTGATTCTAACTGCACAGAGTTAGCACCAGACTCCAGAAGGTTAAGGGCTCAGCCCTCCATAAGGCTGCACTCTGGGTATAAATCTGGGGGTTCTGATGGTGCCTTCAGGATGAATAAATAGTTCTAGAGTTCTAAAACAACTCAAAAGCTTCAACGAAAGTGCTATACTTATGAGTACAGTTTTATGACAAAGGATTCACACAGGACAAGGTCTGGAAGGGTCGCAGACACAGGATCCAATCCTGTCTCCGGGGGATCTGAGCACATCACTCCACTGGCACATCAGGGCACTCACCCATCTCTGCAGTTTCACAGAAGTTTCACTACATAGGCAGGACTGAGTAACTAGTTGGCCATAGGATTGAACTCAATCCCCAGCTCCTCTCACTTCCTTGGGTCTCAGGTTTTCGCAAAGCTCTCACTCTCTAATCACGTGTTGGTCTTTCTGGTGACCAGCCTCCATCTTGAAGCCATCTAGGGGCCCACCATGAGTCACCTCTTCAGACACACCTCTCATTCAGAAAATGTTAGGAGTTTTGAAGCTCTGTGCCAAGTACTAGGTATATTCTTTATTACACCAAAGACCATTTAAAATTTACTCATGATTGTGATCTCTGCCTAAATAAAAATACTGGATTAATCCCCTCCTATGGGTCCTGAGAAAGACCTTGATCTAATCTATTTGGGGCTGAGTTCCCAGGCACAGAATATGGTGGACACTGAGGGAGAGAGACTTTTTTTTCAGGACTCACGGCCAAAGCCCTATAACAAAAGGCAGACTAACAAGAGAAAAGTCCAGAAATTTATTTAATATAAATTCTACATGATATAGGAAACTTCAGAGATGAAAACCCAAAGAAACAAGGAAACCTATTTGTGTTAGGTTTGATGAAAAAGCAGATGGTCGTGAAGGAGCGTGACTGGACAAAGGAAGCATTATTTAATGGTAATGAACTGGGTGGATTTAGCAAGGCCTGTTTTTCAGATTCTTCTCAGTGTCACTGTACCTTCAGAAATAAGGACATTCTTTTCCTTCACATATAGGGTGGGCTTCAGAGGCAAGTCAGATAATTCTTTTATGTCCTGTTTCAGGGGAGAGGACCAGGAAGACCTTCCTAATTTGCTGATTTCTCAAATGCCAATGTGCCCTATGTTGGTATAGCATGCATGCTCTGAGCCCCACCAAAATCTTTATCTGCTTTTCATATTTGAGATTGTTAAATTAAGCTCAGCTTCCCAGAAAACTGATCATCAGTCCCCAAATTATTAGTCACTGGTTTTTCTATAAAAGCTATTAGATCCTTTTGGGAAAGGACTCACAGTGGACTGTTCAGAGAGTGTGGAGTTTCCCAGATGCTTGCAGAGTAACATTCACTGGGGGACCTGGCTGTACAGGCAGAAGTTCTGCTTAAAACTGGCCACTTCAACTCCTCTATGCCAACCCTTCAGGCGGAGCTCCGAGGTAGGATACTGTTGCTTAGAGTGTCAGGATTCCTTCCAGGGAAACCTGGCTTAAATCTCAGGGGTTTATATAGACCAATGTGATAAGTCAGTTAAACTGTTACAGGACTAACAGTCATTCCTTGACTATTAATATGTATACGATATCACCCATGGAGCAAGAAAAAGAAATAATTTTCTAATTTCTAACATTATATGCTTATTTTACCAATCCAAGAACAACTGGCTACCTTTACAGATAATTAGCATCCAAAAAAAATTTTTGTTTTTGTTTTGTTTTTCATGAATTTCAATCTAGTTGTAGGTTGTTTTTACTTATTTGCTCCAATTTCTATTTAGTGACATGTCTGAATGGTCCAAGGACCCCAGATCCCCAGATGCCATTTGCTAGATAAATGATTCCCCCTGACTCCAGAAGAATCAATAACCTCATCTGTTTTAGCATTTAACTTTGGAAATACTTTGTTTACTCTGACCTTCTGTAAGATCAGGTTGACATATGGATGCTTAATCAAGCATTTAAAGCAAGTACAAATAACAGGGACTTTACATATGTAATATCCATAAGCTTCTAGGCTGGCTTCAAATTTCTTATGCTAGGTCATCTAATATAGTTCATTTAGAACATACTTTAAATTTAGCACTTTAACCTAGTCCTAAAAATTGTTTGATAAAATTATTCAAAATGCAGTATGTAACTGTGGTGATATAAGCAGATGTGTTATATATTTCCATAATTCTACTATTTGCAGAGTTCTAGGGTTAAATGGAATTGCCCTGTGAAGTTTCAGAAACATTTATGAATTCTTTTCATTTTCTTTCTTTCTCTTTCTTCTTTCTTTTTTTCCTCCTACTTTCTCTTTCTTTCTTTCTTTGTATTTCTCTTTTATTTATTTCTCTTTCTTTTCTCTCTCTTTAACTTTTCTTTTACTAAAGATGAAAAATGTGAGTGATAAAAACCTGGATTTTCAACACTAAGGTCATAGCAATATAACACCAAACAAAAATGGAGATATGAAAAAACATCAGCAATGATTACTTTAATAATTACTTTATGAAATCACAGAACTATCAAATCTTAGATTTTCCTTTGCTTTTCACTAAATGCAGAAATTTCTTCTATAACAAGATCAAACCACTTCCAAGCTTTGATTTGCTTCTGATAACAAAGGTGCCAACTAAATAAATAGGAATATATTTTTACCTCTTGAAAGTCAGAAAACTTATTCAGTAAGTTTTGCCTAGTTGATTGTTCTTCTTTTCTTTTTAGTAGATTTGGGAATATTTTTGTTAATGCATTTGTGAAAAATAATATTTTTTGAAAAATAGTACATGTTCTATTTGTTTTCTTGCATGTAAAATGACTGCCCTCAGTAGACACATGAAAAAAATACCCAGCATCACTGATCAACAGGGAAATGCAAATTAAAACCACAATGAAATATTACCTAACACCAGTGAGAATGGCTCATATCAAAAAGTCCCAAAGCAACAGATACTAGCATGGAATGTGGAGAGAAAGGAACGCTTATATACTGTGGTGGGACTGCAACTTAGTACAACCTCTATGGAAAACAGTATGGAAACTCCTCAAAGAACTGAAAGTAGACCTACCATTCAATCCAGCAATCCTACTATTGGGTTTTTACCCAGAAAGACACCTGCTAAAAGTATCTCCGTATGATTATCTGTGTGTCAGTTTCTGCTTTATTTGCTTTATATGTTTCCGGCTGTATTATTTGATGAAAAAGAAGTTGACAGTTGCATTTTCCTGGTAAAATTCACATGAAAATATTCTCTTTATGTCTAGTAATATTTTTCCCTACAATCTATTTTGTTTGCTATTTCTGTAGCTATAACCGTTTTTTTTTTTTTAATCATTTGCATCATATCTATGCATTTTCCCCCTATCCTTTCCCTTTCGGGCTTTCTGTAACTTGGTTTAGATGTGTCTTTTCTAACCAAAGTATGTTGTGGGTAGTTTTGGTTTTTGCAGTTGTTATTGTTACCTTGTTTTTTTTTTTTTTTTCTGCTTCATCTGACAGTTCATTTCACTGAGCTTTATAGGACCTTCATATTTAGAAGAACAGTGATATGTTTTGAGTTTCAATCTACCATTTTCTTATAGGATTCCTGTTGGTAGCATCTCTTCCATGTTCTTTTTATCTCTCCTTTCTGGACTAGAGTGAGTGATTTTAGTTTAGTTTTTTTTTTTTTTCCTATATTGTTGGTGGTCAAAGTAGGGATTATAACATAGACCTTTGATTCATTAAAGTCTAATTAATTACTTTTGTCCATCTTTCAGAGTCACTGACAAGTATTTTACGACATTTTTAACTTTGTTAATCCAAGCAAAGCACAAACTTTACCCACGTTCCTACCTAACTTGAATTTGCTTTTATGTTATAGTATTAAATGTCTGGGCATCTAACATATCTAAACATAGAAAAGGTGCAGTGAAAGTAAGGTATTATAATTTTACGGGTCCACTATTTGATTCATCATTGACTACCATTATACGGCCCATGACTGTGGGTAACACCAGCATGGATGATCATATTTTATTAAGGGTAATAGGGAAAAGTTACTATTTTCTAGAAATAATTCTGACTTTTCTATTTGGGTGGTCTCTCTCCTTTTCTCGTAAGAATTCATTACACTAGGCCAGTTTCTCAATATCAATGGAGAAAGAAAGCACAGTGTAAAATTATTCTAGTGTTGAAATGACTATCTAGAAAGAAGCCTTTCTACTCACATGGCCATTAAGCTAGTGTGTATTATAGATAAAAAGTGTGTATGTCTGTGGGTACATAGACATGACATTGGAAAGTGAGAAAGAAATTTGAGTTTTCAGGAAATACTGAAGAATGAGCCTGGCTTTTTGCTTCAAAGCCAAATATTGTTAAATGTGCAAATGTGAAACGTAAGGTCTTGTATAATTCTTCCTAGCCCACTGCCTTCCTTTATCACTGGATTGTTGAAACAGTATCCCAGCTGGCTTCCCTATCTCAGGCATCTCCAAATTCATCCTTTGTACTCATGTCAAGGCCACATTTCCTGAAAACAAAACATCTGATCCTTGCCTTCAGGATAATTCCAAAAATCCAAAAATGTTTGCAGAGTTGATGTAATAGTAAATTAATTAATGTTTGTTAAGCCCCAATCCATACCAACATGTTCAGTAAATGATAGATAATATGATAATGGTCACTTCTAAAAGACCAAAGTAATATTATATTGGTTAATAAATGTATTGAGGCAATTCTAGAGCAGAGGCCTTTGAAACTTCCTTCAAAAACTATTAAGAGGATAGCTGTAATTAGTAGGCATGAATGCATTCAAAGTCTGAAAGAAATTAATTTGGGGGTTAAAAAAGAAAAACATTTTAAACTGAATCTGCAAATGAAGTTGGATCTAGCACCATTACTATTCATGGCTGTTATAATGGAAAAGCTGGACTTTTATTTTTTCCAACTAATAGATATATATTTTTAAATGTATATGTAAGGTTGCCTGTGCAATCACATTATTTTAATAGTTGTCATTATTACTATCCATTTAAATACAGAGGAATTTAGTTTGAAGAGAAACTATAACCTTTCTTTATTTTAATTCACATTCTGTACAGGAAAACCGTGACTTGCAGGTTCAAAGGAGGAAGCCTTTAAAAGGGCTTGTAAAAGGCCTCATAGGCTTCTTGGACATCAAATAGCTCAGCAAAACAGCATTATGATGATTTAAATGTAAATGAATTAGAAACATATGGATCGCATTCCCTTGGAAATACACACGGGTTTGGAAATTAAGGGGGAGCTGACAAAACGGACTGCACTGTGCTTAGCAGAGAATGTTTGAATAATGGGTTGAAATTTTTGCCAAATCCTGAAGGCCGATGGGTTTGTCCTATGGATATTTTTACAAACCCCATGGGTTTTGAGGTTCCTTGGCTTTGAGAATCGTTACCTGTCAAAGCCCCTGTGGCCCTTGCTGCTGCGCTCCTCTCCACACCAGGCACGGTTACTAAAGAGGAACCAATTTGGAGAGAATGCAGGCGGGGAGCAGCAAGCAGCCAGAGGATTTTTTTTTTCTTTCTCTTTTATTCTTCTTTCTCTTTTTCTTTTCTGATTTTCCCCTTACTCCATTCCTTTCCCTTTTCCCTTTTTAACCTTCCTTTCTTCTTTATTTTGTTATTTCTTTTCTTTATTCCTACCTTTTGTTGTCACTCAAGCACACAGGAATGGATAAAAACAGTGTGCTTATAAGGCAAAAGCAATGTGGAGGGGGTGGAGAAATTAGTTATCTATGGTCTTATTATTTGTTTCTTCAAAATTACAAAAAAAAATTCTTCAATTTAAGAAAAAACTGTAGGTTCCATCATAGACTGGAAAAGTTTGAAAAACTTTCTCTCCAGCTTTCATGATGGCATAAGGACAAATCCTTGGGCTTACTCTGTCATGTTTAAGCCTTTTAGGGTCTCTTGAAAGCAGCATCACTTCAGTTCAGCTCATTTTCCGAGATAATTTATCATTATTAATATCAATCCTAGGTATAATGAATTAATTTCTTTAAAATGAGTTGACACACAGAATATCAGAGGCCGAGGGCTAATTCAGCGCTGCCCAGCCTGGGTGAAAGCACATGTCATAGTAATAGGGCTGGCTCGTGTGTGTGTGTGTTACAGAATATACTGCCTCTTCATAAGCAGCTACAGAATTGATAGTTAAATCTCTCTGCATGGATTTGCTTCCCATATGGAACTAATTGCCTCTGGAATAGCTAAAGCCAAAAGATCGCTGCAATTTCAAAAGCTTCTCTTATCTTTCCTCTCGTATGGCTGTTGACAGGAGCAAAACACATCTATCCTCATTTATTATATTGGTCTCATCAAGTAAGGATGTGTTGATGGGGACTGTTGCAGAACCAGATGGTCCAAGTTGGTCTTTTATGTTTCAAGCATTCTCCCCTCCTTATTTTAAAAAGTCCAAACAAAGACCGTCCTGCACTTGGACTGATATTCTAGAATCTCTACCCTTACAGGACTCCGCCTGGTCTCTTAGTGGTCTCCTGGTCTCTTAGTGTTTCTGTATCCTTTAACCCTATCTCATCATACTTCACTCATTTTATCTCTTCTGGTGCTATTGGAGGCTGAGGAATGATGAGCCTTTCTGCTTGGATCCTGACAAGAGGTCTTTTGCTCTTCCTTCTATTTTTCTACCTCAGGGTTAGCCCTATTTCTTTCTTGAAATGCGTAGGCCAGACCTCTCCCTTCTAAATCCTTAAAGCCACCAATAATTCTCTCTCTCTCTCTGTCTGATGGAGGTCCAGGAGGGAAGGCTTCCTTCTCCAAACCACTGAGGAAAATAGCGTAGAGATAAATTGAGAGTCAGCACTCCTGTGCTGACTGTTCTTATTATCTGATTGTCATTATATTAGTTAACACTTCGGGAATGGGAACCTGTGCTAGGAATAAGCACGTCAGATGTATGGACTTACTGAGTCCTCTCAACTACCTTCAGAGCATTATTACCTCATGTCATAGAGAAAGAAATTGTGGTACAGGAGATGAACCGTCTGGAAGGATCCTCAGGACAAGAACGAGTGACCTCAAGTTTATCAAAGGCATAGACAGGAATGACACAGTGCAACTGGCTCTCAGCTACTGCTGCATTCTTATTGGATCTCTTTTCTCCCGAGTTCCCAGAATAAGTAGAAAAACTTTCAGACAGAATTTCAGGAACAAGAGCCCGAAACCGTTAATATGAGAAATACTGCTGAAGGCAGGGATGACATTTCCCTTACACACTTCTGGCCGTGCTACAGAATAACTTACTCTCTCTGTGCTATAGTTTCCTCATCTGGGAAACGAGGGTAAGTGCCTTTGCCACAAGATTATTGTAAAGATTATTACATAATTCCTAGAACAGTGTCAGTCACTAAGTCAGCCCTAGGAAGAGATGTCAGCTGTGACATTCTGCCAAGGAATGCCCACAATGCTGGGTCTTGCATTGTTCTCATTTGGGAAAGAAATAGGGCAGTGGATTGCTTCAGACATGCACATGCAGGTGCCCACTGAAAACATCCCCCTTAGTAACCCACCTCATACTGAATGTAGACCAATTATTTTTTTTTCCATCAAACCTGTCAATTCTTTTGCATTACCTATCTTGGTTGGTGGCACCAGTATATTCCAGCGCAGTAGGCAGAGTGAGAAATCTTGGAGTTGGTCTTTATTTTTCAGCTCATGAACAACTAGTCTTCAATTTCTCTTGATTCTACTGGCAGAATATCTTTCAAATGGCTCCCTTTGTTCATGGCCACTCCCTGGACTAAGGTCATTTGGATAGCCATCAAGTGAGCAGTCTTCTCTACTCTATTCCATACAAAGCGCCACCAGAGCATCAAAAAAAAAAAAAAAAAAACCTCGAATAATGTTATTCTTATGAATAACTCCCCATTTCCAGAGAATGAATTCCAATCTCTTTGGTATGTACGATATTTCTGTGTGCCTTCTCTAAATACACCATGCATATATTTCCATGCCTCTGGGCCAATGGCCATACTTGGTCCTTTCTCTGAAAGATCTTTCCAAGAGGAGACTAAGCCTTTCTAAGCTTTAGGTCCTTAACCCTCTCAATCCCTCACTCTAAAATAATTGTACATAGTTCAGAGCAAAAGTTGTCATGAGGCTGAAGTAAAGAATGACTCTAAAGCACCTAGCATGGGATTTGACCTTGCAGTGTGGCCTTGGGTAATTCTGCAACTTTTTTGTGCTTTAGTTCCACTTTTATAAGGTAGGGATAGTACCTACATCACAGAGAGTTCGGGAGAGCTGAATTAACCAGCATATGTAAAATGCTTACAACAGCTCTTCTTATTCCTGTCTTATTTTTCTCATTATTCCTCTAGTTCAGTTACAAAATGCCACTGATGCTAATTTATGCGACAGAGTGAGAAGGGGTTTTTTTGGAGGGGGGATTTATTATAATTTATAATGTACATTTTATGCATTCTGAAAATAACATTGCATTAGAACAGTGTATTTTAAGGCACACCCCAAATGCCAATGCCTCATGAAGGCATCCCTAAGCGCTCTGCCTTCCTTAGACCAACCTACTTCTAGCTCCAGTTTCCCAGGCAGTTTGCCCATATTTCTAGTTTAGTGCTGTATTATGCGATAGAAGTATTATCTGGGTTTGTGTCTGTCCCATTTAGAATGTGAGCCAGGAGTTCGTGCCATGTTCACTTTTGATGTCTCCACAACCCCCTTAGCCTTTCTGCCACCCCCAGATGACTTCTCTGTGCCTGACAACCAGTAGGCATCAGATAAACATTGACTGAATGCATCCTGAATTGGGTAATGAGCCATTGTCCCACCTTTGGGGCTGCTTTCACAAATATCTAAGGTTTAATTTGGGACTGTGGCCATCCTGGATGAGCTTCAGAGACCAGAGTGTTGTCACAGCAGCAGGGACCCCACCAATTTGGCTCCTAAAACATTTTGACAAGAAAAATGTGAGTTTCAAGATACCTGAAGGCTTATTCCCTGGTTTCCTCAAACACAGTTGGGCTTTCATGTGGTGTTACACTTGCTTATTGATACCCAGTATTTTTCTTGTTGGGCCAAATGCGGCAATATATTATTTATTTGACACTGCGGTAATCCATTCAATTGGATGGAAAAGAACATATTAGTCAAATGAAACTGATGTCTGGTAGCCATGCACACTCACCCAAATAATCTGCCCCTGGATCCCGTTCATGGGCCGGGGCTCCAGCTGTTTGACGCCGAGCCACATTCTCGCTCGGGGATTTATTTTCCCTGGCCCTGCTGGGACACTAAAACCAACTTTCCAATTCAGCCTTAGCCTCAGACTCCAACCCCTGCACAATAGCAATACTGTGTGATGACTACCGAGGACAGGCGAAGAGGGATGACTGTTTTAATAGCACTTTATGACTCCTCAAGACGGACTGGAAACATCACCACAAGGAGAAAAAGGTATTCGCCAAGGAGAGGGGACGCCTCTGTAGTCAGAATCTGAGCTGGAATCAAAACCACAGACAGAAATAGGGCTGAGGTCCTACAGTGTAAATTCCAGGAACCGAGGAGGAAGCTTGAGGACATGGCCACTGGGGCTTTCAGAAATGTGCTAATTGTGCAATATTCACAGCTAGTGAGGGAGTAATGATAAAATCACAACCAGAATTGAATGAGTAAATCTGCGGGCAAATCATTTGGAGAACAATCGTCAAAACCCATAGTAATGAAGGAAAGACACGTCACTCTCCCGACTGCCTTTCCATTTGCCTCTCCTCTTTCTGCCTAGCATTTTCACACTTTGGTGCACACACTCCTCCTCTCTCCTTCTCTCTCTCTCCTTCCTTTTAGAGTAATGAAGCATAGTAAGTCTACAAAGTTTGCTCATGGGATCCATGTTGTGCTTTGTAATATTTTTATCTCTAACCAAAAATATAAAAGACGATGCTATATACCTACAAGTACATCAATCAAATGTAGCTCTCACATTTGGTGATCAAAAAGGTCAAGTCTAATTTTGAATCTTGATTCTAAACTCTCAGCAACATCTGAAATCCATTTTGTTAATGGTTCTAGGAATAAAGTAGGATCCTGATAGAAGAATCTGCACTTCTTTTGAGCCAACAAGAAATATCTAGTCTTTAGCCAAGGGTCAGCAAGTGACTTTTTCAACCAGTGTTTGTTGGGGTTGTTAATATTTAGGATTTCTCACGCAGTGGGGTCAAGTCTGAGGAGGATGTCCTAACTAGTATATGTGAGGAGCCTTGCCATGCCAGGGCAGCTTCCAAAAGTTGCGTATTCATGCAAACCCAAAGAACTCCTAGAAGAAACACTGTCAGATATACCTTTATTTCC
The DNA here is from genome assembly GCF_000181295.1 of Otolemur garnettii. Lineage (NCBI taxonomy): Eukaryota > Metazoa > Chordata > Mammalia > Primates > Galagidae > Otolemur > Otolemur garnettii. The sequence continues at coordinate 13,127,005 of NW_003852399.1, forward strand.
CAGAACCAAGACTCTTGAACAATGAGAACAAAGGCTGCCTTAAGCCTTGGAGCTTGTAACCTTACATGGCAAAGAACTCTTTCAGGAATAAAATTTTTTAAATATGCCAATGAAGGTACATATATTTCATGTCACATATCAAAGACAACCAATTAGCTCTTTCTTCCTGGAGCTGGGTTAAGGATGATTCAGAGGCTCTATGAAGACCCTATGGGGAATATACCATAGTTGATAAGCAACACCTGCTGTTGCTGGCGCAGGTGGATGTGTTTCCTATTGTCCTACTTGGGGAAAGAGGACTTTTGAATGCGACATTACATGGTACCACTCAAGTAGGAACTGCTCAACCTGGGAAACTGTCTCCAACTGTTTTGAGAGAGTAGGTTGTGCATGTAGGAGACGGAGAAACTCAGTCATGTGTTATAGTAAGAGTATAGTAGTGTTGTAATACACACTATAGAAATTTCAGTAAAAAAACCAAAAAGAATACCTTTATGGAGCCTGCTAAGAAAGTATATAAGCAGAAGGAGAGAATTCTGCCCATTTTTATAGAAACACCATCCTGAGAAACCAGGCAGGCCAGTACTCCAGCAAAGGGACAGATGTGCAGCCACCAGTGAGCAAAACGGCAGGTCGATTCTTGGCTTAAATGAGAGAGGGCCACAATTTAGAATTAGACATAACAGCACAGGCAGAAATAAGTTATCCATGGAACAGAGGCCACTTCTGACACCTGTAATTTAAAATCAATAAACGTAACCTAGGAGATTACCTGGGCTACACAAATTTGCCTGGGTCATCGTAGTATTTATCCCTTGTTTAACAAATTTCCTTTTTTTACTTACATTTAGGCCTGCATTGTCCAATGTGATGGCTTCTAGTTATATGTGAATTTTAAGTTTAAACTTCTTAAGGTGAAATAAAATTAGAACTTCTACTCATCAGTTATAATAGCCCCTCTTCAAGGACTCAACAGACACATGTGACTAATGGGCTTCATGTTGGATAGCACCGATGTAGGACTTAAGGCCATACTACAAGGCCGTAATGGTGAAAACAGCATGGTACTGGTACAAAAATAGAGACATAGACTTTTAGAATCAAATAGAAAACCAGGAAATGAAACTAATATTTTATAGCTACTTAATCTTCAATAAACCAAACAAGAACACACACTGGGGGAAAGAATCCCTATTCAATAAATGGTGCTGGGAGAATTGGATATCCACATGTAAAAGACTGAAACTGAACCTGCACATTTCTCCACTCACAAAAATTGATTCAAGATGGATAAAAGACCTAAATTTAAGGCATGAAATGATGAAAATTCTCAAAGAAAGCATATGAAAAACACTTTAGAAGATATCAGCCTGGTGAAAGACTTTCTGAAGATGACTTCCATGGCAAATGAAACAACAACAAAAATAAATAAATGGGACTAAGTGAAACTGAAAAGCTTCTGTGAAGCTAAGGAGATAACAACCAAAGCAAATAGACAACCTACCCAATGGGAAAGGATATTTGCATATTCTGAATCAGACAAAAGGATCTGTTAACTAGGATCTACAGAGAACACAAATTAATCCATATGAAAAAAGCCAACAAACCATTTATCAATGGGCAAGAGAGATGAATAGAACCTTCTCTAAAGAAGACAAATGGCTAGCAAACGTATGAAAAAATACTCCTTGTCCCTAATTATTAGAGAAATGCAAATCAAAACCACCCTGAGATATCATCTAACCCCAGTGAAAATGGCCCACATCACAAAATCTCAAAACCGCAGATGCTGGTGTAGATGTGGAGAGAAGGGAACACTTTTACACTGCTGGTGGGACTGCAAACTAATACAACCTTTCTGGAAGGAAGTATAAAGAACCCTCAAAGAACTCAAGCTAGACCTCCCATTTGATCTTGCAATCCCATTACTGGGCATCTACCCAGAAGGAAAAAAAAATCCTTCTACCATAAAGACATTTGCACTAGACTGTTTATTGCAGCTCAATTTGCAGTCTTCAAAATGTGGAAACAGCCTAAATGCCTACCAACCCAGAAATGGACTAACAAGCTATGGTGTATATATACCATGGAATACTATTCAGCCATTAAAAAGATGGCAACTTTACATCCTTTTTATTAACCTGGATGGAAGTGGAACACATTATTCTTTAAAGCATCACAAGAATGGAGAAGCAAGAATCCTATGTACTCAATTTTGACATGAGGACAATTAATGACCTAGTACATGGTGGGGGGTGGGGAAAGGAAAGAGCAAAGAGAGGGAAGGAGGAAGGGGGGTAGAGGAAGGGAAGACCAGAGAGAGGGAAGGAGGAAGGGGAATGGGGGTTTATGGTGTGTGACACACCTTTTGGGGGCGAGACACAATTATAAGAGTGACTTTACCTAACAAATGCAATCAATGTAACCTATTTCTTTGTACCCTCAATCAATCCCCAACAATTAAAAAAAAAGCCCTATTGGAAAGCACTAATCTAGACTATAGGAAGAAAAAAGTTCTCAGTTTATGGAACTATCTTCATAGAACTAAGAAGAGAATAACCTATCCAAATTACTCAAAGCCACTCCTATGTGTTTATGCTTTGTTGCCAACTTCTGTTGCCTGATTAGGTGTTTGGTAAGGTAGGTGATAAATTATATCATTGGAAAAGTGATTTGGAGATTGCCTATGGGTTTCTTACAAATCAGACAGCATTAAACCTGTCAGGAATTCTCTTATCTCTAATCTTCCCAACAACCCTTCCAGGCTGGCATTTCCATTTCTTTTTAACAGACAAGCACATTAAAATGTAAGAAACTTAAAGACACATACCTGGGAAATGGCATGGCAGTGATGAGAACACAGACCTGCTTGGCCATAATCTAGATTTCTGTTTTAGCACATTGCCTACTAAGAAAATAAGTGCAGAAATCATCATAAGGTAGAACATCTCTTTGTGTCTGTGTGTATTCACTGTTTAGCTCCCACTTACCAGTACCAACATGTGGTGTTCATTTTCCATTCTGTAGATACTTAGGACAATGGTCTCCAGTTCCATCCAAGTTGCTGCAAAAGACATTATTCCGTTCCTTTTTTTTGGTTGAGTAGTACTCCCTGGTGTATACATACCACATCTCCTTTATCCATTCATTAATTGATGGGCAGTTAGATTGATTCCTTTTCCAACTGTGAATAGTATTACAATAAACATTTGAGTGCAGGTGTCTTTTTGATAAAATGACTTCTTTTCCTTTGGGCAGATAACCAATAGTAGGATTTCTAGATTTTAGTAGGTCTACTTTTATTTCTTTGAGGAATTTTCATAGTCTGTTCCATAGAAGTTGTACTAATTTGCAGTCCTACCTGGTGACACTTCCACCTGATTTTGCACATGGGACCAATGGTCTGCTTTCTTGTTAGAAAGTAAGTCACTTTTCCATTTTGCCACCCTGTTATTAGGTTAGTAAGTAGTCTTCCAAAGTGTTCTATCTATTCATAAGCCCCACATTCTATGTTAGTAGTGATATTGGTAGCAATGGATCTTCTGAATAGGGAGACTCTAAATCTCACTAACATGGGTAATTGTCATGAAATTTATAGATTTCAAAATCTGCAATAATCCATCATCAACTCCAGGATTTTGAAAAACCAGTGTACCTACCTATTCTGATTAGATGTGAAGCAGGAAGCCCTTCTCTGTTTCAAAAAATAAACCAGATTTCCTAGCTTCATAATTTCTTAGACCCCTTTGTTTCTTCCCTTGGTCAGCAAAACATACTGATTTTTCTGAGGCAGCACCTCAAACTATTTTGACAGCAAAGCTTGGAAGAATGAGTTAGATGCCATGAGAAACTTTTTTCTTTTTTTAACCTACCTTCTTACCTCCTTTTTTTAACCTAGGGTTCCAGGCGTGTGAGAGTTTGTGTATGTGAATATTGCCAGACTCTTAGAGAAGCCCCTCTTCTGCCTGATGCCTGAAGTGCTAAACAAACCCTGATTTTGCTATCATTTTCCAATCTCAATTAGACTTAGCTGGAAGAAGGGGGTAGAGAAGAGAGGAAAATCCATACATTGAATTTACACTGAGCTTTACTAAGAATTTCAAAATCGATTCACCAGATTTGAATAATTCATCTAACCCACTGTGTTTCATAGTTTCTGTCTTGAAAGCCACTGAAGTCAGTTGTGTTCTTGTATTGTATCACTTGGAAGACATTAATGACCCACAGTCATTGTTTTGTGAGATTACACACTCCGAGTTTTGAATTTATCTGTTTACTTTGGTTGGTTTTCATTAAAAAGAAAAAAAGTTCTTCCAGGCTATAGCACCATATCATAAAAAGTGCTTTAAAACGCAGTCTTCTCATCTAAAAACTACGTAAGCAGAGATCGTTTCATTTTGAAAAACATGTTGTTTTGTCTACTGTTTCCTATTTTGTTTTCTGCCATCTTTGGAAACTTTATGAAGCATCAGGGTGACTCTAGATTCTTTAAAGATGTTACCAGGACCCCTACATTTATGGAAGTGCTGTCCAAGAAGCCAAGGCAGGAGAGGAAGGAGGATCCAGACTGCCTGTCAGAAGCTCCCTGAAATATGTGGGTAGCGTTTCCAGGTAACATAAATGATTGCCTCTCCAGAAGTTTTATTTCAAATGTATTCATCATTTTCCATTTGCTGAAAAAACCCAAACCCAAACTTCATGTGTTAGAAAGTAATAATTATTGAAATAGCTAAAACGTTTTAAGTATGCCTATATAGATAATAATCTTTCATACACGTACATTTTTAATACATTAATAGTAGAAATTTTAAACAAAGTTTCACAGTTTATCTGCTTGCTTAAGGGAGATGCTGTGAAGTATTTTTTTCTTTTTGTAGCACCTTCATATGTTATCAATGAAGCAAGCATAAAATTTAAAAATATTAGAATATAATTTCTCCCATATAGCATATTTTCAAGTAAGGTGATATATATATGTATATGTTCTGTTTCTTGATTTGTATATATTAATTTTTGAGCCATCAGAGAAAGAAGATATATTCCTTAACTTAAACAATAGTCATAGTATAGTAATATTCATAAATAATTTAATTATTTCCTATTTTATGTTACAAGTAACTATCTGAACTAAATAACTTGTTCTTAAATATTGATGTTCTGTTATTCTTTATTCTTAAAAAATTCCACATTTACTATGTACTACATACATACTCAGTTTGGGGGACATTTTCAAAAAACCTCTGCTTTTATTTATAAAACATTTGTTTATAATATTATAATTAAAAGCATATACACTGGAGCCTTTCTTTGAAAACTCTTTTCTTTTTTTAATCTTCCAGCACAGAGAAAACTTTCCGTCACCTCCTCTGCTTCAAACTGGACAATCTGAAGAACTCCATTTTCAGTGTGTTCTGTATTGATTATCCCACAGGAAGATGTATGAGTTTGGTTTTTTTTATTCATCACATAGATGGAGTTGGCTTTTTTTCATGTCATCTTTCACTTCTCACAGTTAGTAACCTTGCAAAGAAACACATATTTGTGCAGCCGTCACGAAGGTAGTTTCACTTTTAATCTACAGCACATTAACTTTCCAGTTTCACTGAACTGTAGGGCAAGTTTAAGTAAAAAAAATGATAGGTCTCTAAAGGTTATTTCTGTATGTACATTTTGATGTCACCTCAAACTTCTGAGACATAAAATTGAAATCTCCATTTTCCTTCCCACTGTTGCTCTCATGCTAACTTCATTGTTTCCACTGTTAGGACCAGCATTCTCGATTTCCAAGCTATAAACTGGGTGATCAGCTTTGATTCAGAGATCTTGCTCAGTTCCCACGTCTAGAGAGTCTCGGTGTATCTTTTGCTTGTTTTCTTGCTTTGCTTTCCAACTCCACATACCACTGCAATCCAGGTGCCTGTCGTATCAAATATGTACCTTGTCAATATCCTTCTACCTCCTTTCTCTGCTTTTAATTTATTTTGTACCCTAGCCCTGTCCATTTCACCAATCAAATGTATGCAAAGCTTTGTAATGCTTTTCCCTAAAATACCGCTCTCCTGGTTTCCTCTCTTATTCAGAACTGTTTAATAATAGTTGCAACTTCAATAGTTGACCCTTTGGCCAGGTCCTTCTACAGACTTTATTGCGTATTCTACTTTCTTACATAATATTAGTAGTAACACTAATATTTACAGAAGAGACTTCTGAGTCTTTTTATCCTGCCAAGCACTTAACAAAGAACTTTAGCTACATATTCTAATTTAATCTTTGCAACAACCAGGGAATAGATACCACTAAGTCCATTTTTCACACAAATAACTGAAACTCAGAGTTGAATAACTTACACAAGGTTAGTAATCATAGAGATAGAATTTGTAACCAGAGCTGTATTTAAAATCTTTGTTCTGACCCAATGCTTTATAATGCCTCCTGCAGACCTTTGCCTTCAATCAAACAATTCTATTGTGTTTTCTTAACCATGCCTTGAGATTTTTTTGCCAATGTTCTTTTCTATTTCACACCATTGTGCCTGGACTGTCCTTACTTCTGCTCAGTGAATTTTTATCTACTTCCAAAACTATTCATGAATCTCACTTCCTTTTTATTTTGTTCATTTGTTTTGAGACAGAGTCTCACTCTGTTACCCTAGGTAGAATGTCATGGAGTCAGAGCTCACGGCAATCTCCAACTCCTGCCCTCAAGAGATCCTCTTGCCTCAGCCTCCGAACAGCTGGGACTACAGCCATATTCCACCACACCTGGCTAGATATTTCTATTTCTAGTAGTCAAATGATCTCACTCTTTCTCAGGCTGGTCTTGAACTCCTGAGCTCAAACAATCCACCTGTGATGGCCTCCCACTCACTTCCTTTTTAAAATTTACTCTAACTACCTGATCATGAGCTTGGTTACAGCCTATTGAAATTCCTGTATATTCTATCCAATGTATTCTATTAATTAATTTTCTATTGTCCTATGGGAGATTTACTATTGCCTGATTTACTGCAGTCTATAAATTTTGTCTGCATTTATTTTTGGCATATTGTTGTAGTATTTCTCCAACTATATCATCAATAGCTTTACCACCCTACAGTTTCTTAGGGATAGCATGACATAGATAACTATTGGATGCTTTGATGAAGAAATACAATCACAATTGAATTGTGCTTTCAAATGCAATTTAAACATCCATCAAACAGGAAAAAATATATTGGGCCATAAAATTTGGGGCATAAAGATTAATTCTAAAATTCATAGTTTTCATGGTAATATAAAGGCCTTTCCAAGTCTATGAGAATAAAAGGGTATTTAGAAAAAAGATTTCAAAAATCTGTGAAGATGTCGTCATCAAATTTTAAACAATAATTCGTAGATCAAAGAGTAATTTTCTTTGAATTGCTATTAGACTGCTTTTAATATGTAATTCACACTAAATCCAAATTGCAAGAAGAAAGATGACAACTTCCCCTACTTTATCCCCAACATACTCAGCTATTAAATCTCTATCTCACTCTAAATTTAAATCTAGGAAAATGATTGCTGGAAGATTCCCTGTACTTTATGAGTCTAATCTCTTGTACATCAGAGAAAACATCTATGCAGCATTCCGGCCGTGTTGTGCTCATGCCACGCTGTCATTCACCTTCTATCTGAATATCTCCAGGAAAGGGAGCTCAGCCGTTTTGCATCAGCACAGCCGATGGTTAGGCATTTGTCAATATGGAACAGTTCCTTATGATACCAAGTTCCAATCACTCTCTCTATAGTATTGCTCCATTCTCCCCATTCTGAATGTTTTATCTCACATAAGATAAAATAAAACAAACCTTGTTGGCGTTTCCCATTGCGGCTCCTTTAATTATTTGAAGGGAGCTATTCTGTTTCTTTCTAATCTCTCCTCTCCACAAACCCTGTCCCCCACCCCAGAAAAATTCTCTAGTTCTTTGAGCCAACAGTCACTTGACTTAGTTTCCAGATGCCTCATCATCCGTGGCCTTTCTTTTTCGGATACACTTCTTCATCTTGAGAAGACAGGAAGCCAGATGTGGCCCAAGGAGGGCAGAAAACCCTGAAACCATAACTTCTCTTGCTTTAGAAATGCTATTTCTGTCATTGCAGCCGAAGTTGGAATTAGGTTTTAAAACAGTAGCCTTATAGTCATGGCTTCTACTGAACTTGTGGTCTAAAGCCCCAGGCCTTTTCTTCTTCCCTGGGAAGTGCAGTCAAGCCGTGGATCTCTCATCCTGTCCTTATGTAATTAATTTTTTTGAAACTATGTGCAAGCCTTTCCCCTTTATGCTGCTGTGCCTTTTATCATGCTGGACCCCAGAAGTGCATGGTGGGACAACGGAGAGAAAAACCACAAGATTCTTGGCTGCCCTGAGTGCCGAGAATCTGGAATGGCCTGCTGAACTATAATAGGAGTTCCACTCAGTAAACCCCAAACCCTATGGATATTAAAAACATAAAAACATGCAAACTGAAAAGAACTCCCCAAAGCTACTTCTTTTGGAAGCTGCATTTCACCTCGGTAACAACGATGGGAAAGTTGGGATTGGGGGGTCTAAACTCTCAGTAGGTGCGGCCTCTGAGCAGGACAGTTTTTCAGTCTCGGACACTTTCTGCCTAAGTTTCATTTAGTGGGAGTCCTCCTAGATGGGGACTCATTTAAACCTACGCAGAGTTTTCCGGGTTTCCCCTTCTCTGGGCCAGGTAACACCTGTTTAGCAGCTTTCCCTTTCCGCCATCCGCACATGAGTTGCCGAGTGCCTCACACAGTCCAGAGCTCAAAGGACTGTGACTACTTGTCCTGTCAGAGCACTTCTTGTCTCCTAGAAACAATTCTTTCCTCCCAGGAGAATTGGGAAAAAGCATCTCTCTTCCAAATGCCAAGATCTCCGATAAAAGCAGCCCTTCCCTAACAGTTACGTGACCCTCCACATTCAGAGATGCTTGTTTCATCCATCTATTTTCCTTTATTCTACTTATAATTTTTTTTTGTTTGTTTATTTGCTTTCCTTTGGGGATTTCAGCAGATACTACTGGTACCTGTGTTCATTTGCTCTAGTTGCCACACAAATGCCATAGATGAGGTGGCTAAAACAATAACAATTTATTTTCTCATAATTCTGGAGGCTACAAGTTCAAAATCAAGGTGCTAGTCAGCAAGGTTGTGTCTTCTGAGGCCTCCCTCCCTGGGGTGTAGACACCCCTTTCTCTTTGCATGTTGTCCGTCGTGTGTGTCTATGTCCTGAATTCCTGTCTTGTAAGGACACAGATTGTAATGAATTAGGGCCCACCTTAAAGACCTTATTTGACCTTTATTAAAGACCTTACCCTCAAATACAGTGAGATCCTGGGGAATGAAGGTGGGGAAAAAAGGTTAGGAATTCAACTTATAAACTTTGAAGGCAGGACTCAGCCCATAATAGCCTCCCATTCACATTCCATCATCCCCCAGCTTCTGCGAGTGTCAGCTGCTGGCTGTGCACAGCTCTTTGCTGCCCCCATTTCTGGAGGATGCACTTGGTTGATGACAGCTGTATAGCACGGAAATGTCAGGCAGGTTGAGAATGCCTCTCTCAGCTCTACCTTAGTCCATTTCCTCAGGTGGCAGGGGAAGGAGAGGTTGCAGGGGATGCAACACCCCTTCTCCCTGGTCTCTGAGTCTGATGACTTTGAGACAGTTTAGGAGGAGAAGGTAGACTTCTGTAGCCATCTGAGCTTATCTCCATCACCCACCTATCCAGCTTTCCTCACTTCATTACACGTTCTCCTGAGAACATTTGCCCTGTTAATCCTTTGCATAAAAATTACACTCTCAGGCTCTCCTAAGTGAGATGTCAAACTGAGGCAGGAGCCTGCTTTGGAATTCCAGCTCTTGTTAAATAGCCCTGAAAATATCAGAAGACATTCCTAAGGACAACCTACAAGGCTGAATTATTCATTAGATGAGAAGATTCATGAGGGCAGGCATGAGGTCTAATTGAATGCTTTTCTCTTAGTACAGGGCCAAGCTCAGTGCATACTGATTGGGCAGAGTTGTCTTGGAGGCGCAGTCATGAACACAGTGCAGCCCCAGGGAAATATAGGTTTAGAATTTTGATGAAGAAAGCAAACACATCCCGACTCATTATAAAGCAAAGGTTTAATGAAGAAAGTGCATAAAATCCACTCTGCAAAGTGCTCTGGAGGCGTGGAGGATCAAAAGCATAATATCAACTGGAGGAAGAATTCACAAAGCTGAACGAAAGATCCATGTGGTCTTAACAGAGAAGAGACAATGATATTGCTGGGAGGCGTTGAATGATGCAATGTGTTAGCCCCTGTGCTAATTTCCTTACATGAATTCTTTTATTTAATATTTTCAAAATATCTGTGATATAGAGATTATTATTAGCTCTGTTTTAGAAAAGAAGTCTTCAGATATCAAGTGGTGCTAACTGTCCCAGCTAGCAAGTAGTGGAGACGCGAGTTAAAGCCATTCCCTCAGGGAAGGGTGTGACAAGAAGGGAGAACACGATGTACACAAATAACCAGAAAAGAAGTCCTCCCCCCCCACCCCCGCGCCCCCGAGCGTGAGTGGATCCCATAAACAAAAGGCCCGGAAAGAGAAACTGGGACTGGATTATGAGAGACTTGGAATACTATCTTAAAATAAAATTGAACTTTATTTTATAAACCACAGGGAGCATTTAAAGGAGATTTAATAATAAAATTGAATGATGATACTTGTGTTTTAGAAAAATAGTCCCAGGGACGGAGAGAAAATGAATAAGTAGTTTGTCCATAGGAATGGGGATAAATCAACAAGTTTAAATCTATATAGTCCTTACTGACTCTTTTCTACTTAGATTTTACTGGGTGTGGCCCAGTGGGTCATAACATTCATAAACGACTTTGGTAGGAGATTTAATTTCCCACACCTTTGATAGTGTAACACCCTCTTATCTGACTTCATCATATGTGCTAATTTTTTCCTGCCCTCTTCAAAATTGTATATGGAATCTATTCATCTATTCTGGTAAATGGTATAATGCTCTCTTTTAAAATGGTAAATGATTAATATGTTACATTACACTGAGAAAAACATCTACCCAATTCTCCTCCCCCATGTCCAAGAAAACTCATTCCAAGTATCTTAGCAATTGTCGCTAGTCTCCTTTTATCCTTAACAAACTCCTCCAAGCCTCTCTACACCTCTGGTTCTCTTTATTTTCCCTCCACCTTCTCATCTGTTCGATCTAGTGTTTCCTGAGCCAGTAGCTCTTCAGCACTGTTAAAGAAGAAAAACCCAATCTTTTGGGGTCCTTCTGTTTTTCCCTCTGTTCATTATCTCAACCCAGGAGAAAATACTAAAATAAGAAGGTAAAGAAGACTCAAAAACTTGTCATTTGTAATCCCCCCATTACTTATTTTGTAATAACTGTTGAAGCATTTGCAGCCCTCTCTTCCTTTTCAGATGAATGGTCCTGGCAGTTTGAGAGAAATGCTTCTGCATTGGGACCAGTTGCTGTTGAGTTTTACAAGACCTGCAATCGAAAGGCAGAACAACACAGTACCTATTTAGTTTTCATTTTCACTTTGCACATTACTGCAGCCTCAACATACACTCAGTCACTTAGGATCAACATTCGTGAATTACATGTTTATAAATTGTTATTATTAATTCAAGAGGGGCTAAAAAAGTCCCAAGACTAAATACCCGCCATCAGTACCTGAAAAGGAGTTTCTGCTGCTTCTTTCTGTATAGTGATGATTTAGTGCATATCAGATGGTTCTCAGATTGTCGATGACTATGATAAGATTTTCAGTTTTCCCAGGGGCAAAGACTTAAAAAAAGGTGATGGGGCAGTACCCCTCATCTTTCTGCGAAGGTGAGGCCTCCCTGGAAGTTTATATTCATTTTCTGTGTTTTGCATAATTTAGCCAGCCACCTGATGTTTCTGTCATGTAGTAAATATAAAAAATTACTATTTGCTGAAATTTCTCACTGCTTCGATGTATGCAGAGTCATAAGATACTGAGTCTGGAGTATTTCTGTTACAACAGAGAGAATCTGGCTATATTTGATTTCAAGTCTATTCAATCATATTTTATTTATTAATTTATCTATTTATGTATTTAAATCATAACTGTGTACAATTATGGGTTACAATGTGCTGATGTGATGTACAATGTGAAATGCTTAAGTCAGATTGATTCACATAACATCATCTCACTTACTTAATTGCTGTGGTAAGACATACTATAATCTTAGTAGTTTTGAAATATACCCTTGCATGATATACAATAGGTGAGGCCCCACCAAATACCCTTCCCCTCCCTCCCCCTCCCTCCTCCTGCCCTCCTTCTTTCCCTCTCCTCCTCTCCCCTCTTTCTTTCCAGACTCTAGTTGTGTTTTATCATTCATATCAATGCATAAGCAATAATATTTTGGTTTCATAATAGAATTGAGTACATTGGAAACTTTCCTTCCATTCTTGAGATACTTTACTAAAAAGAAGGTGTTTCACTTCCATCCAAGCAAACGTAAAAGCTATAAAGTCTCCATCCTTTTTATGGCTGCATAGTATTCCATGGCATAAATATACCACAATTTGTTAATCCATTCATGGTTTGTTGTTTATTTGGGCTGCTTCCATGACTTAGCAATTATGAAATGGGCTGCAATAAACATTCTGGTGCAAATGTCTTTGTTGTAAAATGTTTTTTGATCATCTAAGTAAATACCTAGTAGAGGAATTGCAGGATCGAATGGTAAGTCAACTTTTAGTTCCTTGAGAATTCTCCAAACCTACTTCAGTCATATTTCTAACCGGCTTTTTTTTTTTTTTTTGTCAGTTTTATCACTTAATGTATTGTCTTCACTTTACAAATCAGGAAAATGAATAACATAATAATGATCATTTATTTTTCTTATGAAGAAACTGATTCTGAAAATCCAAATTGTCTGTTTGAAACTACAGAACAAAGTAGAGACAGACTTTGGGAAAAAATGATGGATTAGAAAAAGCCATAAAGGTTGATTTTCAGTACATTTATTGCTCTATAGTTAATTCAACCTTAAAAATAATTTTTCTGATGTGGACAACTCTTCTTTGAATGTGTTAATGTAACCAATCTCCAGGCAGCCAGTTTTATAGTGAACCAAAATGGGAAAAACTCCTTACCTTTGGTATTTTTTTTCTTTGTAGCTCCCATAGTATATTGTTAGTATTTTTATTTAATGGTAACCACATAATCTGAGTTTACTGGTAGGGCTGCCAAATAAAATGCAGGCTACTCAGCTGAATTTATATTTCAGATAAGATAGAAATAAATTTCAGTGTGTTTCTCCAAATTTCATGGGATATACTTATACTGAAAATTATCCATGTTTTATATGAAATTTAAATTTATTTAAATTATTATAAATTTAATTTATATTACATTTATATGAAATTTAAAATTTAGCTGAGTATTTTGTATTGTATTTTTACTTGCTAAATATGGCAACTATATGTGGGTCATTCAGTAAATTTTCAGATACACAAAAATTTAGAAATGTAAAATCCATGGATAGAAACAAATGAAGCCCTTCCAGCAACATTGATAAGACAAACAAGTTGAAACTAACCCAGGGGAGTCAGAAAGCACATTGATGACTGTGTTTACTGGGAATAAAATAGTGGACCATACCACAGTCTATTCCAAAACATTTTTACTAAACCAGACATTTACTGAGTTATAATTTCATGTAATTCTGTTCTCTTTAGTAAATTCAGCTCAATAAATACAATTCACCCTTGAACAATGTGGGGATTACAGATGCCACCCCTAAACAGTTTAAAATCTGTGTATAACTTTTGAGCCCATCAAAAATTAGCTACTAAGAGCCTACTGATGACTGGGAAGCCTTACCAATAAGAGAAACGGTCAATTAACATATATTTAGTATGTTGTATGGATTACATATTGCATTCTCATAATAAACTAAGCTAGACCAAAGAAAATATTATGAAGGTAACCATAGGGAGAGGAAGTGTATTTGTTACTCATCAAGTGCAATAGATCATCCTGAAGCTCCTCACCCTCATCGGCATCCTCAGGTTGAGCAGACTGAGGGGAGGAAGAGCAGGGGCTGGTCCTGCTGGCTCAGGGGTGGCAGAGGAGAACATCCATGGATCAGTGGACCTGGGCAGGACAAACCAGGTTGGTCAAGGGTCAACTGGATATATGTTTAGCTGTTTTGTAAGTTTTTTGTACAAATAAATTAATAGATTGTGGAAAATTTTACTTTAGATTATATACTGCAATTTGTGATGTTGATAATATGGCCAGTGTAATTAAAGCTTTAAAAAAATACATAGCAATTATCTACTTATCTGTTGTGTTCTCCATCCACCTGCGAATTCAAAAAAAGAGGGACCATCCTCACTCATTTTTGTACTATATGGTGTTGGCACATAGAATGTGCTTTATATATATATATATATTTTTTTTTTTTTTAAATAGACAGCATGATTACAACATGGTAGACTAGCACGGCAATAAAAATGTGTGTGTGTGTGTGTGTCTGTGTGTGAGAGACCTAATATGTTATGGATGCTAACTTTGTACCAGTTCTTTGCTAAGGACTGAGTCTGAGATCTTCATTCTTATCCCCCCTTTTTAAGAAGAGCCTTTTACTAGAGGATGGTTAAAAGGGTAGGGAACCTTGGGCCTTCTAAATTCTTGAGTGCAGCCTTTTGACTGAATCCAGACTTTGCAGAACAAATCCTTTTAATAAATGGGTTTATGTGAAGTTTGGATTCAATGGAGGGGCAGCATGTGGGGATCTAAAGGGCCATATGTGGCCTTGAGATTGCGGGTTCCTTACCCACTACTGAGCGAGTGCACATCAATCAATATACAAGTCAGCTAGACACTACATCCTCCCTTCAGAGATGCTCTAAAAAGATAATTTGTTAGTAAAAATTCTTCATATAGCCCATGTGGTTTCCTGCTACCTAATCCTCATTTCTGAAAGTCAGTTTGTGACATAGTTAACCAAATGTAGTGGAAACAATAGCTTCTTTCCCACTGACTCTTTTAGCATCTTGTCATTCTCCCATGCAGACAAAGAATCTATGTCGCCTCTCTTTAAATCTGCACAGGCCTCAACGAATAGAGCTTGATCTAAATGACAGTGATGATTCTCCATGAACATATCATGACTTTGCTCTCCTGGGACTCCTGCTCTCAGAAGCTAGATACCATGCCGTGAGGAAGCCCAATCAGTCTGTGGAGGTACCCACATGGAAATGAACTTAGGTTCCTGGCTCACTGTGCTGTTAGAACTTACCAGCTGACCACCAACACTACCTTGTCAGTCATGATAGGGACTCATCTTGCACCTGCATCCTTCATCCCACTTGAGCCTTCACAGATGAAACCTGGTAGAGCAGGGACAAGCCAGCACCATTGTGCCCTGTCCAAATTGTAGATTCATAAATAGAATACATTATTGTTGCAGTAGTTTTTTATTATAGCAATCTGGAAGTGGAGTATTGCTGTGACAAAAACCTAAAACATATGTCACTAGCTTTGGGACCAGAAGGAAACTTAAAGGGCCTTCAACAGATTGTTAGTGAAAGCCTCAGGTTAGCAGGAGCCTAACCAGCTTAAGGAGACTGGCAGTGAGGGCTTAAGAGAAACTAAGGAGAACATTGGTGGAAGTTGAAGAAAAGGAAACTTTTCTTATGTAGTGACATAAAGTTTGGCAACTCTGTAGCCTGTGGCAACTTGGGAAACAGAAAATGAATTCAGTGTTGTGGCTAATGATTTCCAGGCAGAATACAGAAAGTGCCACTCGACTTCATCTCACTGCCTGTGATAAATGCAGGGAGAGAGAAATTAGCTAAAGAATAAACTGTTAAATATAAAGGATCCAGAACTTGGTGAGTTTGAAAATAAAACTTTTCTTTATCTCTCTGGACAGCAAGTTCTAAATTAAAAAGGACCTTTAGGCCCAAGATCAAACTTAGGGTAAGATTATAAAATCCTTTGATAAGAACTCACAAAGATCTAAGACTGTGCCTCCATGGACACTCTCAGATAGAAAACAGGCTCCATCAGGATTGAAAGGATGTGCTTTACAAATCCTCTGCATTAACTATGAGGCTTGGAGAAGTGGTAAGGGTGCTAGTGCACAAAGTTTCGAGCACTAGGTAGAGGAGAAACGAACTAAAATCATTTATGGATTGATACATAGGACTTTAGTCTAATGCTATTGATATGTAAGAATCCCACAATATTTTTAAAAGAGTTAAATCAGCTTGGTCTGAAAATAACTGAGACAGTATACAATGAAAAGTGCTTTTGAAATTTCTATGCGCAGGAAATAGGCAGAAAAACCTCCTCAGCTATAAACACAGGCTACTTTTTATAGAAAAAAAATTATGACTCAAATGAAGAACCAAGATCCAGAGGTAGATAGCCAAGCAGGATAGAGAACAACTCTCAAAGAGAAGAACTGAGCTCTAACCAAGGAACAGGTACTGATTGGCTGGATATCAGAATTGCAATGAACTCGTGTCTGCAATCTGCCTCTCGTTTTCACAGTGTGACTGAGAGTGTCTATAAATGTTATCTTATGCCTACCCCTTTATATGTGGAAGAAAGATTGACATATTGTTTCTTAAGTTTGCAAGGTTTTGGATTGGGAAAAACCAATATTTAAAAAAGCTACACCCCACAGTGTACCAGAAAAACTTTCTCATGTTCTACAATTCAATTGGTGAAATCCTGGACTTAGTGCCTGAACCGAATGGCCTAATAAGATGTCCAGATATGGAAACTGGCCTTTGAGTTATAGTTCTTGGAAGAAACATCAGCTCTCTCCCTCCTGTGATCAGGTCCAGTGGCCCTAGCCTTGTGGTTTCAGATATGTGACATAGTGAAGCAGTTGTTTTCAGCTGCCGTCTGTCCTCCCTGCAACCAACTAGAATGAGATTTGGCTATTGCCGATTTTCATGGAACAAGTTTAGGTACCCGAATGCTCCCATTCTGCAGTACTTTCTGCAAGTACTGGATTCCCTTGTTTTCAGTACTGAATTTAAATAACCTCGTGTCCAGGATAATAAGGCCAAACTTCATTGGTTGAATATCTCTTGAGCAGTGGTTTTCAAACTTGAGCATGCATCAGAATTGCCAAGACATAATTGACTGAGCCAGATCTCTAGAATTTCTTATTCAAGAGGTCTGAGGTGGGACCAGAGAATGCATATTCTTAACGGCTTCCCAGATCCGGGACTGGGACCACAGTTAGAGAAACTCCGGTCTGGAATATAGTCCTCTGGGGTGGGCAGTGGTGAGTTTCTGACTGCATGGGGTAGCGGTGTAACTTACAACACTTTTAGACATTCCCTCTGTTTCATCATACTTCCCTCTGAATTTCAGCAATATCTATAGCCTCTAATTCCTAAGACTTTCTAGGTTTCATTAGGGGTAAATGAGCAAACTTCTTTTTGGCCCAGGTTCCTCTCCCTATTTTCATCCCCTCTGCAAGAGCATTAGATTGATTTGCATACTGTCATATGTCATTAATTCTCTTCCTGCCATTCTTTTTCATCTTAATATTCCAAAGATTAGGGTTACTAAGCCCTTGTTTTCACTGATGGTAAAGTTAGAGTGCCATAGTGTTCTTTTTGTTTTCTTGGGGTGTTATTTTCAGGCGAGTAAGGAGAAGTATCTTTATCAGCATCATTTTGATGGGGTATTATTTTGAATACAACAGGAGAAGAACTCTCTTTAATAGCATAATTCTCAAACACATAAATAGATATATAATATTCTGATTCTTGCTACTTTTAGCGAGTGTTTTTGTGAGAAGTATATTTTTTATAAGTGTCATTGTTTGGAAACTGGAAATTCATGGTATACAATAACATTGTGGCGATCAAAATAGTTAATCGATGAAAGCAAAATTTTTATGGTTATCCAAGACCTTGTTTGTACTTCAGAAGGATTTAAACTTTGCACTGAAAATTAGAACTAAAGTAATGATTTTGCCCTTCTATTTACTTATATTGATTTTGATCTTATTTTTGCCAGAATGTTTATTTGGTTACTTCTCATCAATTCCAAATTTCAAAGAACTATAAAATGCTCTATTAAATACCTAGAGCCAGGCAGTGCCTGTGGCTCAGAGGAGTAGGGCGCAGGTCCCATATGCCAGAGGTGGCGGGTTCAAACCCAGCCCCAGGCAAAAATTGCAAAAAAAAAAAAAGTTAAATACCTAGAGCCTTGCTATCTAATGTCACCACTAGCCATAAATAGCTATTTAAATTTAAATTACTTAAAATTTAAATTTAGCTCTTTAGTCATTCTAACTTCATTTTTCTTAGTCCTACATGGCTAGTGGCTACTGTAATGCACAGCTTAGATGTGGAACATTTCCGTCATCCCAGAAAGCTCCAATAGACATTACAAATACAGCATGTCCTTTATTTACAGAAGAAAGAAAAAGGAAAAGGAAGAACGACTTTCACTTTTAATGAAAACACTCTTTTGTCAGTCCTGCATGTTTTACTCAAGGGCCTTAGTTTGAAAACATCCGTGTCTTCAGTATACGTCCCAAATGGACAAACACATTTTTAATTTGATAGTGGTAGTGTGAAGAGGGAAATGATTTGCTCCAAAATGCTGGATGATTCTCTGTTAAATCATTTGCATGCTGTTGGGGTGGAGGTGGACCCATGGGACTGCAGCCCATCACACCCTTTTTCCTACCTGGTTAGTGTCAGGAGGAGATGGATTGAAAAGTTGAGCCACTGCAGGTGTGCGTGGTCACCTGGGATTCCAACCCAGAGTTTCTCTGATCAACACAACACAGCGTGTGGCTTATATGCAAAACGCCTGCTTTCAGTTGGGAAGTGTATATATCAAGGCAAACGGCTGGTTCCAAGGCAGAGCAACACATTCATAGATTCTGGCTGCATTTTTGTTGACCTTTGGATCCTGATTTAATTGTTTATTGATCAAATAAACATTAGAGGCTATTTATTGGGTCTCAATGGGGAGCTTTTATTCTTGCCAAAAGATGATAAATATGTCTGTTATAACTGTGGCTAATTGTTTAAATGTTTTAAAAAATGTACTTAACCTGCCAAGGAAAATAAAACATTTTTAACAATTAGTTGCTCATAAAAATTATGCACATGGAAACTAAACTGCCTTATTTCAATATTATCCAAATATTCTTTGGAAATCAATGGGGAGAAATCATAGAAAATGATGGGTAGGTAGATACACGGACAAATTGATAGATGATAGGTAGAGGTATGGTTTTAGGTACCATATGCTTAATTAAATTAATCATTCAATTTTATTAATCACATTGATTAATGACATTTAGGTATCAGATACTTAAATTATCTTTTCCTAGTTGGTTAGAAAAATGATCTCAGAATTATCTCCCTAAAACAGCGGCAGCTAATTTGTACTTTTTTTCTTTTTTAAACCACATAAAATACCCTGGCTTCCCAAAATTTGTTCCATGCTACCATATTTGCTGTAAAACTGGTGATGTCTAGCCAGACTTGTGAATCCCTGATCTTAACATAAGACTGGTGTTAATCTACAGAGTCTTTGTCTGAAATAGGTGAAATCAACTTTCTAGCTGAACATCTCTGAAGAATTTCATTCTCCCTCATCCCCCTATTTGTAGGCAGACACTCTTCTCAGTGAATGGGATGATCAGTCTGCTCAGATTTAAGGGGAAAAAACAATCCAGGAAGGCACATTCAAAATCAACTGGAATTTCATAATTGTAGGTACAAGTAAGCTACAAATCAGCAAGGTGACATCGTGACAGAATTAGCTTTGTATTTTAGTAAAATGTATCTGTCTTTTGTTTCTGGAGCCTGTTGTAATGGCAAATAACAAAACAAGACAGGCACAATAGCAATGATAATCATTACTGATATTTGATACACAGTACACTAGGCACAATGTCAGATGCTATATATATAAAATACACTAACTGTATATACAACTTCTCATGACTATGTTGGATAAAGATTCTTACTCCCATTTTACAGAGAAGAACACTGAGGCTGACTTTTAGCACTTGGACCAACGTTTTGGCTAATAAGTAATGGGGTGTGGGACCCAAATTTGTTGAACTCTATGAACCATTCTTGTGATCACTTTTAGAATTTAAAAGTGGCAGGATTATGGTGGCTTGAAATATCATATGGGTTAGAAGTTATACAATATTATATCTCATTAAATATATTGATCATTATTAAATATTATATCTCATTTAAATCTCATTAAAATATATTTTAAATGAGATTATTGTTTTAAATTCTCAAGAAACACAAATTTTTCTAAGAAATAGAGTGAATTCCCAAGTGCTTGCTACCAAGCACTTACAATAGCATCTGGTACATAGTGACCATTCAATGAATAACTGACTTAGGGTCATGACTGTTACAAATTGGGGTATGCTGAGACATCTTTAAGCTAATATATGGAATGCATATATTACTTGCATGAGACACATAGCCTGGTCTGTGAAATTACTATACAAGTGAGAGAGTCTCTTTGTATACAAGTGTATATATGTATACAAGTAATTAAGTAGTAATTTAAAATATCTACTACAGACTCATATTGATGCCATTGCTTTTATTCAACTATATCTAATACTATATATATATATATAACTTATATACATATAATCTTGTATAATGTATGTATTATAATATATATATATAATGAAGGTAATATACAGATATACTTAGGATCATGACTGTTATAACTTGGGCTATGCTGAGAGATCCTTAAGCTAATACATATATATTAATATATTTAATATATATATTACTTATATATATACACACTTGCATACAAAGTGCATATATATTTTTTCTCCCTTTATATTAAATATAAATTTGTGACTTCATAAGTTTTCTGTAAGATAATGTGTATTGAATTAAAAAATAATCCTATTTCTAATAAATAAGGAGTAGGGATATAGTTGAATAAAAGCAGTGGCATTGATACGAGTCTGTAGTAGATATTTTAAATATCTTCATTGCCTTGAACTAGTATTTTAATTTATTTCAATCTTTCAACATTTTTGAAGAATCAAATGTTTTTTCTAACATAAGATCAATTGCTTTTCAATAGAGACAATAACATCCTGAATCTAATCTTCCTTTGTTTAAACAGTACCTGCCAAAATCTTTCAGAATCAGGATTATATGTCTCTATGATTATTTAACAATTCTTAAACCACTGGAATATTTTTCATCTAAGCTTGGGTAGTGTATTGATTTTATACCTCTGCTTTAACAAATTGCCACAAACTTAGTGGCTTAAACATAAATTTATTATTTTATAATTCTGGACATTGAAAGTCCAAAATAGGTCTCACCGGGCTAAACCTATGGTATGGCTGTGTGGATTTTTGGAAGCTCTAGGGAGGATCCCTTTTCTCTCTTTTTCTAGTTCTAGCAGCTTCCCATTTCTTGTTCCAAGGCTTTCTTCCATGCTCGAAGCCAACAATGGCCAGTCATATCTTTCTCACATGCCATTGCTAATGACACTGACTTCTGTCTCTTTAATCCTCACTTAAGGATTCTTGTTTTTATAATGAGCCTGGGCAATTCAAGATAACCCTTCTAATTTAAGGTCAGCTGATTCACAAACTTAATTGTATCTGCTGCTTAAATTTCTCTTTGCCATGTAATGAAACATTGTTGCAGCTTCTGGGCATTAGGACATGGGAGTCTTTGGAAGGCCAATGTTCTGCCAACCGTAGGTAACAGCAAGGGTATGAAGGTATTAAGTAACACAGTCACTTGCAAATCCCAACTTCACAGTAGCTGTTTGATCTTGGGCCACTACTCCAGTTGACTGGATGGTAAAATTGAGTTAATAGTCACTACCACCCAGCTCTGTCAAGAAGATGCTATAAGCACCAGAGAATTCAGGAATCTCATTTGTGAAGAAGAATTCCCTTTTTGGTGTGTCTGTCTATTAAATCTTAAAGAAAAAAAAGCCTTCTGAAAAGCATATTGTGGGTTATAGCATTCTTACCTATCCTTTATTCTTTTCAAGTGGAAGGGCTGAAATTCATCCATTTAATACCTTCTTTATAGCTCACTGCCTAGTCTTGTCTAAAAAATGATCATTGATTAAGGGCCTATTATCTGTCTTTTTCTTCCTCAGTTCACTATGCAGATACTGCATTATGGCACAGTCCTTGAAGAGACAAGATTAATGAACTTGCAACAATTAGAGAAAAATTGATGGATAAATTGTGCTTACCAGGATTACAATTAGAGTTCAAAGAACAGATAGATCTGTAAAGAATGGTCTAATTGCCCAAGGCCTTAATGTGACATAGAGAGTACTGAAAGAGACTTTCAAATAAAAGGAACAAAATTAGCAAAAATTAAAAGTAATGGACGAGAAGTGAATATAGCAAATGGGGGTGGGGGTGGGAGAAGAGCACTCTCTCACAAGTGAGGCCATGTCTATTAACGTTACAAAGAACTCTGCTTAACTTGGAATATGGACTGGTATCATAAAGGGACATAAAAGGAGGTAAGAAAATCTAGAAGAACAAAAGAAACACTGGAAATTATTGATTAGAAAGTAATGAAATCATCCTTTACAAATCAATTAGGGGGTGCAAGGTGAGAACTGGGGTAAGGGCCTAAAACTCTGCAAAGGCACAGGCCTAGCTAAAAATAATGACAAGGATCAGACTCTGTGCCTTTGTTTGCTTGACAATCATTAGTCACCGTCCCCTTGTTTGCTTCTCTATTAATTGCTACTCTGGAGTCACATAGCTGGTGGTCATAAAGATTATTAACTTTCTCCATAGATAACATCACTTCTCTAAAACTTAGAGTTTTTGAGATCTCTTCCAGGCCACACATCCCAGTGGGCTGCTGTCTGACCCACCAGGCCAGCAGCTTATACCAAGAAACTGATTCAACTGGAATTGTGATCCCCAACCCAGGAGTTGAAATGATGTGAGAAGATGATTTCTACACCTCTGTAATTTTGCCCTGAACCTAGCCAATTAGCAAACCCAATTGTCTAATCCTTTGCCTGCCAAACTATCACTGAAAAGCCGGCTTTTCAAAATTCTCAGGGAGGCAGACTTGAAAAATCCCTTCCCTCTCCCCTCTTAGCAGTCTGCAGTGTTAAACCTCCCACTGTTAAACAGCCCCAACTGTCTCAGTGTACTGGCTTTTCTCTGTGCAATGGGCAATACAGCCTGGTAATAAATGTGAAGATGCTGAGTCTGGAAAGAGATGAACTTGTAGGCACTGGAGATAAGCATGGAGGCTGAGTCATAATCCCCTGCTGAGTATAGGAAACAAACGCTGATAGGGACCAATGCAGGAATTATCACAGATAGAGAATCTCTCTTTTTCTCTCTTTCATTCAAGCATTTCTACTAATACTAAAACTTTTAGAGAAAGAAAATTTGATTCATTGACAGACTAGGAGGTGTCCTGAGAGATATTAACCTTTTAAAACAATCATTATGTGGGAATATGAGGAAATAGGGGACACAAAGCAAAACTCTACCTTTGAGATGAATTTGCTCTTTGCATGATTACGTGATATAGATTAATGAGTTTTAATTCAATGCTCATTTCTGGAAAATATATATGTTTATACAATTCTGCTGTTACCCACTGGTGACTCTTGCAAAAATAACAAACTTCTGAGAACTTCAAATTTCTTGATCTTTAATATTGCAGTTATACTCCTTACCTAATAGAGATTTTGTAAGAATTAATACAGTATAGATAACCCATCATCAGTGAGACCAGGTCCTAAACAATTTCTGAGCAGCCCAAACAAGAAAAGAATTCCCTAGAAGAATATTGGGCAATTCACATGATTGAAAAGGAGAGTGAAAGCAAGTCCAGATATCTCGGGAGTAAGAAGCAAATGTGTCTTCAAGTGGCTAACACTGGAATAGCTGAGTGACACATGATTCCTGTCCTTACATCACCACTCTGATCAGGATCCAGATTTCTAGGAGAAACAAGTGTCTAATGAGTTCATTGTCAAAGTAAAAACTGCATTGGAGAAAATGAAATAGGCAAGAAGTCATTACTCAAGGCTATTGTGGTAGGGGAGACACCAGAGCTCTGTCTTAAGTTAACTTTGCAGGAACAAGGGAAATAGAGTTTTTAAAAGCAGAGTTAAGAGGGAGATTGAGGCCATCTGTGTTCACTAATTGGCTCTCCCTACCAAAAAAGTCAACTTTCTCCTGTTTTCATGATAAGGGGTAATTTTACAACTATCTCCCTTGGTGATAATTGGGATGGTCCCCAGGTCCTTTAAAATATTACCATATCAAGGGAAAAGAGAGAGAGAAAGAGAGAGAGAGAGAGAGAGAGAGAGAGAGATTCCAATTATAAGTTTTTAAAAAGAAAATGCTGAATAAAAGGGAAAGATTAAGGTTGTTTTTGCCGCCAACATAGGCTAGGAGAGCCTGCCATGGTTATGGCAGTGGGAAGAAGAAGAAATGACGAGGCATCTGTATTTATAGTCCCACCAAGACCACCTGGAGTGGGGAAGACTCATTCACAAAGTGAAGGGTGAGACAGAGCTGGACGCACATACCCACGCTCAGGGAAGGAAAGGCGACAGGACATTAGGGGTAAGTAAGATGTGCCCAGTGCTATTTTAGAAGTTAGAAAAGTTAGAAAAGGGGGTGGCATCTGTGGCTCAAGGAGTAGGGCATCAGCACCATATACTGAAGGTGATGGGTTCAAACCTGGCCCTGGCTAAAAAGAAGAAGAAGAAGAGGAGGAGGAGGAGGAGGAAGATGAAGAGGAAGGGGAAGGGGAAGGGGAAGGAGGAGGAGGAGGAGGAGAAGAAGAATAAGAATAAGAATAAGAAGAAGAAGAAGAAGAAGAAGAAATTAGAAAAGAAGTACAACTTGAGTGATTGATAGCTTATTTAGAAGAAATAGATGCACTCAAAATAATTGGAAACCATTCAAAAACAATGTAGAAGCCAAGACGAGTTCCATTAAATTGTGCCCCCCTGTGAGCTGTCTTCAGCACGGAGTTGCATTCAGAGGAAAAAAATTCTGCCTCAAGCATGAAAATGGAGACTGTGCATCTTTATTGCAGCCCCTTAAAATTGCCAGGTAGAGGATGACATTGGATGATCTGCAACAGATCTAAAAAATCCTTCCTATCCATCAGTCTCCCTCCGGGCTTTACTTGTCACTCTCACTGTCCCAAAGTTTCCCAAAATGCTTTCCCTAAAACCTGGTTTTGTTGATATCTCCTATCTCTCTCCCTTCTCTCTCTAACACACACACTCTCTCTTTCTTCCAGATCTATTTGTTTATCTTCAGAGTATTCTCTGCTTCTAATGCAGACTGATATTTCAGACCTTCCTAGCTTCTCCAGTTCTGGTTTTTGTTTGTTTTTTCTTAACCCATTATTCTAGCAAATAGTAAGGGCTCTTCTCCTTAGAAGTCAGGCAGAGGTCTACAGCTGTGGATATCTATCCTACCCATACTCTCTGTCCCACAAATCTGAGAGACTATTCCGCAGAGAGAACAGAGGTTTGTTGAGGAAAGGCAGGCTGAGAACTTGCTTGGATCACTGCCATCTCCTCAGCACCTCCTTAATGCTCAGTTTGGCACAATGTTAGAATGCATTCATTTTACTCTTGTAATTGAACTGAGAAACAGAATTAGTCACAATGTTAAGGAATCAGTGAATCTTCTGCAGGTACAAACTTGTCTATGAATGTGTTTGGCAGTTGTAAGGCAGCACTCGGGTGTTGAAGAAAGCTTCCCAAACGAGCAATGGAGAGTGGTGGTGATGCCTTGAGTACCTCTTATATCACCTACTGTTTACTTTCTTAACCTTAATGAAATAGTCAATAATCTGACAGCAGAGGGGAAAGATGAAAATAATGAGAATGGAGGGAAAAGAGAAGAAGAATGGGGTTTGACTATGGCCATCACACCACTACTCCAGACTTCTCAGTGTTCCAGACCAGGCTGTTGGATTCCAGACTGTCTGGGTAAATACTGGAAGTGCTGTACCATGTGCTATTATGACCCCTTTAACTTTATTTATGAATCAATGAAAATGCTTTTCATATATATATATATAATTGCAGTTTTGGCTGGGGCTGGGTTTGAACCCGCCATCTCCGACATATAAGGCTGGCTCCCTACTCCTTTGAACCACAGGTGCCGCCCCATATTTTTAATAATATTAGCATCTTGTCTCAAATAAGGATTGAGTAGTCTAGCTAACAAAGTTTCATGTGGCAATCTAATTATGATGTTTCTTTTCAGTAAATGTTGATTAAATATATTTTTCAAGGGACTAGATACTCAAACCTTTTCAATAGGATAAAAGAAATTATTATGATGGGAAACGGAAAAACAGAGTGAAAGTGAAACATGAAAAGTTTGCAAAAGAGAAATTCCTGGAGAAGTTAAAGTATTTTTGTGCTACATGAATATAAAAGATGGCTCCCAGAGTACACATATATAGTATAAAACTCTGGCTACTAAAAGCTGGTGGCAACATGTTCTCTCTATCGCACTGCAAATACTCTTCAGAGCATAAGAACTGGAAGATCGATGTGGAACACTTTACTATGACGGAAATGCAACAGAGCCATGGCTGGGAGCCATTGTTTCACTTTCCCAGTAGTTGTTAGAAGCTGTGTGTTCTCCTCCCTGCATTAAAATCCTGAAATCTATGATCTCTAATGATAGACTTACCCTGGGATTCAAAGGACAGCCAAAAATTCAACAATGTTCTCTGGTTGCTAATCACAGAAGCTAATTTAATACAATGAAAGAGACAAGATCAAAATTATAAATGTTTAAGGCTCAGAGCTAGAGGCCCGAGGACTAGTTAATACAGTTTCAATTTTGTTCACATTCAGGCTCAGGAAATTGTGTCTCATTCATTTGGAAACCTTACCTTGGAAACATTAAATAAAAGGCAGGAAACCGCATAGTAGCTAAAGAAAAGATCCAATTCCTCCACAAGGCCTGCATAAAGGTGATGCCTGATTTCCAGTGTACAAATTCACCGCCCCCCATCCCCGCCAAAGGAGGTCTGATAACTGTGAACTAATATTAGAGACTCTGAAGCTTCCACACACTCTCGGTTTCCAGTCGAGGCCATGGTTTTGTGTGATTCTACTTTTGCATAAATTAATCACAGAACTATAATAATTTCCTGTTATGTTTCCAAATTTAGGACCTGATCCTGCCTTCAAGTCCGTACTATAGATCTTCATAATGCAAGGCAAGTATGTGAAGGAGTTGACAGCACTAACCTCAGCCCAGAATGTTTGATCTGCTTCTTGTCTCTCATCTACTTAAAGCATTGCTCTCCGATTTTCTCTCTCTTGCTTGCTCAGTGGTAGAACCCCCAAAGGATGTATAGTTTGGGTGGCTTTGGCAAAATGCTTTTATGCTTTCCCTCTTATATAATACCTTGAAATTATTATATCTGGATTTAGTTTAAAGGGAACAAATTACAAAGAAAAAACTCCAACATAACAACACACACACACACACACAGAAACAATTAAATAAGCCAGAAGAAATTAACTTTAAACTTCATCATATATATCGGTAGGGAGAGCATCAACTTTCTTGATCATTTTTCTAAATAAATGCTTTTAAATGCAAAAGTCTGTCTTCTACAAGGAACTTGCAAATTTTTAGCTATTTCTAAAGGCATTGAGCCTTCAGAAACATTAAAAGAAACCTTACAGTGTTTTCCATTTCCTTACGACAGCATCAAGACCCATTGATTTATTTTCTCATACCTCTTGAGCTCTTCACATCCTTGATACTGCAGTTTTAGTTTCAGATTTTATTATTTCTTGTTGTGGATACAACTTCTGCTTTCCTATGAATCAGCTTATTTCTGGCGAGATTCTGTTGGTGGTATCTTTTACGCTACTTCTAGCCTGTGTTGTTTGACACCAGACTCTAATCATGCCATATCCCTGTTTGAAACTTTTCAGGAAATCCCCATCATCTTCAGAGTATACGCTGTACATTTATCATGGTGCACATAGGTGTTTATGTGCTGTTCCTGCTGATTTTCCTGCCCTGTCTCTACCAACATGCTTACAATTATGGGGACTGACTTGGTTTTCGTACCATATTGCGTGCCTGAAACATCTATGACTAAAATGCCATTTTGTCAAGTCTCCACTAACTCTGACATATTCCTCGCGACCTATCACTTCATCATGTGGTCACAGTCAGTGAAACATACAAACAAACAAATAAGAAACAAAAAACTAAAAAGCCATGGCAAAGTTTAGGTGATGAGTCTTTAGGATAGGAATAATTCATGTTAGCATCAACCTGTTTTCTGTATTGAATTGTTCTGTACTTTTTCTTTTATTTCTCCTACACGTTTTCTAAAATGCTAGTTTTGTGTTATTTTGGGGAAATAAATGGAGTGAAATGGAGCAGAACCACAACAGAAATTACAGAAACTGAGGTGAAGGAACAAAATCTGGAAAATGAGGGGATGATAAGAGGTATTGCAGTCCCTTAAGAATCCCCAGAGCAATGGGAATTAACCTTGGGAAAATTTTCACAGGATATGAATATGGAAGCCCTGCTATTTGAAGGGAAAAGTAAGAAGGGAACTCAAACTATAGAGGACTTTTTTTTTTGCAGTTTTTGGCTGGGGCTGGGTTTGAACCCGCCACCTCCGGCATATGGGGCCGGCACCCTACTCCTTTGAGCCACAGGCGCCACCTGCTATAGAGGACTTGAAGTTGAATAAGGCACAGATACTTGGCTTACGTGCCAATAGGTCCAGCAAATCACCTTCTGCCTCTCATGTAGCTATCATTATTATTATTTGATTTTTAGCAGCAAATTTAATTTTTTTATGCCTGTTAGTAAGTTAAAAAGAGCAACTGATGTCAGTACTGAGGTCGCTGTCTTTGACAATGTCTAACACTCCACGTTACCTTCATGTAACGTCTTCCTATTTCCACCCAAACAGAGACCTACGCTTTCTTTGCTCCCAGTTCATGAAGATGACTGCTTCTAGAATTTTCTCTCAGTTTGCCAGAACCAGACCAACACGAAAAATGCCCCACACAGTTTTCTTCTGGGTGAAAGAAATGGCTGAAGGCAATGCCTGGTGGGTGGTTGTTTGTTTGAACACTATTAACCAGTATTAACAAGAGACAGAGAAAGGGCTGCCCTCAGACACAGCTGTTGGGAGAATGAATCAATACCAACATTTTGGAAGAAAAATAAAAAGTGCCAAAGCCCACTTCCTTGTTGTTGAATTTATCTCATGTAGTAATTAAGAATATCCACAAGAGTCACCTTGTAAGTGTGCTTTTTTACATATTAACTTTAAGAGTGAAAACTGCAAAAAACTTAAATGTTAGAATAAGAGAGGGTTTTAATAAATTTTGACAAATGTATATAATGGAAACTTTATTTTTAAATGATGTGATGTGGCAAGACCATGTGAAATGAAACGGGCCTATAAAGAATATTAAATTCATTATTGCATTGATAAGGTTCCTATTCTTTTTAGTTAGCTTCTTATGTGTGTGTTTTTATATTTTTCTAAAAATAAAACCTATGTTAGCAGCGATCTAAAATTACAATTTTCTAGAGAAAGTAGTCTAATTTTCTAGACCTCTGTGAGGTCTAGAGGAAGTAAAATCCATTTGGGGGCTGTAGGAGTTACAGTCAGATAAAGTAGACCCTGGAATAGAAGGAAGGGCTAATTTGTGTTTCCCTGTTAACTTTTTTAGCTACATTCATATTCGCCAGACATGACACCATTAGGACAGATTTAGACAACACAATGTGAAGTGGAAAATAAGCAAGTAACTAATTAATCTGTTCTACAAGGACAGCAGAGAGAGGAAGTGGTTTACCCCAAACCCTTTCAGTGCTGATAACAGTCTTCACGAGAGTGTGCTAATCTGTCTTTGCTCAGCTTTGAGCTTTTTATGTAATAAGAGAGTTTAAAAAAAAATAGTTGTCAAGTTAGGGACTTGCGATCTTTACCCCATGCTTGGCTTGTGAAAATTTTGTTCTGTTCAGTTTTAAAAACTTGCCTAAGCATTTTATCAGTATAAGCCAATTAATCTTTAATACCTGTAGGTTTTATAAAATTTGTCCAGTTAATGTGGAGGTAAAAGCAATTCTAAGCGTTCCAGCATTCCATTACAGTATGTGAAGCTGATACGTTGCAGACAACACATTTGACCACCATCTACAAAGTTGCTGTCTATTCTCCTGTGAAAATGTGTAAGAGGCTTTTGTTTTTGTGCCCATAGCTCAGCAAGTAGGGCGCCAGCCACATACACTGAAGCTGGCAGGTTCAAGCTTGGCCTGGGCCTGCTAAAACAACAATGACAACTGCAACCAAAAAATGGCCAGGTGTTTTGGCGGGCACCTGTAGTCCCAGCTACTCGGGAGGCTGAGGGAAGAGAATTGCTTAAGCCCAAGAATTTGAGGTTGCTGTGAGCTGTGATGCTATGGCACTCTACCCAGGGCAACATAGTAAGACTTTGTCTCAAAATAAATACATGTGTAAGAGGCTTTAAAAAATAATAATAATTTCACAAAAAATAGACTACAGACATCCCATGAGATGAACCTGAAAGAAAATGTCAGATTATAATGACAAAAAATACGAAGAGAACAGGGCTAAGGGTACAATTGGATTTGTTTAGCTACCCTTAAAACTTTCTGTACACAAAAGCCACTTCACATTAAAAAGTCTCAAATTTGTGAATCTTAATGATGGTTTTGTTGAAGAGATTTAAAATTGGCTAGTTACTAAAAGTAGCTTGGATTATTAGTACCTATGAGTGAATTTTGGGTATGAAATCTGTAATACCAGATGAAATTCACCAGATAATGAATGACAAGGACTCTGCTCCACTTCACGGTGTGTGAGCTTGATCTCAGAAAACTAGTAAATAAACCTATAAATAGAGAGGAGCACACTCACACACGCACACAGAGTTAAGCGCCATGTGTAAGATTTTGACAGAGCACAAATATAGCCTTATTTATTGTCAAGTTTGCACTTACCCACAGTTTATTTATTTAAGCAAATATGGCAAAAGATCCAAGCATATAATGTCTTGGCAAAACTTAGAAGGGAATATCTGGGTCAAAACCTCATAAACATAATTCATCTGATTTCACGCCCATAAAACACTGGTTCAGAAACCACGCACAATAACCAGAGCTCAGTTGTGCCTCCAAGATAACTTTTTGGCAGTTGGTAATAAAGGAACCTGTGATGCCCCGCCTGTGGCCTGTTTACTGGAAAAATTTTAGAGTACAAAGAAAAAGGGTAGAAATACTTTTGTATTGTTCATGTCTGTTTCTTTAAAGCTCTGGGCCCATTTCACTGATTTTCTCTTTCTCTCTCTCTCTCTCTCTCCCCCTTTCCCTCTCTCCCTCATTCATGGAGATTTGCAAAAACCATTCTGTAACTTCCTGAGCTCCCAGCCTTTTGTTTATTACCTTTAGAAAGAGAAAGAGAGAGAGAGAGAAAGAGAAAGAGAATGAGAATGAAAGATAAGAAGGCCCATTTTAAAAAACAATTTCTTCATTTGAGAATGACCAGTGACATGTTTTTGTTTACAACTTTTAAGATCAACTGCTGTAAGTTATAAGGTGGTCAAACCAACCATATAAAGTCAGGGACACCTTGCTTCTCAAAAAGGAATTTTTTTCTTTTCTACTATTACATACTTTTTTGGGGGGGGGCAGGGGCTGGGTTTGAACCTGCCACCTCGGGCATATGGAGCCAGCACCCTACCCTTTTGAGCCACAGGCGCCGGTATTATATACTCTTAAAATGAACATAATAGTATCCAAAAATTAAAATGAATTGAAGATTATAATACTGCATTTCAATAAACATTTATGAGACAGAGGGTCTCTATAGTAAATAATTATCCAAGAATTTTACAGTAGAAGCAACGCAAGGCCCACAATAAATGACAACATGCATCTTCATAACCAATAAAAAGTGAGTCAAATAGCCACTTGGTAGAAAATGTTTATGTATTTCACAACATTCAAAGGATTTGCTGATCTTTTTTTTTTCAGCATTACAAAATACAGTGGAACCTCTATAGTCGACCACCTCTGTATATTGACAACCTCCTTAAATGGACCCAATTTTCGTAGACTGGACAGGCACCACGTGTAGGTATCAGTGTAGTAGGCCGAGTTCCTGACGTTGACCACTTCTGTATGTTGACCACCCTGTTTCAGTTTCTTGGTGGTCAACCTACAAAGGTTCTACTGTGATGGAAATTTATATATGCCGAGAGCTATCCAAATTTGATGTATCTCCTAGTCTTCCTGGTGTGATTGGCATCCTGACTTCCTCCCTGCCTTGCCATCTCTACCACAGTTGGATGCAAGCGAACTCACGTTTAGATCCATATTTCTGTTCCCACACTTGGAAAAGGAGAAACATTTGTTGTTTCTGCCCACTCCTTCCCCCTTAATTTTGTTACACAGGACTTTTTGTTTGTTTGTTTCACTGGGTGAGGGCACTTGTGTGTTAAGTCAGGGGAATTTGTTAAAAGTGAGGCATCTGGTTACTCGAAGATCAAAACCAAATCTTCCTTTGCTCTCACGTGAAGAACTGTGCGGTTCGGGACTCGCTGTTCTTAATTTAATTACAGTCTTCTTTTTATTTATTTTTTTCTTAAATCGAAGGCAGAGTACAGCACAAGACAGACGGGGGAAAAATAACAAAGGGAAGATCATAACTCTTTAGGCTCTCAAGGCATTTTTTTCCCCTAGGTTTCAAATCAAGACCCACTCCACCCCGACAGCTGAAGTTAATTTCACCCAGTTAAGGCGAAGGGGAATCTTTGTTACCGGGACTGCATCTCAAGCTGCTAACTCTGAGGCTCACATGCTCGCTCTACCCACTTCAAGTTTTCAAATGACCCTTCAGCTCCCCTGAGGATTCCTAGACATGGGCCAGGAAGAATGTAAATCTTTATTTACTTCCATTGTTTAAGAATTTTCCATGTTTGTTCTTATCCACCTGACTCCCAATCAGGGGCTTCCCTCAGTAGCATGCCCCTTTAAACTTAATAACTTTCTCAGGAAATATTTAAAGTGTAGTAATTTTCATCTTACTTTTAAAGAGAATGCTACGAAATTCCCATCATCCATGCTGAACTCGGAATGTTTTCTGTACTTTTCTCTTGCTGAGGACAGCACACATTTGAAAGAATTTCTAACTAGACACAATGGATTTTTTTCTAAAAGACAGAATAGATATTTACTGTGCTCTGAATTTTTTTGATTGCCTACTCCATAAGTAAACATTTTAGCATCTATAATGCATATTTGCATATTTGTCTGTTATATCCTGTACTTCTATGTAAAAAACCATAAAGCATTTACAAAAATAGAAACTGGAAACTGATACACACACTTATATATATCCACATAACACAAATTCTAATATTTTTGCTTACACAATCATGGTTTTTCTTTGCTTATTTACTGGCTTGTAAAAATCCCATAAGCAAAGAGAGACCATTTGGAGATCAGTGCTTTAGTCTATCAGTTTTCAAATTCCAGCACTGAAAAGCTTTTTCATTCCTAAGCCCATCACAGAGCTTCTGAATCCGTAAACCTGGGGTAACACCCACACATTTCCATAAAGCTTGCAGACATCAGGTCACACTTCAAATATATATAGCTTTAATATATAAAATGATTTCTTGATTGGACCATTCCAGGTCCAAGTTCATTTTTAATGTAATCTTTTCCAGGCCCCAAAATAAAGGACTTCAATCTATTTGATTCAGATTATTTATATCAACTGACCATGATTGCTCATTCTTTTCCCTCCTCCTTGAAGAATTATTTTCATATGCCTAAAATAATATGCATCTGAATTCACTGAAAGGTGCTTCCTGAAATGCAACTTACCTGTTCTTGATCCTATAAAATAACTAGCAGCAATGGCTGTGGAAGGGTTATTTGGGGGGGAAAAAAAAAGAAAAGCTCTTCAGATTTATGAATTAGATTTCAGTGTAATGAATAGGATAGTAATATATTTAAATTCAATTTGATGACTTCCATGTATTTTGAAAAGATCTTAACCTTAGTAAGTTGAACGTTCTCTGAAATATTATTTACATTTCCTGGAAACAGGCTCACATAATTAATTTGCTCAGTAAACTTTTAGGTCAAGGACAATGCAAAAACAAGTTACAGTCCTACAGGTGTGCAAAGATTGCATCATGGCTTCATGAAACTTTATAGTATTTTTGATAAAGTGACCATCTCAATATTTTATATGCCTTCAAAATTTGGTAAAAGAGTGTTCCTGAGCTAAATATGACCTATTTGATAACCCACTCATTCATTTATTCAACAGAGTATGGTGTACCTGTTATATGTCAGGTGCTGAGTGAGAGGTCTGTCAAAGAATTGTGTAAATTCACGTGAAATTATAACTATTAAACAAGCTGAAAGGAGAGTTATATGGTGCTATAAAAACACAATAGGGATAAATAAATTAATTGTC
This sequence comes from Otolemur garnettii, assembly GCF_000181295.1. NCBI lineage: Eukaryota > Metazoa > Chordata > Mammalia > Primates > Galagidae > Otolemur > Otolemur garnettii. The sequence continues at coordinate 13,161,602 of NW_003852399.1, forward strand.
CTAGGGGCAAATATGCACTGTTTCTTTCTAACCTAGTAGCCTGCTTTTAAATATTTGCTTTATGAGTATCTTAAAGTTATGAGTACATAGACAAAGGTCATGAAGAAACAGACCATAACATTCAACAGACTCTCAGTGGAAGTCCACAACCATTGGTCCTATCGCTTCCTAAATGGTTTTGGGTCAGCAGGAACAAATATGTTTATATGGGAATAGGAGAGGCTAAGAGAGCTTCAGGTCAGCTATTGGCCAGTTGTATTTGGCTTGATTATTAAATAAAATGGTTAAAGAATAGGATTGAATACGCAGACTCCTTGCCAGGCAGATCCTGTGTCTCATGGGAGCTGTTGCCAGATCAGTACACCCTGTCCAAGTTTATTTCCGGGTGACGGTGCCCCGCCAATTTCACAAATAAGCAAACTGTCCTTGCCATTTTGAAAGGTCCACTATTCTTAGCATCACTTTCCTAGTCCTCATACTGATGAGGGCTTCATCATACCACATACACACACAAAAAACCTCTTAAGGATCTTCCACTTTTAGCCAGCTACGTGCACAGAAGGCATTATTACTCTTAATTTAATGACAGAGTAACATTTTCATACTAATCAGAGGCTTGCTGACTTTAATTACTATACATTATTCCATGGGAAGGACAAAACCACTCAAACAAATTTTAAAATAAGATGCTAGCAGGAGCGTGATAAGTGTTTCATTCTTAGCTGCTGGCATGCTAAAAAAACAGGTTTGTTCTGGGTATTCTGACAATATTTCCATTTGTGTCTTAAACCAGACCTCAGCACAGGACTTTTTTAGTTGAAATAGATATTTATTGAAATGGATTCTCTTTTTCCATCCTGTTGCAGGAAGTAAAACTGTATCAATGTTGCTTTTCTTAAGGAAACCGCCTTTAAAAAAATTATTTGCAGATGTGGTTTACCCTTTAAGCCATGTCTCTTTCTGATTCCTAAACTGAGATCACTTTGTTACAGTGACTCACCAGGTTTGGTAACATCTATTATGATAGGGATTAGCAAGTTTACTGAAAACAAAGGAAGGATAATAAAACCCAATTAATAAACTAACAGACTAACAGACACTGGTTTCTCCCAGTCGTCCTGATTTCTTCCAGTGTAGGTTGGGAAAGTGGAAGGTGACATCTTCATGGAGGCCTTACTAGTAAAAACGTATAAGCTTTAAAGTGTAAGTGTCTTGGTGGACTGTCTCATACCACATGACTTAACTAATTTTTCTGAGTTAATTAGTTATGAAAGAATGAAAGTAGTGGTTTTCCTCTAACCAATAGATTCTTAATACAATCTACACATTTTTTGGTAGGTATTTAAGTTCATTGGCATCATTCTTTATTCTCCAACTAATATTGTGGCTCAGAAATCTAAAATTGTGCTGATCTGAGTGATGTCACCCTGGAGTAGTTAAAAATGAGTCATGTATGGTAATTATTACAAGATTGTAAAGAAAAAAGAAAAAATGACAATGCCTTATAGTGACTTCTTCATCTCCTACATTAGGCCAACAGTGTATTATAATTAATGACTGAACTATCAAAATATTATAGGTCAACACATTAGCATTTATCCTGTTTCAAATTTGCAAGGTCAACTTAAAAATAAAAACTAACAAAGACTACTATTTTCTTTGAAATTTTCTTGGAACTTTGCTAAAATATAGAAAAGAAAAAAATGTCATTGATAAAATCAATGAACCCTTGCAAAAATTGTATTAAAAATATTTAGTAATTTGAGGACAAAACTTTAAGTTATACAAGGATAGAAATAATGACCATGATTAAAGTTCACTTAATGCTTATTATATTCCAAATCTCTTAAAGCACCACTGGATACAGGTCATAGCCTGGCTTCGAGGGTGTATACGGCCCAGGTTAGAGTTCTCTTTTCATTCAGATGTGAGACTTTCCTGATAGCACATCTGTCTAAACTTTGATTGCCAGTGTCAGTTCATTGGACCTGAATGACTGGGCGGATGTATGTGTCCCTCTTTTACAGATTTAGGCTTGTTCTTCCTGAGAATGCTTCTCTGACAACCTTAACAGAGAAAGAGAAACTTTTTTTAGTCATTAGAAACAAATAAGTGTACTCTCCTAAAGCTATGTGTGATTTTAAAATTTGAATGGAGGCATGCTCTTGGAAAAGTTTGGATTTGGAATAAACATAGTCTCTTCTTACTTTATTTTGAAGTTTCTTATGTAGAAAAATAAGGACATAGCTAAGACACCAAGTAAAAACAGTAGTTTTACAATCCAGCCATGAAGAAACATGGAGACTTTACATCTTTTGTATTTACCTGGATGGATTTGGAGAACATCCTCCTAAGTGTCACAAGAATGGAAAAATAAGCATCAAATGTGCTCAGTGATAATGTGAAACTAATAGATGAACTACCACACACCCACTCAAGAAAAAGAAAAGCATGATTAAATTCAAGTAGGAGGGAGCGGGAGGGGGAAGGAGATTGGTGTGCCCTCCTCATACAGGCACAGCCTAAGGGTGTGTGGCACAGCTTCTGGGCCAAGTGCTCAACTACAACTTGGACTTTTTCTAACAGAGGGAAACAATGTAATCTAATTGATTGTACCCACATATTAACCTAAAAAAAACCCCCCAAAACAACAGTGATTTCAGATAGGCTACTCCTCCAGATAATGGGACCTCTTTCTTCTCCTCATTACTAGTTCAAAACTTATAGTTGGACCAAACCCAGTGGTCTCGCTGCCTCAGTGCACAATAAGGTACTTTCTCTCCCCTTTGTACTAAGTAGGGAAAAGGCCCAGGACCTGGACTGCAATTATAGGATGGGCTGCCACCTGGAAACTCCTAATGCACACAGCAGATGGGAGAGTGTGGAAAGACAGAGAGACAAATAAAATGATAACTGCACAAGGGAAGCCATTGGTCATCTACTGATGTTTGTGAAACATACATATTCAAAAATAAATAATAATTGCACAGTTGTTTACTCTTGACTGTATTACATTAGTTCTCCCACCGCAGCAGGCCTCAGTCTGGGTCCTCATGACTCGAATCATCTAGATGATTGATTTTTTTTTTTTTTTTTTTTTAGCATTCATTCACTTTTGGCATCTACTCGATATAAATTGTGTTAACACGTGCAACGGAGAAAGCAATTATACAGCCATTTACAATTCCTGGTCAGACTTTCTCCACAAATATTGATGAGAATACCTTCCAAGAAGGGGATATTTGGATCTCAGCACATTAGAAAAACAAACTCTTGGCCGTAGGCTCAACTGTAAGATTTTGTTAACATGACTTCATAAGCATATTTTGCCAAACCTATAGAAACAGACACAACCTAGGCTTCTTAATTACAACCGTGTATACAAAACAGAGGCTCATCTGCTGATTTATAGCTGCTGATCATGTTGCTCTTGACAGTGAGGTTGAACGAATCAACTTTTTATTGTCAACTGAGAAGTTCACTTACTCATTTCTCTCAAGATCTGGTCAATCTCACTTTCCGAAGCAAGTCCACGGACACTTAAAGATTTAGGCGATTTTCTAACTTCAAATATAATTTTATAATTCATCATACAATAGATGAAAAATTTCAGTTTTCCCTTTGATGATTATGATTTTAGCTCTGTGTATGCAGTAAGGGTACATATTAAAATGCAAAGTACGTTTAAACCCTTCAAGAACGGTGTAGCAGGATTGCTATTTAGTTTTCTGGCCTCCTGAATCAATCTCAATATTTATGATGAGTTTGATTGATTTTAGTTTAAATGAAAGATTCCATTTGAAACAGATCAAAAAAAGCCAACTCTCATGGAACTAAATTATTCCTTATGGAGAACTCATGTTAATTATAATAAAGGAAATATCTTTTTAAAGCTACTCTCATAGAGTTTTCTTCAGAGGTACACACGGGAATAAAGGCCATCGTCTCCAAATTTTTCAGCTAACTCCTTGAATCTGCTATATCATAATGTCTCACAAGAAAAATCATTCTTTGTGTAATTCACATTGCTACCCCAGTGATGGTTTGGCACTCTCATTTAACATACACCAAAAGAGTCTAACCAAGCTTATGGAGCTCTAAACTCCTCAATTATATTATTAACATAATATAATTATAATTGTGTTATAATTTGATTTCAAGACCCACACACATTTTACTATGAAATGATAATGAACTGTAGAGTAGATTTATTGAGGACTCTACTCATTAAGGTGTAAATATGAAATGGTTTAATTACTTTCCTACATCCTTCTGGATAACAGGCACCTAGGAAAGCTTTGCCCAATCCACTTTTCTCAGGTATATTGGTTATGGGATTAATTAATACCCAGTTCTCTTTATTTAAAAACATATTCGACAATCCTATGCTTAATCCAAAGCTCCTATCCTCTCTTTATATTGAAGCAACTTGATGGATGAGAGGAAACATTGTCTCACACTGCGTCCCTCTCTCTATTAGAAGAGGCACAAGCTATTTCAATATTGGGAACAGGAAGAAGGCAGAGGCATGGCAGAGGTCTTTGTGTGTGAATGTTTTCATATCGACCATGGGAAAGTGTTCTTTTCTTCTGCTACTGTTGGCCTTTAACATCGAGATGATCTGTATAGAGTCTGCACATAGATAGCGCTTGTGGTTTTCAATTTTCCCTCCAACTTTTCTATAAGAGGAACAACCATGTGTGCCTGGAGCTGTCCTCCAGCTCCGTACTCCGTAAGAGGGACGGCCACGTGTGCCTGTAGCTGTCCTCCAGCTCCGTACTCCGTAAGAGGGACGGCCACGTGTGCCTGTAGCTGTCCTCCAGCTCCATAGTCTACATATTTTCTTCAAATTGGCTGTCCCAATAAGTGGTGTGGCCTCGATAACCCCACACCCCTTTTCAGTTCATGTGGTTCCACTGGAATCAATACTTTTTTGTTCTCTTTGAGGGCCACAGAGTGGTGTCATTTTGTTCTATAATCATATGAGGCTACACTACCATCCTTTCAAACACAGGCGGAAGGGGATAGACAACAGGCCTAAGCAAGAATTAGATAGGAGTTTTTATATTACAGGGCACCTTCCTTCAAGGAATGTTAAGGAGTATCCCCTCTTCTCCACAGTGGCATTGGAAGGTTTGAGAACACTGAGGTGCTGAACTCCTCACCTCTCAGAGCAATGGTCCAGGAACTATCTCATCCACGCTCCCCTCTGGAGCCCCACAGAATGAGCCTTGCGTTCAATCAGAGAAGAACACGATGTGTCTTTCCTTGCCGGAGCCTCTATTCTGCATGGGTGACTCTTCAGACCCCTCTGTCACTTGATTTCCATGAAGCTCATTTCTTTTCCAATCGTCCCATGTTCATGTCAGTAACTTGGGCAGAAAAGAAAAGGCGTCCTCAGAAGTCAGTAGCCTTAACTAGCTCTCTGACTTCAGAATGTGGGGCACTCAGAGCCGTTTTAATTAGCTTTGGTATAAACCATAATTTACACAATATGAAAAATCACAGTCAATATGTATGTATCTGCTTATATAATTACATATATATATTAATCATTAAAAGAAAAACTGACTACTTATTTCCTGAGAATAATAGGAACTTAAGTTTGCAGAGACTTATATCCAGTAAATCAGTTTTCAAAATTTTATAGTGTTATATTCTTGGCATTTTTCCAGGTTTTTTTTTTGTTTGTTTGCTTTTGGTTTTGTCCTTTCAAAGAAGTTTTTGCTTACCTCCAAGAGTAGAAAGACATTTTCATATTGCAGTGTCTCATGATACAAAATCAATACTTACAAATCAGTAGCTTTTATATATGCCAACAATAGTCAAGCTGAAAATAAAGTCAAGGGCTCTATTCCTTTTATAGTAGTGCTAAAGAAGATGAAATAGCTGGGAATTTATTTAACAAAGGAACTGAAAGAACTCTATAATGAAAACTATGAAACCCTGAGAAAAGAAATAGCTGAAGATGTTAACAAATGGAAAAACATGCTTGTGGCTGGAAAGAATCAACTCTGTTAAAATGTCCATACTACCCAAGGTAATCTGCAGATTTAATGCAATCCCTATCAAAGTGCTAATGTCATACTGTAAAGAACTTGAAAAAATAGTACTTTGTTTTATATGGAACCAGAAAAAGCTTTGAATAGCCAATGTAATACTTAGAAATAAAAACAAATCAAGAGGCATTGTGTTCTTGACTTCAGATTATATTATAAATCTATAGTGATCAAAACAGCATGGTACTGGCACAAAAACAGAGATGTAGATATATGGAGTAGAATAGAGAATCTAGAGAGGAACCCAGCCACGTGTCATCATTTGATCTTTGATAAGCCTAACAAAAACTTACACTGGGGAAAAGATTCCCTATTTAACAAATGGTGGTGGGAGAACTGGCTGACGACCTGTAGAAGACGGAAACTGGACTCCCACCTCTCACCACTAACTAAAACTGATTCTAACTGGATAAAAGATTTAAACTTAAGACATGAAACTATAAAAATGCTAGAAGAGAGCACAGGTGAAATGCTTGAATAAATTGACCTCGGAAAATATTTTATGAGGAGGACCACCCTACCCCACCCACCCGGCAATTGAAGCAATGCCAAAAATATATTACTGGGATCTGATCAAACTAAAAAGCTTCTATGCAGCCAAGAGCACAATAAGTAAAGCGAACAGACAGCTTTCAGGATGGGAGAAGAGTTTTGCAAGTTATGACTCTGAGCAAGGTCTGATATCTAGAATCCACAGAGAACTCAAACTAATCAGTAAGAAAAGAATCAACAACCCCATTTCTTTGTGGGCAAGAGACTTGAACAGAAAGTTCTCTGAAGGTGACAGGTGCATGGCCTACAAACACATGAAAAAATGCTCACCATCTTTAATCATCAGAGAAATGCAAATCAAAACCACTTTGAGATATCACCTAACTCCAGTAAGATTAGCTCACATCACAAAATCCTAAAACTGCAGATGCTGGTGTGGATGTGGAGAGAAGGGAACACTTCTACACTGCTGGTGGGATTGCAAACTAATTCAGCCTTTTTGAAAAGAAGTATGGAGAATTCTCAAGGAACAAAAAGCTGGCCTACTGTTCAATCCTGCAATTCCTATACTAGGTATATACCCAGATGATCAAAAATCATTTTACAATAAAGACATTTGCACCAGAATGCTTATTGCAGCCCATTTCACAAAAGCCAAGTTGTGGAAGCAGCCTAAATGCCCATCAACACATGAGTGGATAAACAAATTGCGGTATATGTATATCATGGAATACTATACAGCCATAAAAGATGGAGACTTTGTATCATTTATGTTTGCCTGGATGGAGATGGAACATATCCTTCTTAGTAAAGTATCTTAAGAATGGATTAAAAAAATATCCAATGTACTCAACACTATTATGACAGGAATACTTACACATTCATATGAATGATAAAACATAAAGATAGTTCAGAAAGAAAGAGGGGAGATGAGGGAAAGGGGAGGGGAAGGGAGGGCGAAATGGGAGTGGAAGGACGGTATTTGCTGGTATCTCACCTAATGTACACAATGCAAGGGTACATTTCAAAACAACTAAGAGTATATTATAAATGTCTTACCACAAAAATAAGTAAGGTAATATTTATGTTAGTTTGATTCAAGCATTCCACATTGTATATCAAATCATTACATTGTACCCTATAAATGTATACAGTTATGATTTAATAAATATTGTTAAAAAGAGAAAGTCATTTTCTTATTTTAGCTTTTATATTTAGGTATCTCAAATTCATCTCAAATTAGACAGGGATTCAGGTCTTTTTTCTTTTTTTAGCAGAAATATAATTCTTCCAACACTATTTGTTGAAAACTATTCTTTTCCCATTGAATCACCTTGGTGCCTTTGTCAAATATTAATTGATCCTGTAAGTATGGGTCTGCTTCTCATTTCTCTGTTCTGTTTCATTGACATTTGTCTCTGCTTTTGCTACTCTTAATTAGAATAGTTTATAGCAACTTTGAAATCAGACTTTGTATCTGGGAGTTTGCTAAATTTATTATTAGTTCTGCTGACTCCTTAGGATTTTTGATGAAAAACAACCATATTTTTTACAAGTTAAAATAGTACTTCTCTGTTTTAAATCTGGATGGCTTTTTCTTTTGTTTGCCCCATTGCATTGATCAGGGCTACCTACACGATGTCGACCACAGGTGCAGAGTGGAAATAGTTACCTTGTTTCCAGTTTTAGAAGGAACATATTCATTATTTTTATAATACTCTATGTCAAATTAAGGATGTCCATTTTATTTTTAAATTTGTGTTTTACTGTGATGAAAACACTTAACATAAGATATATTCTCTTAAAAAAAATTGCCTACATAATACAGTATTGTTGACTCTACATACTATGTACACAACAGATCTTAAGAACTTAGTCATCTCACTTAACTGATACTTTCAACCCATTTGCTTTCCCCCAACCCCTAGCAACCACCATTCTGTTCTCTGCTGATGACCTCTTTTTAGATGCAATGAATTACATTGAAGGAGTTAGAAAAAGACTTTTTAAAAATAGTTTCTTTTTATTATTGTTGCCTCACATTAATTCAGGGTACAAAGAGTTAGCTTATAATATTTGCATTTGTTAGGTAGAGCCCCTTTTGTAATTGTGTCCCACCTCCAAGAGGTGTGCCATACACCCTAACATTGTGCTCCTTCAGTGGCAGCACACCCATCCCCTAGAAAAAGATTTCTTAAGTGAAAATATGACCAAGTACTCCTGTCCCAAGGATTTTTCTTAGCCCCTTTTTGCCTTGCATATTGTTATCCTGTTTACCAATTTAATTCTAATTATCTTGTAGGCCTCACTTTAAATAATCCTCTAATCTAGCTGAGGGGGGTGAGGAAAAAGTCATTTGAGGAGATTAATGTTCAAACAAAATGGTAAATGATGAGGGAACAGGCTTGTGAAGCTCGTTTGGAAGATTTTTCAGGTAGAAAAGGTTTAGATGTAAATTCTTTCTCAAGATACTGTTCTTTTTCATTTGTTTCCCTATTATAAGGAACTAAATATTTTTTGCACCTATATTGGTTTTATTCATGTCTCCTTTCGGAGGTAATAATCAGTAAGAGAACACCGCCTGTTTCATTTACCCTTTTGTTAGCCCAATGATTGATATAAATTCCGTGCTCAATAAATATTTACAAAGTGATTAACTCAGTAGCCTTTCTGATGTTCATATTATTTGTATCAAATTTACTAAGACCAAATTCCTAACACACTTTAAAGATTAGTTGAAGATAAAATTAAGGTTTATAAATTAATTTTATTGCTTACTTTAAGGTCTCTACACATTAATTTTCACATCCAAACTTTGAAATGTTTCCTTTCTCTACATCTTTTGGATATAAAAGAATGAGTTAGTCCCAAGAGCAAGGGAAATCTCTGTTTATTTTTGTAGATATATAAATTTGTCACTGAAATGAGTGAAGAAATCAATAAAATTAGAAAGTGAATTAATTATGATACACATATGCCAGAATTTAGCAGTGATTACTTCTCAAAAGCAAGAGGTTAAATTAAATGCTGTAACTAAAACTTTGATTAAAAAACTTTTTTATGTAAAAGAGCTCCCTTTGATAAAGAATTTCCATGAATGAGATCACAAAAAAATGTTAAAGTACTATGAAAAAATAAAATTTAAAATTTTGTTTGCTATGACAAAAATAGTACAGGGTCCTAGAATAGAGAGTGACCAGAGCAAATTGGTGTCTGTATGCTGACCACTAGGGAGGACTTTCTAGCTGAGGTGGTCAGGAAAGTCATTTGAGGAGATTAATGTTTGAACATAATGGCAAATGAAGAAAGTGACCAGGCTTGTGCAGCTCTTTCAGAAGATTTTTCAGGTGGAATGAAAGATTTAGAGGCCTCAACTGACAAACAAACCTGGAGTCCTCAAGAGACAGAAAGAAGGCTAGAGTGTTTAGATCCTGGAGTACCACAGAGTGGTACTACAGCAGTGGTTCTCAACCTTCCTAATGCCACAGTGCTTTAAAACAGTTCCTGTGGGTCATGACCCACAGGTTGAGAACTGCTGATCTAGAGGCTGGGCACAGTGGCTCACACCTATAATCTTGGCACTCTAGGAGGCTGAGGCAGGAGGATTGCTTGAGGTCAGGAGCTTGAGATCAGCCTGGGTAAAAGTGAGAATCTATCTCTATTAAAAATAAAAATATCCACTGGGTATCATAGTATGCACCTGTAGCCCCAGTTACTCAGGGGGCTGAGGCAGGAGGCTGGCTTGATCCCAGAGTTCGAGGTCACAGTGAGTTATGATCTATGATGATGCTACTGCACACTAGCCAAGGAGACAGAGTGAGACTCAGGCTCAAAAAAAAAAAAAAAAAAAAAAAAAAAAAAAAAAAGAAAGTGATATTAGATGAGCTCCAAGACATAGGTGGAATCCATCCAGATCATTCACAGTGTTGCAGGCAATGGTCAAGAGTTTGAATTTTAAAAGGCAACAGCAGCAAAACTGTGGCTGCAGCTTTATTTCTCCCAAAGGGAAGAGCAGACACACTGCAGTGAGCGAGCTGGTCTCTACACAGGCACAGTGGAAAAACATCTTTTAGATTTTGTGGATATCATCTGAGGCTCCCTGAGTCAAATATTTTCGTGACAATTAAAACATAAACTGCCAATTACTTGTGGATTTGTAACTCGTGGAGGACCTTTATGAGTAGATGTCCTTTTAGCCCTCAATTCTGACAGGTGGATATTAATACTGTCTCCAGGGTATACTGAGGAAAGTGAGACAGAAGTTGAAGGACTGATCAAGGCATCACTAGTTTATTCAGCATATGTTTTTTGAACACCTACTAGGTAGCACAGGAGCAATCATAAGGAAAATAATCAAATCCCTGCCCTCAGATAGCTTGCATACAAGTAGAGAACAGAGACAATAAATAAATACATACATCAAGAGATGTCACATGCTTAGGAAAAGAATAAAGCGGGGTGAGAGGAAAGACGACAGAGAGAGAGAGAGAGAGAGAGAGAAGGGGTATTTAAGATAGTTGTCCAGCAAGACCTCTTTCAGGAGAGGATTTCTAAGCAGACATTTGAATGAAGTAAGATTGACAGGAAGGAAGAAATCCTGCAAATATCCAGAATCAAAAATCAACTTTTTATAATGTAAGCCTTGTGCTTTTGGCGAAAAAGTTACCTACCGGTTATTAAGACCAGAAATTCCACCAAAAGGTCTGTGAAGTTTTAAAATTATCATTACAACTCAACTAGGTAAAACATATGAGCCTCTCGTTCTTTTTGTGTTGTCGTATTTCAGAATATTGTGGAGGTACAAATGGTTAGGTTGCAGGGATCACATTTGTACTGCTAAACACGATGAGCTAAGTGTGCCCATCCCCCAGTGTCCCACCCGTAAGGAAAAGAGTACGGAGCTTCCTCAAGGGACTAAAAGTAGACCTACCATTTGATCCAGGAATCCCACACAGGTGGGAAAAAAAAAGTCATTTTGTCAAAAGTCTCTCTTTCTAATGCAAGTGATTCATTCCCTTCTGGTTTCATTCTGACAAACTTTGAGGTTAGTCCAGGCTTTCAGAGGTAAGTAGCTGTTCAGAGTTTTACTCTTCTCTTTCTGTCCTTCCCCCTTTCCTAGATAACATCAGGTTCTGGTGAGGCTAGTGAACAGCAGGACGACTGAGGCACGTCCTGTGCTCCAGCCTCTACCCCCTCTGCTGACTTGGTCTGTGAGAATCTGACTTTGTCTTTGCTGCATCTGCTGCTGATGGCACGAGTCTGTTTTCTTGGCACCGGCAACGCAGGGCAACTGCTCCTTGGGAGTCAAACGCTCTTCCTGCCCACTACACTGGTTCTGCAGAGCCTATGAGGTCTGTTTGTGACTTCTGTCTCATTTCAGTCTGGAGTTTTCCACTCCGCAGCCCGCTTCTGCAGAGCGACTTGGCCTGCTGTTCCCTGGGGAGCTCTGAGCTAGCATTCTTGGCTCACATCTAGATTCCCCACAGGGCACACAGCAGCTCTTGGGTCTCCTCCATGCCCTGTTACAGCCAAGGGAGACTCGAGCCTGGGAAGGGGCTAAGGGTGGGAGTCTCTTTTTTAATCCCCAGCTCTCTTTCTTCCAACTGTACCCGCATCTCTCTCTCTCTTTTTTTTCCATACGAGAAATTACTGTTAATATTACTTCAGGCAATCATGATTTTAGTTTTGTTTTATTTTTTTAAATGCTCAGAAGAGGCAAAACAAGTGTTTTTCATTTATGAGGACTGAACTTGAGAGACAAATAATTTTGCTTTGTATTCCAACAAAGATTTGACTTGGAAGACAAATAGCCCAGGCCAGGAGGACTTAGGCCACAGCCTGAACCATGGAGAAGGGTTCACTCTGCTGTAGACCTGCTAAACAGGAATTTCTCTCAGGGTGTCATTTGAGAGTTTCAAGGAGGAGGATATGTGAGTGGGAATATGTCTTTAAAGAAAGGGGAAGTTATTCATCTTGGGCACCCATCCCTTCTGATGGAAGAGGAAACCATAGCATCGTAAATCAGTGTGGATGGGAGGATTAAACCATGATGTAGAAATCCCCTAAGTAGATAGGATGGTATTTTGTCTTTTTAAACACAACAGAGTAGACACACCTGTTTACGTTGGCTGTCAATAAATCTAGCCTTTGTTTTCTGGGGCGGATTTTGGGAGGGTGCTTATCATGACTGGACAATGAATAAAGTGCTAAGAAGAAGAAATCTAATTAAAGGTCTTAGGTATTGCTTCTAGATATAAGTGAATAACATAATTGTTAGCATTTATTTTTCTAAGTGAGGCACACATTTCATAAAATATAAGTGATAAAGTGGTAAACACTTCAAATATTGGACACAGTAACAAAATTTTCGACTTTATCAATAAACACTTGTTAAAGTGTGCCAGCTTAAACACTTGGTTAAACAGTCAGGAAGAGACTATTGATGGACAAAAACTTACTCTCCAAAAGCATCAACAGTGAATAATGTAAATGGGTACAAGTTTAGTGATGTTAGCCACTAGGTCCTTACTGATTTATGATTGTTTCTTAAGCAGAAACCCTAAAGTCTTGGATTTGGAAGTCTGTAATTAATAAATAAACATTTAATTCTTTCACATATAGAGGATGGATTCAATCCAGGCTAGTAAGATGATGTGATGAGAAAAAAAAAAAAAAACCATAAAGATTACAATTGCCCCCTGGACTTTGGTTCAAAAGAGAGTGAGGTGAGAGAGACAGACAAAGACATTGAGAAAGGTTTGGTATGTTTAATAAATTGCAAGATATTTGAAGATGCATATTAGAGAAATCCCCAAAGAGGAAAAATCTTCCCATTTAACAGTGTGGTAGAGCATTCTGGAAGGAGTCTGGAAGGACATGAAGCAAAAGGAGCTTGAGGAAGTTTACTGGGGAGGGAGTAGGGAAAATACTGGCGAGAGGGGGCTGAGAGCAGAAGGGAGAGCAGATAATGAGAGAAATGTCATCCCCACTGTGAATCAGGTGACTGTTTCTCATTCTCTACTTTCTGTCTCTATGTATAATATAGCCAGTAAAAGCAGGGCTCTCCTTACACATCATCTATGCTGAAAAGCTGGCATTTACTCAGTCTTTCTAAGGCTCAGTTTTTACATCAATAAGATGTTGTTTAATAAAATTTACCTAAATCATGTTGCTATTTAGAAGAGTAACTGAATTAATAGGTGGAAAGCACTTGAATAACATCTCGCGTATGAAAACCACTGAACAAGTTTTTGTCTTCATTAATATTATTATTTTATTTTTATTACCATTTTCCCTGCCAAAACAAAAATAAAAGAAGAGAGGAAAGTCAAAGTCCTTTCAGAAAGGATCTGATAAACAAATCCACATTGGATGTTAACCACTACATATTTTTGGTGGATTAGTATCTAACTAAGACCCATAATGGAAGCCCAAGTGCAGCTTCCCAGATAAGTCTCAGTCATTTTTGTGTTTAGGAAGACACCACTTCAAGGCTGCAAATAATATACCATAGGCAACCTCTGTAGTGTTTTGTTTGTTTGTCCAATCCTTATATGAAAATGCAATCTTTTTTTTCTTTTACTTTGTATTTTGAAATGATTATAGATTAATAAAAATTTACCCAAAAAGTATAGGGAGATAAAAATGTTTCTTCATTTATTTCTCCCCAATGTATAACTGTGGAATGAAGTCAAATTTAAAATACATCCTGACATTGGTAGCGTTCAGAGCTTATTCAGATTTCATGAGTTGTTCATATATATGTGTTTGTGCATCTGTATCTGTGGTTCTATGAAAATTTATTGTTCAGATTCCAGTAGCCACACAATTAAAATAGAAAACTGTGGCTACACCCACTTCTTTCATCCCCCAACCTTTTATATTTGGCAATGATTAACCTGTTCCTCATCTCCATAGTTAAAATACATTATGTAGATAGAAAAATATACTGTAAGCGTTTTATGTAACCTTTTGAGATAGATTTTTTTCACTCAGCAGAATTCCCTGAAGCTCTATCCAAGTTGTTGACTGTATTGCTAATCTGTTCCTTTGTATTGCTAAGTAATTTCCCTGGTATGAATGTACCACAATTTGCTTATCAATTTACCAGTTGGAAGGCATTTGAGTTGTTTCCAGTTAAGACTGTTATGAATAAAGAGATGATAAACATTTGTATGTAGGTTCTTATGTGGACATAATCTTTATTCCCATGGGATAAATACTCAAGATCAAAGCTATTGAAATTTGCTTGTTGTATGGTATTTGCTTGTTTAGTTTTGTAAAAAACTGTTTCACTCTCCCAAACTGACTGTACCATTTTTAATTTTCAACAGCAGTGTATAGCAATCTACTTTAATTTTTTTATTTTTATTTTTTTTTATTTTCTCTATACATGTATATGTGTTTATTTGGTTTCCACTTTTTGCCTTCACAAAATTAAAGAGGCTTAAAATTTAATAACAATAACAATGTTTAAGATAAGGACTAAAAACAAAAACCCCATAAAGAACGAATGAAGATAAATACAATTGGAAAAGAAATCAGATGATTGCTGCAATGATAATAATAATAATGCAATAAAAGTAACATTCACATTGTCAGATAAAAGTATGTCTATCATAGAATGCTTTGATTCTGAGATTCAGTATGGAGTCATCAGTTAACCTTTTATTTTTTCCAAAGTCTCAAAAAATAGAGAATATTTATTTTTATAAATAAAAATAGAAGATAATTTCAAAAAAACAGATCATGCCAAATCTTATAGACAATAGAAAAAGAAGAAATACTTCAAAATCATTCTACTTCATCTGGATATACCTGATACCTCAATGGGGAAGAGAGATGAACAGAAACTT
This sequence comes from Otolemur garnettii, assembly GCF_000181295.1. Taxonomy (NCBI): domain Eukaryota; kingdom Metazoa; phylum Chordata; class Mammalia; order Primates; family Galagidae; genus Otolemur; species Otolemur garnettii. The sequence goes on from NW_003852399.1 coordinate 13,177,008, forward strand.
CTCTAAAGAAGACAGACGAATGGATAGCAAACATATGAGAAAGTGCTCCTCATTCCGAATTATTAAAGAAATGCAAATTAAAACCACCCTGGGATATCATCTAACCCCAGTGAGAATGGCCCATATCACAAAA
>NW_003852399.1:13177160-13187516 GCF_000181295.1 Otolemur garnettii
TGAGCTCCAAGACATAGGTGGAATCCATCCAGATCATTCACAGTGTTGCAGGCAATGGTCAAGAGTTTGAATTTTAAAAGGCAACAGCAGCAAAACTGTGGCTGCAGCTTTATTTCTCCCAAAGGGAAGAGCAGACACACTGCAGTGAGCGAGCTGGTCTCTACACAGGCACAGTGGAAAAACATCTTTTAGATTTTGTGGATATCATCTGAGGCTCCCTGAGTCAAATATTTTCGTGACAATTAAAACATAAACTGCCAATTACTTGTGGATTTGTAACTCGTGGAGGACCTTTATGAGTAGATGTCCTTTTAGCCCTCAATTCTGACAGGTGGATATTAATACTGTCTCCAGGGTATACTGAGGAAAGTGAGACAGAAGTTGAAGGACTGATCAAGGCATCACTAGTTTATTCAGCATATGTTTTTTGAACACCTACTAGGTAGCACAGGAGCAATCATAAGGAAAATAATCAAATCCCTGCCCTCAGATAGCTTGCATACAAGTAGAGAACAGAGACAATAAATAAATACATACATCAAGAGATGTCACATGCTTAGGAAAAGAATAAAGCGGGGTGAGAGGAAAGACGACAGAGAGAGAGAGAGAGAGAGAGAGAAGGGGTATTTAAGATAGTTGTCCAGCAAGACCTCTTTCAGGAGAGGATTTCTAAGCAGACATTTGAATGAAGTAAGATTGACAGGAAGGAAGAAATCCTGCAAATATCCAGAATCAAAAATCAACTTTTTATAATGTAAGCCTTGTGCTTTTGGCGAAAAAGTTACCTACCGGTTATTAAGACCAGAAATTCCACCAAAAGGTCTGTGAAGTTTTAAAATTATCATTACAACTCAACTAGGTAAAACATATGAGCCTCTCGTTCTTTTTGTGTTGTCGTATTTCAGAATATTGTGGAGGTACAAATGGTTAGGTTGCAGGGATCACATTTGTACTGCTAAACACGATGAGCTAAGTGTGCCCATCCCCCAGTGTCCCACCCGTAAGGAAAAGAGTACGGAGCTTCCTCAAGGGACTAAAAGTAGACCTACCATTTGATCCAGGAATCCCACACAGGTGGGAAAAAAAAAGTCATTTTGTCAAAAGTCTCTCTTTCTAATGCAAGTGATTCATTCCCTTCTGGTTTCATTCTGACAAACTTTGAGGTTAGTCCAGGCTTTCAGAGGTAAGTAGCTGTTCAGAGTTTTACTCTTCTCTTTCTGTCCTTCCCCCTTTCCTAGATAACATCAGGTTCTGGTGAGGCTAGTGAACAGCAGGACGACTGAGGCACGTCCTGTGCTCCAGCCTCTACCCCCTCTGCTGACTTGGTCTGTGAGAATCTGACTTTGTCTTTGCTGCATCTGCTGCTGATGGCACGAGTCTGTTTTCTTGGCACCGGCAACGCAGGGCAACTGCTCCTTGGGAGTCAAACGCTCTTCCTGCCCACTACACTGGTTCTGCAGAGCCTATGAGGTCTGTTTGTGACTTCTGTCTCATTTCAGTCTGGAGTTTTCCACTCCGCAGCCCGCTTCTGCAGAGCGACTTGGCCTGCTGTTCCCTGGGGAGCTCTGAGCTAGCATTCTTGGCTCACATCTAGATTCCCCACAGGGCACACAGCAGCTCTTGGGTCTCCTCCATGCCCTGTTACAGCCAAGGGAGACTCGAGCCTGGGAAGGGGCTAAGGGTGGGAGTCTCTTTTTTAATCCCCAGCTCTCTTTCTTCCAACTGTACCCGCATCTCTCTCTCTCTTTTTTTTCCATACGAGAAATTACTGTTAATATTACTTCAGGCAATCATGATTTTAGTTTTGTTTTATTTTTTTAAATGCTCAGAAGAGGCAAAACAAGTGTTTTTCATTTATGAGGACTGAACTTGAGAGACAAATAATTTTGCTTTGTATTCCAACAAAGATTTGACTTGGAAGACAAATAGCCCAGGCCAGGAGGACTTAGGCCACAGCCTGAACCATGGAGAAGGGTTCACTCTGCTGTAGACCTGCTAAACAGGAATTTCTCTCAGGGTGTCATTTGAGAGTTTCAAGGAGGAGGATATGTGAGTGGGAATATGTCTTTAAAGAAAGGGGAAGTTATTCATCTTGGGCACCCATCCCTTCTGATGGAAGAGGAAACCATAGCATCGTAAATCAGTGTGGATGGGAGGATTAAACCATGATGTAGAAATCCCCTAAGTAGATAGGATGGTATTTTGTCTTTTTAAACACAACAGAGTAGACACACCTGTTTACGTTGGCTGTCAATAAATCTAGCCTTTGTTTTCTGGGGCGGATTTTGGGAGGGTGCTTATCATGACTGGACAATGAATAAAGTGCTAAGAAGAAGAAATCTAATTAAAGGTCTTAGGTATTGCTTCTAGATATAAGTGAATAACATAATTGTTAGCATTTATTTTTCTAAGTGAGGCACACATTTCATAAAATATAAGTGATAAAGTGGTAAACACTTCAAATATTGGACACAGTAACAAAATTTTCGACTTTATCAATAAACACTTGTTAAAGTGTGCCAGCTTAAACACTTGGTTAAACAGTCAGGAAGAGACTATTGATGGACAAAAACTTACTCTCCAAAAGCATCAACAGTGAATAATGTAAATGGGTACAAGTTTAGTGATGTTAGCCACTAGGTCCTTACTGATTTATGATTGTTTCTTAAGCAGAAACCCTAAAGTCTTGGATTTGGAAGTCTGTAATTAATAAATAAACATTTAATTCTTTCACATATAGAGGATGGATTCAATCCAGGCTAGTAAGATGATGTGATGAGAAAAAAAAAAAAAAACCATAAAGATTACAATTGCCCCCTGGACTTTGGTTCAAAAGAGAGTGAGGTGAGAGAGACAGACAAAGACATTGAGAAAGGTTTGGTATGTTTAATAAATTGCAAGATATTTGAAGATGCATATTAGAGAAATCCCCAAAGAGGAAAAATCTTCCCATTTAACAGTGTGGTAGAGCATTCTGGAAGGAGTCTGGAAGGACATGAAGCAAAAGGAGCTTGAGGAAGTTTACTGGGGAGGGAGTAGGGAAAATACTGGCGAGAGGGGGCTGAGAGCAGAAGGGAGAGCAGATAATGAGAGAAATGTCATCCCCACTGTGAATCAGGTGACTGTTTCTCATTCTCTACTTTCTGTCTCTATGTATAATATAGCCAGTAAAAGCAGGGCTCTCCTTACACATCATCTATGCTGAAAAGCTGGCATTTACTCAGTCTTTCTAAGGCTCAGTTTTTACATCAATAAGATGTTGTTTAATAAAATTTACCTAAATCATGTTGCTATTTAGAAGAGTAACTGAATTAATAGGTGGAAAGCACTTGAATAACATCTCGCGTATGAAAACCACTGAACAAGTTTTTGTCTTCATTAATATTATTATTTTATTTTTATTACCATTTTCCCTGCCAAAACAAAAATAAAAGAAGAGAGGAAAGTCAAAGTCCTTTCAGAAAGGATCTGATAAACAAATCCACATTGGATGTTAACCACTACATATTTTTGGTGGATTAGTATCTAACTAAGACCCATAATGGAAGCCCAAGTGCAGCTTCCCAGATAAGTCTCAGTCATTTTTGTGTTTAGGAAGACACCACTTCAAGGCTGCAAATAATATACCATAGGCAACCTCTGTAGTGTTTTGTTTGTTTGTCCAATCCTTATATGAAAATGCAATCTTTTTTTTCTTTTACTTTGTATTTTGAAATGATTATAGATTAATAAAAATTTACCCAAAAAGTATAGGGAGATAAAAATGTTTCTTCATTTATTTCTCCCCAATGTATAACTGTGGAATGAAGTCAAATTTAAAATACATCCTGACATTGGTAGCGTTCAGAGCTTATTCAGATTTCATGAGTTGTTCATATATATGTGTTTGTGCATCTGTATCTGTGGTTCTATGAAAATTTATTGTTCAGATTCCAGTAGCCACACAATTAAAATAGAAAACTGTGGCTACACCCACTTCTTTCATCCCCCAACCTTTTATATTTGGCAATGATTAACCTGTTCCTCATCTCCATAGTTAAAATACATTATGTAGATAGAAAAATATACTGTAAGCGTTTTATGTAACCTTTTGAGATAGATTTTTTTCACTCAGCAGAATTCCCTGAAGCTCTATCCAAGTTGTTGACTGTATTGCTAATCTGTTCCTTTGTATTGCTAAGTAATTTCCCTGGTATGAATGTACCACAATTTGCTTATCAATTTACCAGTTGGAAGGCATTTGAGTTGTTTCCAGTTAAGACTGTTATGAATAAAGAGATGATAAACATTTGTATGTAGGTTCTTATGTGGACATAATCTTTATTCCCATGGGATAAATACTCAAGATCAAAGCTATTGAAATTTGCTTGTTGTATGGTATTTGCTTGTTTAGTTTTGTAAAAAACTGTTTCACTCTCCCAAACTGACTGTACCATTTTTAATTTTCAACAGCAGTGTATAGCAATCTACTTTAATTTTTTTATTTTTATTTTTTTTTATTTTCTCTATACATGTATATGTGTTTATTTGGTTTCCACTTTTTGCCTTCACAAAATTAAAGAGGCTTAAAATTTAATAACAATAACAATGTTTAAGATAAGGACTAAAAACAAAAACCCCATAAAGAACGAATGAAGATAAATACAATTGGAAAAGAAATCAGATGATTGCTGCAATGATAATAATAATAATGCAATAAAAGTAACATTCACATTGTCAGATAAAAGTATGTCTATCATAGAATGCTTTGATTCTGAGATTCAGTATGGAGTCATCAGTTAACCTTTTATTTTTTCCAAAGTCTCAAAAAATAGAGAATATTTATTTTTATAAATAAAAATAGAAGATAATTTCAAAAAAACAGATCATGCCAAATCTTATAGACAATAGAAAAAGAAGAAATACTTCAAAATCATTCTACTTCATCTGGATATACCTGATACCTCAATGGGGAAGAGAGATGAACAGAAACTTCTCTAAAGAAGACAGACGAATGGATAGCAAACATATGAGAAAGTGCTCCTCATTCCGAATTATTAAAGAAATGCAAATTAAAACCACCCTGGGATATCATCTAACCCCAGTGAGAATGGCCCATATCACAAAACCTCAAAACTGCAGATGCTGGCGTGGATGTGGAGAGAAAGGAACACTTTTACACTGCTGGTGGGACTGTAAACTGAAACAACTTTTTTGGAAGGAAGTATGGAGAAACCTCAAAGAACTCAACCTAGACCTCCCATTTGATCCCATTACTGGGCATCTATCCAGAAGGGAAAAAAAAGAACAACTTTTATTATAAAGACACTTGTACTAGACTATTTATTGCAGCTCAATTTACAATCACTAAAATGTGGAAACAGCCTGAATGCCCCTCAACTCAGGAATGGATTGGCAAGCTGTGGTATATGTATACCATGCAATACTATTCAGTCATTAAAAATGGAGATTTTGCAGCATTTGTATTAACCTGGATGGAGGTGGAACACATTATTCTTAGTGAAGCATCACAGGAATGGAGAAGCATGAATCCTATGTATTCAACTTTGATATGAGGACAATCAATGACAATGACACAGTGGGAGGTGAGAGAAGGGGAGAGCAGACAGAGAAGGAGGGAGGGGTGAGGGAAAGGGAAAAATAAAGAAAAGATAATAGTGACTGATTCTCACATAAATTGGATTAATTTTGACCTAAGTACATTATTTAAACAATTTTTAATTCAACTTGTTAATATGTTGTTTAGGATATTGCATCCTCATTCATAAGGGAAATATGTTTCTAATTTCCCTTTATAGTAATATATTTTTTCCAATTTTAATAGCAATCTACTTCTAAAACATTCTCACCAGCATTTGCTTTTTTGAATCACTATTTTTTACATTAGCCATTTGAGTAAATGTGTGGTAATATCTCATTATGCTTTTAACTTGCATTTCCCTAATGATTAATGGTACTGAATGCTTTTTCATGTACTTATTTACCATCTGTGTATCTTCTTCAGTTTTCATGGTTTTCCCATTTTCTACCTGGAGGGTTTTTGTTTTTTAACTGTTGAGTTGTAAGAGTTCTTTATATATGCTACTTACTAGTCCTTTGTCAAATATGTACTTCATAAATATCTTCTCTCAATTTGTAGTTTTTTTTTTGGTCTATATCTCAGGTCTTTTACAAAACAAAATACTATTTCGATTTTATTGAGATGCAAATTATCAACTTTTCCTTTTATGGGTTGGTCATACTTTTGATTGCAAGTCTAAAATCTATTGCCTATCTATAAGTATAAAAAATTTATTCATATGCTTTTTTTTCCAGGACTTTTATGCTTTTATATTTAAGCCCAGTATACATTTTTAATTAATTTTTATATAAGGTGTGAGATTTAGATTACAGTTTATTTTATTGCCTATTTTTATCCAGCTGCTCTAACCATATTATTGGAAAGGCTGTCCTTTCATTGAACAACTTTGGTAACTTTCCCCAAAATAAACTGGCCATAGTCATAGATCTACTTCTGAGTTCTTGATTCTGTTTCCTTGTTTGAAGCATCTATTCTCCTTCCATCCTCTTGTTCACTACAGGGATATAGAAGCTTTTAACCAGAGGGAGGGATTTCTCCCACCTTATCCTTGTTTCTCAGAATTGTTTTAGCTCTTCTTGATCATTCATATTTCTTATAAATTTTACAATTAACTTGCGAATGTCTATAAAACATTTTTTGGAATGCCTGTGTCTAAGTCACACATAGACCAATAACAGATCAAGTACTTCATTCCAAGTGATACAGGAAGCAAGTGGCAGGGCTGGTTTTAGACTCACTTAGTCTGATCCAGAGTTCATGTGCCCACCAATGGCTTCTCCACATCATGGAAGTCCTCCAAACCAGGTTTGAGACAAATTCCTCTAGAGTTAGACCCCACGTGAAGGATGGAGGATGGTTGGAACTGAGTGGAAGTTGTTCTGAATTTGCAATTATTTGGAAGCTAGGCTCTACCAAATGCAAATAATGCCAGAATAACATTTTATCCTTACCAATCACAGGACACTGTTTATCCATTCAGAATTTACCTTTAAGCAATGACCACTTCATTTATAAGAGCACATACTGTGAAAAGTAAAAGTGGCATGGTGCTAACCTGTGTCGTATTTTTCAGATGGACTTGGCTTTAAGTTACTCTTGGTAGTAAGTGGTTGCCAATGTCTGCCTTAGTCTATTTGGTGTTGCTGTAATAGAATGCACAGACTGGGTAATTTTTAAGCAATAAAAGTGTATTTGGCTCATGATTCTAGAGGCAAGGAAGTAGAATACCAAAAGTTGTATCCAAAAAGGGACTTTTGGCTTTGTCATCCCATGGCATAGGGAGAAAGGCATGAGCACCCCACACAAGACAGAGGGAAAGGACCCAGCAAACTCATATTTTTTATCAGAAACCCACTCCCATGATAAATAACCCACTCCCATGATAATAGCATTGTACCCTTCATGAGGCAAAGCCACATAAAGATCTATTCACACTTAACACTGTTTACTTGGGAATTAAGTTTCTAACACACGATCTTTGAGAGACACATTCACACTACAGCAATGTCTTAAGGAATGACTTCTACTTACCATAGGAGTCAAACACACCAGAACTAAGCATATTATCACCAAAGCTAAAGAACTTGTTTTCCTGTAAATATTTAATTTTTTATTCCCCTAAAGCTAATTTCTATAAATCTTTCAATAGTTTACTGAGCAGAAATGTCTGTGAGTTTAATAATACAGTGGGTAGCTTGTAATAGAAGATGGTGGTGATGGCTTAAGATATGAAGCTCTCGTCTCATGACACAGGTACCCTATAGGTAGTAGGGATTTCTGGTTAAGTAATCATTGTTCATATCATTGAGTTGAGCGAAGCAGGCATTAAAACAGAAGTGGACAGCAGCTAATGTGCTTGGCAGTGATGGCATGTGTATAGTCATGAAAATAATCCAGCAGTTATGACGTTTTGTAGTTTGTAGTTTTACTCACTATTGTAAATACAGTAGAGCATACCTTCAAGTTTTTATAAAATGTTAATCTATGAATGTTTTTTCTCTGCAGTAATTTAGTTTGGGCTGGAGAGTCAGATGGAAAGGGATTAAATTCTATCCAGAGTGGCTGGATTGCCTTAGGCTAGGGGTGAACCCTTATAAGCTTTATTTTCCCTTTTCATATCAGGATCTGTTGATCCTACTGATTTATTCACAATAACGCCTTGTGTCTACCATCTGACTCTGTAGCTTTGAGCCTGTGATAGGATAATACTAAGCATTGTAACAAACAACATCCAAATCTCAATATTTTTAACCCCATGATGTGTATTTCTCACTCATATAAATATGCCAAAATGTATGTTCCTGATGGGGCTGCTTTCCATAAGCAATGCCCAGCATCCCTTATTCTTCTTGTTGCGACATTTGAACATACAGCTCTGACGTTGCACTAGGATCATCTTCATGACAGAAAACAAGGAAAGGTGAGCAGAGAATTTCAGGTGGGGAAGTGGAGCCTGAGAATGGCGTGTCTCACTTCTCCCCTTGTTTCACTGAGATGCGCTAGTCACATGTCCACAGAAAATTGTGCAGAGGTGGGAAATAGAATAGAGATGTATGCTGAGGAAGAAGAACAGATAGTTTGATGAGCTGATGTCTAAACTGTGTGTTAAAGTCAAGGGTGCTCACACCTGCCAAGTAGCAATTCTGCGCAGCTGTCCATTAACGCTTTTCATTCCGCGCTTGGGACAGTAATTAGCACGTAAGAACAAAAAGGAAAAGATGTTAGACTGAGTGTACACATTGCTGAAAAATTCAATAAGCCTCTTCTTTCCTCCATTTATTTGGTGTTTATTTTATACAATCAGTAAACAACAGAATAAACAACTTTTTTTGAAGCTCCACCTTGTTTTAGGGCAGCAGAATGGTGATAGCAAAGCTGACCACATTTTATATTGAGAAAAATCCTACTAGATCTACTCTGGAAGACGTGAGTATCCCATGGTCAGCATCCTCAAGAATAAAAGCTTATAGAAAAACTACATGCACTAAAAAATCATGTAGGATAGGCCAGAAATTTTGACAAGAGGGCAATTCTATAATATGTGATAATAATTTCTTATAACTTTTCTTATGGGTAGCTAAGAAATAAGGATAAACGTATATTATTTTGTAAAATTTATAATTTAACTTGAAGAAATAATTATCATGAAATGAAACTGACAATCCTTGCAACTTCTCCCTGTAAAATTTGTGATTAACTAAAAATTGACTGACAACTCTTACACAAAAGGTAAGTCCATAAAATTCAGTCTTGAAAATCATTGACTTCATATGTCCAGAAAAGTTTGATTCAGACAAAGTAAAATTATTGAAGCATTAAAACGTGTTTGTAAAACGAACACAGTAAATTTCATTAACCCAAATGATACTAATTTGATTTGAATCAATTATAAAAGACTTAAGGTCAATATATAAAAAAATTGAGAAACTAAATTGGTTTAACATTGTTTGTTGGAGAAAATATTTTCTTGATAAAATTTCATTCATAACATACAATTTTGATTTATGAATTTAAGAGTCAGACTATCATTAAGTCAAAATATTGGAATCAAAATCTAGACTCTCCTTGTCTGTAAAAGAGGAAAATGTAATTGTGTTTTCCTTACAGAGTTTTTATAAAGTTTTTTTAGTCACCTGGAGAGCTTATAATTTGGGGACAGGGGCAGAGTATTTTAATTTCCAATAAGTTTCCAGGCGATTGTGATACACTGGTCTGGGAACACACTTTGGGTACTCCCACCTTATACCTTTTGTGAGCACAGTAGCTTTTGATGTACATTCTCTCCAGCCCACACCTGCTGCACTTTATAGGCAGACTGGCCTCAGATTATAGCACCTTATTTTGCTTTGTCATACAAAGGCCAGGAATGTCCAGGAATTTATATCCCCCACCCTTCCCTAAATAGCCCTTAACCAAGGGGCTGCAGGTACCAGGGCATAAATACTACAGACCCCAAGTAAGACTACACTGAAGGGTGCCTATGCTGTTTCCAGATGTTCTCTAGGAGATAGAATCACAGTTATTTTTACTGGACACTAGGCAAGAGAAGTTTGAGTGGAGTCGTGAGGACAAAAGCTTGTCTGGAGTAAGTTTGAGAGAGATTGGGTGATAAAAAAAAAAAAGAGCAGCTGTAACAGACAACTCACACAAGATGTTTCACTTTAAAGGAAACAGAGAAACCAAGCAGTGCTTAGGAAGAAACATGGTATCAAAAGAGATTTTTTTTTTTTTTTTTTTTTTTTTTTTTTTTTTTTTTTTTTTTTTTTTTTTTTTTT
>NW_003852399.1:13188910-13198918 GCF_000181295.1 Otolemur garnettii
TCTATTTTTGTGCCAGTACCATGCTGTTTTGATCACTATGGATTTGTAGTATAGTCTGAGGTCTGGTAGCGTGATTCCTCCTGCTTTGTTTTTATTCCTAAGAGATTTTTTTTTAAAGAGAAGAGGCATTGTAGCATATTTGTATGTGGACAGGAATGGTTTAGCAAAGAGAGAAAAAGTCAGTGTAGGGAAGGCAGATGTATACTCACAGCAACCAAGTCCCTGACTGCATGAGAAAGAAACAGAGTTAATACACAGGTGGAGTGATCAAGGAAAGATCAAAAGAAGATCCCATGAAAAGATCAAGAAATACCGTGGCAGAATCCGAGACTCACTCTTCTCTCTCACCTCTCAGATTGTATTAACCATTAACTCCTCAGTTCTGCCATTTCTCTCCTGTTAATGTTTTCTCAAACGGCCTGCCAGTCTCTTCACCATCACTGTAATAACCTTAGTTCAGGACTTGAAACCCTCACCTGGATTTTTGCAGCGTCTTCCCAGAAGGTCTCCCTTCCAGTCTTGCCTCTCTCTGATCCATTCTCCCATTCTCCACATCACCGGACATCTTTGTAAGATGCACCTCAGAGCACCTCATTCTCCTGTACAAAATCCTTTATCCAGTCTCGTACTGGATGGAAATTTAAGTTGGTTGGTTGAAAATACAAAGCCTTTGGTGTCTGACTCCTGCCTGTGGATCCAATTTGTTTTCCCAGCACTCATCCTCCTGCCCTCGGCAATCTGGTAACTAGAAGTGGCACACAATCCTTTACCTCTATCTTCATATATGTATTTTTCCTTTTTCTCTAAACACTCCCCTTCCACTTGCTGGTCTGGCCAATTCCAGTTTACCCTTCATACCTCGGCTCACAGGCATTACTCTTTGCGTTTAGTCAAGCGAATGAAATGATGATTGAATGCATAAGAAGTGTTGATTACAGCCACTAGACCAAATGCTCAATTTTCTGTGATCAAACCACGTGTTCCAGGTTGGGGTTTGAGAAATTTGTTCGTGAAAATGGCAAGTCTTTAGTTCATGCCAAGGTGTGAATCTGACTTGACTCTACAGGGATCCTCACATTTTCCCAAAGAAGTTTAAACAAGTAAGCACCAAATGTATAGGGGAATGTTCACTTATCAAAAAATGTTTCTGCCTAGGGGGAAAATCCACGGACTCAGGAAATTTTGGGAAGATTGCCATTAACCTTCACAAATCTGTCTGCCACCTACTTTTTTATGGAAAGAGAACATGGTGGCTGGAGAGAATAGAAACGCAATGACGCTTCCCAACATGGGAATCGAGATTGCAGGAGAAGGTGGAGATTTTGTTCCAGTTTCTCTCCGTGACTTCTTTGGCAGGCACTGAACAGCGAAGGTTAGACCTTTGCCTGTTACCACTACTAGCAACTGGGTATAGTGAGCTGTGAAAAGCATCCAGAGCAAAAATTGTCCTACCAAAAAGGAAGTGCTATACAGCCTCGAGGAGCAAAGTCAGAATGACGCCTGAGCCCCTTTTTGTGGAAGTGATGCTCCGTTTGGGCCCTATCAAGGCTCTTGGGGTAGGGGTGACCTAAGATTATGGTTCTGTAAATGGTAGTTTAATAATGGAGTTGCAAAAGGAAAAGGCTGGAAGACAGCTCTAAGTGTAACTGAGAATCCCCAAAGCATGAGAAGGATGAAGAAACCAAGACAGAAACAGAGGCCTGTTGGGTAAGCACTCAGACCACCACAAAATCCCCCAGTTGCCACCAAAAGCGACAAGTGTCAGATGTGACTTGTGAATGTTAGGGGGAAGCAGTCTGTGATTTATTTGAAAACCTTCACAGTAGTGCCTTTTGTCCAACAGTAACATTTTTATAAAGAGGCTGGGAAGAAAGCTCTCTAATGATTGTACCATCCTGCATTTTTTTTTTCTGGTTTATTTTTCTTTAAAATGTTCAAGGCTTTGGTTTGTGAGCTTACTTGCCTTTTAAGGGTTTGCCGTGACTGCCCCTTTAAGAAATGTTTTGCTGGTACTGCTTCATTTTAATCTTTCACTTTGTATTAACAAAATCAAAACCAGCACAATTAGATACCTCCTGATTCTGATTTGTTTTAATACTAAGAGGATGTTTGAAATGGCACCAGGGGTGGGGGAAATACTTCAAGCCGTGGTGGCTGCGACATTGGAGTTCTAGAGGCAAACATCAAAAGACAGCTTGAAAGAAAGACCAGAAACATCTAAACCAATAATTCTTTACATTTGTGTTTTTATTTTATTGTAGTCTTCACAACAAAAGCATGAGAATTGCATAGAGGAAAAAAAAAAAAGAGAGACTTGTAAGCTCATTTCAAACATCCAGTTTCAAATGAAGCTGAGATGGACTTTCTTCTTGGCTTTAAAACTGGGCAATCAAGCCACATATCTATAGCTCGAAAAAAGTTAGTGAGTGGACTGTACAGGCAACACTCAATGCCCAACTGTCTCATTCTGTTAGAATAAATGAGAAAGAAAATGAGCAAGACTCAGAAAATAGGATTAAAATTAAGCTACATTGATCCAAACACCGATCTCTTCAGTTTCTGTCTTGGACGTCCTGAACAAGATTGAAAGGCTAGAAACAAAACTGAGGAGAGCTCTGTAAGTGATAGTAATTTGAGCCCAGAGGGAGATAAATGAAATGAACAAATAAGTCCTTGAAACATCACAGCAGCCAGATTTGGCAAGAAACAGCTGGACTTGTACGCATGTGGAGGGCAGTATCAGAGTCGTGAAACATCCAACGACTCGATTACTCATTCCTTTTATTAGTACTATTATTATTTTTAGTCTCCTAGTAATAGCATTTTAAGGGTGGACATGTTACCTTTGTTCTGATTCTATTTTAAGTATGGCAGCTGAGTCAAAATTCTACTGTGTTACACAGCCCTAGTGCCTGCAAGGAGGATTTTTTGTTCGTTTGTTTAAATTTGAAATTTGGGTGGCTCTGGTATATTAGTTTTTCCTCTTACTATTCAGTTCATTGAAACACTGTGTTTGGTTTTCTGGAAGATCCTCTGATGTTCCTTTTATTAAGGAAAACAAGAGAATAGTCACTGTGTATGCTGGGAAATTCTCGAATTCTGTTCTCTGTGATAACACAGGGAATGGAAATGATGTACCAAACACCAGCCACCCTCTCTCCTCTGCACCACATCCTAGGCCATTATCCATCTGCTCTCATCCCACCTTCAGGAATATGGAGTAAGGAGAACAGGTGGAGGGGAGACAAGTACAGAGAGGAAGAATGAAGGAAAGGATAAAATCTATGGGGAGACGCATCCTGTTAGAGTCTCTGAATTCACAGCAGCCCTGCAAATAATGTTCTATATTAAAGGGCACTTTCATTTATGCCGCATACACTGTAGACAGATCCAAAAATTACTCGGCCAGAGCACACTTCCTCCTATCATTCTGTCGAGATATCAGAGCCAAAGGAGAGACCTGAATTTCCGCAGATCTACCAGGACATCCCCACCCCTTAGACCCCCTCAGCCCCTACCTCTACATCCAGCCAACATCTGAATGAGGCAGCTGAAAATTTCTGGGTGGAAGGAATGACTTTTCTGTTTCTTTTATTAAATCCAGAATCGTTTCATTTGAGTTTTATTAAAAGCCTGGAGTGAGCATTTCCTTTAAAAAGTTCCAGAATGGGTCAGTTTGAATGTCAAAACCTTTCTCTACTTATCAAGCCTTTAACCATGATAAATAAAGGATCGGCTTTTAAGTCTGTGGGCCAGCATACCTCAGTGACACACAGAAACTTCAAATAGCAGGAAAATAATTTTCCAGTTCTGCTTCAGCTATGTTTCCAAAAGGGAGAATGAGGTGACATCCATTACTGATAGCAGGTCTGAGGGAAAGGGAGAGAGAGAGAGAGAGAGAGAGAGAGAGAAAGAGAGAATAATAATAAACGTTGATGTCAAGGAGGAGAACTGGCCGTTTCTACAAAAGAAAAGACTAGCTAGAAAGTGTCTAGGCTCAGAATTTCCAAAGGTTAAATTCCTGTGACACCTCTTCTCCCTTATAGCTTTATGAATGTTGATATATTGTTCAAGGGACTTGCTATCATTAATCCTAGCCTGGCCATCCAGTTTAGGGGTGGAGCAGTGTCGACTTAGGAACGCAGGGGAAGTTTAAATCAATCCTGCCATTAAAGAGATTCTCTGAAAAGGAACACACACCACCTTTCAGACAGGGTGCTGGTGAAAGCGATTATTGTCAGGGAAATCATTTGATTTCTAACCAAGCAAAACAAGATGTATAAAACTTAGCAGCCACAAAAATTCCATAATCCTGGAGTTTCACAGGCTGAGAAATTTAAATACTATAAAACATCATCCAGTTTTTCCTCTAAAATGTCATGTCTTTTCAACTATAGAGTGAAATACAGAGAAAGTCTTAAGACTCAAGCATTCAATTCTTATCCTATTATATACTTTGGTTTAAATGTTGAATCCTCTCATTTACAAGAGCTGAAAAACAGGAGCTGCAATCATTCATTAAAGCTTTTTATATGCCAGGCATTGTGTTTCACACTATATATTTTGCATCTTATATATAATGTGTATAGTATATGTGTATGTGTATATATGTGTGAATATACACACGCACACATACCATGTACACGCATATGCGCACCTTATTAAATGATTCCATTAAGTAAACATTATTATGCTGTTTTACAACAAAGAAACCGAGACTTGCGAAGTTTGAGTCACTTGTCTAGACCAAGTGATTTAGAATCCAAACTCAGATCATCTCTGCTGTTTTGCCAGACGTGTACTTCTTGCTAAAGTCACTTTCGCTCACTTTATAGTTAAGAGATTTACTTCAACGGATCCTTGAGAAAACTTTGCTTTTTCCCCCCCATTTGTCTTGATTTGCTTAGCCATGAAGAACTCAAACAGTAAAGCCAAGAAAACAGTCTAGGTCATTTATTGGCAGCTCTGGGTTTTGGTTTACTGCTTCCTGCTACTCACCCTCCAGCTTCTCCGAAGTCAGCCAGTGGGTTCTGGCTCTCACTCCACTTTCCCAGTCCCCCTGATGCTCTTGTAGCAGGGATTGAAAGTAGCAGCTCCATGGTGACCAGGAAAAACAAGCGAGCCCCAGAGCCTGTACCAATCCTAAGAGCACTTGCCGGACAGATTTTGAAAAGGAGAGAACTCAGTATAGCTCCAGAGTTCCATCTGGAAGTTGGCACTGATAGTAACATTAGGTGCCCGTCCTCCTGCCCTTAGAGAACCCAGGGAGCCTGAAATACTCAGTGGCTGTGGTCCCCTCACAGAGACAGGGGAGGCATTTTGGTATTACGATGCTTTTTGTACTGATAGAAACTCCCATGCTCATGGAGAGAGGTTAACACACACAAATTCTCATTTCAGGGTCAGTCAACTACAGGGAATATAATGGGAATTCACTTTTCAAAAATCTATCCAGTTAAGAAAGCCTCCTAATGGTTTCAAAAATCTAGGGCTGGCCTAAGAGAATTTTAAAGCCTTAGTTAGACACACAAAGAAATATGAAAACATAGTTAGAATATTGTATTAATTTGGGTCTTTACTCAGCTGAGAAAAGTGATGGCTCAGGATAACAATACCAGTGTATTTGATATATTTTTAACAGTCCCAGTGCCATTAGCCTGGGCACACATGGACACAAAATGCATCCTACTATGGCAAACCTTATGAGCTCTTTTGAAGCAAAAATGAATATTTATTATTCTGCAGGTAGATTTGAAAGTGCAACAGGATCTGTACTGTAGTCAGATTTTCTCTCTCTGCCAGTGTCTCAGAGTCAAATAATGAACCCATGGACCATGCAAGCAAGTGAAAAGACATCTTTTATTGAAAGATAAAAAACGATAGATATGTGAAAGAGCGGAACAGAGCCTCTAGTATGGAGGGGAGAAGCCAGTGGGAAGCCTGTTTGGGCCTTACGTCGAGGGGGTTATATACTGCTTTTCCTATCCTGTGGGCAAGGGCTTTGGGGAGATAGAATGGAATAAGTCACAATCATTTGGTGCCAGGGGCTTGGGCAGACATTAATTTTTAAACTGCCATACTATGGAGGAATGTGGTCTCACCTGAGATGTCCTTCTCTCCTCCATGAGAAGCAGCCCAGATGAGGTATCGGTCCATCTGCTTGTTTGTGACTTTGTTTGTGTTCAGAGAATGCAGCTTGCAAAGGGTCATTTCTGGCCTAGAGATAAGGTCTGTGCCCTGGACCCTGTACCAGCCCTCAGTAGGGGAACCTTGTATCAGTCTCTCTAGCTATAAATCATTTTTTTTACCTGGTCAATTGTGAGGTGGATGGCTAGATAGAGATACATTTCTAAGAATAAATAAGTTCAGAAATACTAAGAGATCCAAACATCTACCGTCCTGGCACCATTTTAAGAAGATGATTTTTATATTTCAATTCTATTTCCTTAACTTTCTAGAGATGAATTTAAGCTTTGAGATCCCCAATCCTCCTGGGCTATCCTGGAAGGCTTCTTACTGGCCAGGCAATGGAAGAGAAGAAAGATTAAATGACTTTGTGATATTTTGAAAACTAGACACAGAAATAAGTTCTGAAAGATGTGGAGGATATGAGCAGTAATACTTTTTGAGTGTTTGCTATATTTCATAACAAATCGAATCAGATCAGATGAAACAATAATTCCTTCCCTTCTACCTGGGAATTAAAATATTTATATAATTACATATTTTTTCCAGATTCAACTGAAATATTCTCTTACTGTCACTAACTTCGAATTCTCAGAAATGTAAGAGCCTCACTGCACATAGTGGGGTGGTTGCTGAACATTTTTTATTAAGTGCTCATCTTGACAAATTTTAAGACCACTTGCCTAACAGAATTGAATAGTTATAATAAACAAATAACATACAATCAAAACAACAGAAAAATTAAAGGAAGAGATGGCATTTTAAAATAAATTTTATCTTATTTTATTGATTAACGATGTCTTGTAATGTTAGGGATTGTCAATTTCCACTTTCAGCTTTTTCTGGGCCAGCGACGTACTGGGGCAGGCAGGGAGCTCGGAGAGGGACCTGAAGGAGGACCAGCTCTGCCATTTTCTTGAACTCAGACATTTGTATTATCAAATTCATAGTTTCTTTTGCTCAAATTCATTTGGGCTACTTGTTTATTTTGTGAGTTGCTTTTGAAGATGAAATAACACAAGTCACAAATCACAGCAGCTCGTAATGGGCACCCTGGGAGAGGAGCAGTATCAGTCTTTTCTAGCTCTGGACTCCCTGTTCCTTTTCAGGAGACAAAGGGTTTCTTTTCCTACTTAACCAGAGAGTAGCAAATACAGACATTCGGTAAATATATGAACATCAATTTGTACTTCCAATATCAGTAATGCCAAATTCCTTTTTTAAAATGTGTGTACGTACACATTAACACAAGTTCCCATTTCATCCCACATTTCAATATTTAGTAACACACAAACTCTGAACTGCAGACATTTAACCCTACCTTGGAGGCACTCAAGTGTAATGACAGTAATGATATCAATAGTACTGCTGGTAAAAATAACAGCTACTGTCTGACAACGGCAAGCACGGAGCTAGGCAACTGTATAGGGTCAGTCCATACAATACTCCCAGACAGTGGTTTTCTGACCACATTTTAGAGAGAAAGAAATTGGAGGTTAAAAAGAAAAAAAAAAAAATTAGACCCAGAAGCGCTGAGTGATTTATCCAAGATTGCACAATATTTAGTGACAAAGTAGGATCAGAATATTCTATGCCCTATGACATCACATTCTTTCTGAGAAAAGGAGAATTTAGCAGAGACTATGTCTTTTTCTCTTCTCAAATTTTCTTCCAGGAAACTGCACCTTGCGTGATGCCTGGGTCAGGAATCATGACCCTTCTAACCCTGTTCAATGTATCTGTTGTTGGGATTCATTTAAAAGAGATGAAGCTTTTGCTTTCACTATTAAAGAAATGGTTACATCCAGACTGAATTGTCTCCAGTCACGTGTGAACAAATGACACTCGAAAGTCCTTAGATTGAGGACAGAGGACAAGAAAGTTGGAGGAGGGGTTCTCTTGGGTACATGAAATTTGGAGGAAGTGCCAGAGATCCCCAAAGAGCACAAAATAGAAGACTCGGGTGTCTTCATACAGCCCATGCCTGCTTCTCAATCTCACCTCAAGTCAGGGCTCCAAAGCAAATGTGGTAATTTTTATGTCCTTTTATATCCGTTCGCTTTCCCTATATTAGTTGTCTTTTTGTGTAAACCCCTGGTCAGCAGAGACCACGTTTGACTCTTCGATTTCCTTTATCAGGAGGCCATCAGCCTGCGGGGCTGGGTGGTTCCGTGGTTGCCCCACTGTGTTTCCATCAGCTTCTTCTTGCTTTGTTTGTTCCCCTGTCATCTGTCCACAGGAAGGATTCTAATTTTAGATCCAAATTAATTTACATTTCCCACAAACCTGATATTTGTCTTACCTCTCTTATAAATTATTTACACTGGAAAGGCTGAATCATGAAACCGAATCTAAAAATAATGTTATTTTCATGTGCTGGTTTTAAATGGGTGCATAAATCATATTTTACTCTCTCTCTTTCTCTCTCTCTCGCTCTCTTTTTTTTTTTATCAATTTGCCTTTGCCCATATGGCTCTCCTTTATGCATGTTTGGCGATTTGGAGATGGTGTGGCATTTTTTAGTCTTCACGTTCACATATCAGTCATCATCATTTTTTAAATTTCAGCAGCTAGTCATTAAACTGTCTAGTATGAACCAGTAACTGGTAGACTTAGCAGGGGGTAGGTATATTTTAAAAGTAAAAGCCATCTCTGTGTTCTAGGGCCTTCCTAGAGGGGATGTAAACAAGCTATCTCCATAATACAGAGTAAAGTTTGCTGAATGCTGAAGGAGAGGGACAAAATTCCAAGAAGTGAGCAATTATATTTTACTGGGAGGACTGGATGAAGACAACGGGATGGGTAAGAGAGACATACCTCTTGGCAAGACTAGCTCTCCACAACTCCCTCAAGACACACAGGGCCACTGATCTCTACACAGTGATCATAGCCCTTTGTCTTTGAAAGCTTGTTCAAAGGTGGATACTTGATTCAAGCTAGAGCCATCAGCATGCTTTTTTTTTTTTTCATGTTTTGAAATTTCAAAAAAGCAGCAAAAGCTAGAGGTAGTTTAGAAGACAGCCAAACATCATGTGGTTATTTAAGAGGTGGTGCTCTCCTGCCAGTCCGGGTTCAGTGCCTTACTAGCAGTGCAGAACTGGGAGATTATTTAATCTCTGTCTTTAGTCTTTTTATTTTTAAAACAGGAGAAACTTCTCATCCAGTTGCTATGAAATATAGGTAGGGAAATTCATTTCAAGTGTGACGTGCTGTATATTCAATAAATGTTTGCTCTTAAAATTGTTATGATCATTGTTACTATTAAAGAAATATCTCATAAACTCTACTATTAGGTCCCTAAAGCAGCCCTGGTCCCCGCTTTTACCAGGGATGGGTTAATCATCAATTCTTATTTGGGTTTCTCAAGCCTTCTTCATGAAAAACCTTAATAATAACTTTTTGCTTAAGTTATTCTGATTTGACCTTTTGTTGCTTGAAATTAAAAACATTTTTAAAAAACTCTAGATCTCATAAAGTAATGGAGAATAACTTAAATTTTCCTTTCTTTCCTTATTTTCCTTCTGGTTATCATTACAGTTATTCCTTGTGGTCATTTTCAGTATATTAAACATATTAATTCAGGGCAGTGCCTATGGCTCAGTGAGTAGGGTGCTGGCCCTACATACTGAGGGTAGCAGGTTCAAACCTGGCCCTGGCCAAACTGCAACAAAAAAATAGCTGGGCATTGTGGTGGGCACCTTTAGTTCCAGCTACTTGAGAGGCCAAGGCAAGACAATTGCCTAAGCCCAGTAGCTGGAGGTTGCTGTGAGCTGTGAAACCATAGCACTCTAATAAGGGTGACAAAGTGAGACTCTGTCTCTT
>NW_003852399.1:13199021-13202855 GCF_000181295.1 Otolemur garnettii
CAAATATATATATCAAATATATATATATCAAATATATATTAAGTTATATATTATATATATAATAACTCCAATATATATTCAGTTATATATATATAAAAATTCAACTCTCCCCACATTTTGGTTGGATATGCATACACATTAACCAAAATTGTTAATTCTATAAACTGTGTGACTCAGATGGCAAAATAAAATAAAATAAATAAACAAATAAAAAACCCAGTGAATACAGATGATGGAAATCTGTATTGGAAATACACTTATATACGTATATATATATTTATTTATTTTCTCTATACATATACATGTGTTTATTTGGTTTCCACTTTTTGCCTTCACAAAATCAAAAAGGCTTAAAATTTAATAAAAATAACAATGTTTAAGATTGTTATAAAGAATGAACAAAGATAAATACATTCAGAAAAGAAATCAGACAATTGCTGCAACGAAATATTGAGCAATAATAATGATAATAATGCAAAAAAAGAATTAAATTGTTTAGAAAGGGAAACATCCAGCATTCAGGGTGATCCAAATCTGACTGTCTTGAAGAGAAGTGGGAAAACATAGCTGTATGATGAAAGATACCAGGTAAAAAAGAGTTGATTCACACATACACACGCACTGGAGTCATCAAACCAACTTCTTGGCTGTTCTGAAGGGACTATACTGAAATCAGTGGTTGTTATACCCCTCAGGACTTTTCCCATAGAAAATACACCCTCCCTAGTTACGTAGAAATCTATTGCTAGAAATGGCTCTGGTTGGACGTACATGGATTAACTAAATTAATCACTTTTTGTAACTATAATAATGTCTTACTCAATCAATAATTCATGTATAAAGTAACCCAGTTCTGGCTTTACCATGCCCCAGCTCAAGGTTTTATGTTGTTGTGTTTATTTATTTGTCTAGCCCTGGCTTCAGTCTTGATCAAATAATAAAACAAAATAAGGAAACAAAACAGAGTAAGTAACAAAAAGCATGGAGTTGATATGTGTGAATGGATAGTTTTTATCAGATAAGATGCCTCACTTTAGGAATGCAATGAAACAAACAAAAAGCAAGATCAACAACAATACTAGCGTTAGGATTTTATCCACAGATAAGGAAGGAAAGTTATAAGGGTTTAAATAAAAATAGAGTGTATTGATATTTGCAGTTATGAAGCCCATATGGCCGCCTTGAGCTCTCACAGGACTAAGGTGGAATGTGACCAGGTGACATTCAGATGTCACCAACACTGTCGCATCTCTGCTCAATTCTTTTATCTGCCAGAGTCACCCTAACTAGCTCAGTTATTGAAATTCCTTGGGTTCCTGAGACATGCACCACAGTGAGAACCTGTCTGATGAAGGGTTGATTAGGGAGAGAGGCTAAAGGGTGATGGGAGGTGGCAGAGACAGATGGCCACCTTAAATTTCTTTTTTCCTTATTCATTCTTTTGGTTCTATAAATATTAATATGTGGAGATCATATAATAAAAATAGCTGTTATTTTGTTAAATGTTTACTCAGCCACCAGCATGATGCGAGGTCTGTAGGTTTGTACATGGGGGTTCATGAAGATGAACAGGGCCATGAGAAGAATGTGCAACTCCTGGATCCTTCCCCTGGCCCTGGTGCATTTGTCCTGTGACAGCCGGGGAAGTTCATTCAGGCCTCAGGAGTGTTGTCTATGTTTTTATCACACTGTTTCCACATCTCACCCTCTTTCCACTGCTCCTTTTTCCGAGAAACTCAAGCCATATTTTCTTTGATATAGCCACAAGTTTCTATAGAACTACCAGATGTAGGAAATATATTGGGCAAAATTATAATAATAATTTGTTAATGTTTTAAATTTCCATCTTAAGAAGACAAGTTCGATGGCAATCTATGTATATGACATATTCTACCAATGGTGACAAAGTAAGATTCTGTCTCAAAAAAAAAAAAAAGAAAGAAAAGAAAAAGCACAAATTTATTTTCTATTGGCCTAATATTCAAGTGATTACATTTAAAGTCCCACAAGTTATGTATGACTCTAAAAAGAAACAAACCCTCCCACAATACATTTCAAGCTGAATGTTAGAACATTTTCAACAAATATGAAGCAGCATGTTTTTACTAAAAAATAAAAATATTTTTACTCTGTTTAAGGATGTGGTTACCGTGGAATACACAAGTATCCTGCCTTAGACAATATCTTACTCATAAAGAAAATTTAGAGGCAGATCTTTTCTTCCATGGGAAAAATATCCAGATTAAAAGTACTTTAACCAAAGGAAGTTTCTCCAAGTTAGTCAAATTCAAAGCATCCAACACACAAGATGGTTAATGTTCTAAACCACTTTTCCTTATGTGGGATTCCTTTTGAAATTGTATTCAGGGCTTCAAAGGAATGATTTCAACTGTATGTACTGATCAGTAGCAGTCTCTG
Source organism: Otolemur garnettii (assembly GCF_000181295.1). Lineage (NCBI taxonomy): Eukaryota > Metazoa > Chordata > Mammalia > Primates > Galagidae > Otolemur > Otolemur garnettii. The sequence continues at coordinate 13,201,440 of NW_003852399.1, forward strand.
TGTGTGACCATATCTTCATGTTAAAAAAATTCCTCCAAAGAAATTTGTAACTACATAAAGATTAAAAATTTTAATATAGGACTGTCAGTTGTTTTGAATAAAGTTATCACATATTTCTTACCTTTGTCTTTTTTTTTTTTTTTTTTTTTTTGAGACTGAGTTTTACTCCATTGCCCAGGATTAAGTGCTGTGGCTTCATCATAGCTCCCAGTAACCTCAAACTCCTAGGTTCAAGTGATTCTCTTGCCTCAACCTCCTGAGTAAGCTGGGACTATAAGCATGTGTCACCATGCCCAGCTAACATATTTCTTACCTTAAAACAGCAATGTGATATATAAGAGAGATGGAAGCCAACTAAGGACAATCTTGCTCTACAAAAATTTAAATATTTGGCATCAATGTACAGTGTAATCTGTCTTGCTGGTACACTGTCCTATATAAACTAGGACCATTTCTTTTAGCCTCTCACTCTGGGATGCACAGTTATATAGAATGAAGCTCTGGAACACTGGCTTCCCTACCAAAAGGTGTCAATTCACTGAGGTACAAGAATAGAGTAAAGCCAGAGGAACTGCACGAACCCAGTTGAATACCCCATTTTCTAACCTGATAGAAATAAAAATATCATGTTTGAAGACACGCACCCACATACTGCGCATATATACTCATGAATTTTCTGACTTAATTTTAGGTCATAAATTTCAAGTGGAAGATTATCTGAATAATTCCATTTATAATTTTTTCTGGCTACATTGTATACGCCTCACTAAAGCCCTTTCATTCCATGAAAGTGTCCTCAGGAGGGGCTTGTATTTTTCCTAAATATAATGCTAATCATAATCAAATATGTGACCACTATAGACAAATACATAACCAGCTATTTGCTGGTTATCTTTTATTACCAGGCTGTGCAATACTGATGGTATGTTAACCGGGTATCAGATAAGCTTTGGTGTAGGTTATACTGGCTTGTAAAGTGAAAACTGCTCGTGTATTCCCTGACTTGTCATTTTCTCATTCAGTTATCTCTGTTAACTGATGGCAGTTTTTGAAAATTGGAAGAGACCAACCCATGCATAATCTTAAAGATAAATTGGGCCAATGTTCTTAATTTCATATATATATAACTTAATATATTAAGCATTAGTATGTAAATTCTCTCAGGGAAGAAACATTTGTCTGCTCTAGTACTATCTTATCCTCAAAACCAAATCGTGCCTGGCACATAGTAGGTGCTCAATCAATATAGGTCAAATGAATGAATGAACTTCATATAAGAATTATTTTGTCAGCTCGGCGCCTGTGGCTCAATCGGCTAAGGTGTCAGCCATATACACCTAAGGTGGCGGGTTCGAATCCCCAGCCCAGGCCCGCCAAACAACAATGATGGCTGCAACCAAAAAAAGGGCTGGCACT
>NW_003852399.1:13202985-13247355 GCF_000181295.1 Otolemur garnettii
AAAAAAAAAAAAAAAAAAGAACTATTTTGTTTTAGCAAGCTCCATGCAGAAAATAATTGAGAAGATGCCTTGGAAGTATCTTCACTATAGGTCATTTAGAAAATGTACTGACTGGAGCTAGAACATTAGTTTCATTTCTTTTACTAATTCTGATAAATTAATATTGACTTTTTTGGACTCAACACTGAGAAGATTTTTGAGGCTCATCCAAGCTCAGTGGGAAAGAGTGTCATAATCAATTGATAAAGTCCAGTGTAGGGGCGGATCTGACCCATATGACTAATATTTGTATACGTGGGGTATTTTCTCCCTTTACTGGGTATACACTATCCAGACTGCCATTCCTAGGACAGCTTCACATCTCACTGAATAAATAATTTCCATATTAGATATATATTTATCCTCAGATTTGATATGTATTTATCCTCAGATTTCTACAGGAATTAATTCATTTTCCCCTTCCCTCTAAATTTTTTGCATGTTGGCATAACCAAGAATGAAAATCTACCACTTTCTAAGAAAACTTACCTGTCATAGAATCCTGCACCCTATTAGAGTGTGCAAGAGGGGCTATGATCTGTTCCGTGCTACTAGTTTCCACCTTTTCAGCTCTTCCACTGTTCCAAGCCTCCAGCCTCATTTTTAGCATAATTCCAAGGTTCCAGGGTAATTGCCCCAGTCTGTTAAAAGCTGCTTTCTTACGATGCATTTTTCCCTATATCTTTTATATTTGCCAGAATGGACAAAACTGATTTTTGTCAGCTGTTAAAGGCAGCAAGATGTCAGAGAAAACAAACAAACAAAGGCTTTCCATACCTACTTTCAATACTTTTAACAAAAACAAATGATTAGGCCATCGGTCTCTCCTCCAAGGAGAGGTTTGTGTTTCCAACATTCATAGCACACTGATATCTAAGCAGATTGGAAACAGTGCTAAAGTCAACAGGAAGGTTGGCAATTTTGCTTAATTCAGATGGAGCCAATAAGCTATTGGCACCTTGGGAACAGCAGCCTGAAAAATCCTAAATCTTTTAGAAGTGTGACCTCCCTCCTAGGTGGTACCCAGTGATTCTAAAAGGCTTTCTTGGCATTTCCAGATGAACTGTGGGATGTGCTGTTAAACTCCGAGGCGTGAGTGCGTGCCACACATACAGCCCCTGTCCTCCACGGCATGGTGCTTTCTGCCAACACTTCTTAGCTTTGACCTGCTAAGTGATTCCGACTATTTATTTAGTCACAGGGCTGAGTCTCCTTTAAGTTAAAAAACTACCACTTAGGTAAAATATGGCAGATCACAGAGTGGTTTATAACCATCTTAGCCTGTAAATTCAAACCAATATTTTTTTTATCAAAATTAGATCAGTCCTGCCAGTTCAACTTTCCCTTAGCAAATGTTATTTCTATGACACTCTCGGTGTTTTTATTTCCACTGAAATTGACTCAGACTATATAAAGCTACAGTTCATCTGCACACTTCTGATATGGAGAGAATTTTCCCTCTCTGCATTTAATTTGTTTTAGTTATACTATGTATAAATATGGCTTCGGTCTCCAGAGTGGTCTCCTTCCCTTTGCCACCCACAAGAACAGAAATGGCGTATGGGAAATCCAATGGACCCAGCTGTTGAATAGATTCACCTGGGAGCCACGGCGACCTGATATGCTGTTATTTTACTGGCTTTTATTTGCAACAGCTCATCATGTTTATCTCACAGAAATGGGCTCCCCAGTTCCCAACCAGTCAGTGTGTTGACTGTGAAGCTCACGTTTTGACAGTTCTCCTCAGGCAGGCGTAGACGCTGAGGCTTGTGGTATAGAAGCAAATAGTCTCTGAGTTGACCTCAACACAGGTGTTGTTTTATTGGCATTGGAAGTTAGATCTTCACGTTGCTCTGCTCTTACAGATAAAGGGGGTACCCAGCTATCTGTCCAAGTCCTTACTGATGAGCTTCTGTGCTTCAGGATCCCCTGGGGGGCCTACTGAAAATGCAGATTCTACAGTCTCACCCCATCCTAGGGCCTCCTATAAGATGTATCACTGCCCTTTCACACACCTGCCTTGATTTCTAATGGTAGAAAGGTCAAAGGGAAAGACACAGCTGCTTTTTTTCCTAATATAAACTAATAGTTTATCTGGTTTTACACTCTGGGCTGAAACGCACCCTGGACGCACAGGTACAGCTAAACAAGCGTTACAATATCCAGAATGTGCAAACACTTCCAACCTAGTTGGCCAACAGCCACTTCCCCGTGTCTTCTGTTTGCAGAGCAGACTTTCCCCAGGGACCCTTCAGGTTTCCTTTCTTCCCACAACCCACCAACTAAAGGGTTAATACCAGGCACCTGAAGGTCTCTTTTAACTCAGCTTTTCCCCCTGGGGCCCCTCTCTCAAGAGATTTGATTCTCACGGTTATAACCATCAAATATTTGGTGGTTAGTCATCAATTCCATCTTCTGATCATGTCTTCTGAGCTGTAATCCCAAATATCTAACTGCCTCGTGGACATTGCATTGACATCTCCATGGCGAACTGGAGCACAACTGTGTCAAACAACAAATTCGTCATCTCTCGGCCGACATTCCGCTCCTTCCCTCCACCTCTGTCCTGACCTCTGATTCTTATTCATTCTGTCACCATTGCCTAGTCAGCTAGGCATGACACTGAGTCATTCTTGACTCCTTACTCTCTCCCTCCACTTAGTCATCCAATTAGTTGAATTTTACTCTAGAATTTGTCTTACGTCGATCGTTTCCTTTCCATTCCCTGCCACACTTCACGGCAGGCTCATTGCCTCACTTTTAGATCAACAATAATTTCCTTCAAACTTTCCTTCATCATTTCTCCCAATTTTTCCCCTTCATGCCACCTCCAGATGAATCCTCTGAAAATATTACTTAGATCATGACAAGGTTCTATTCAAATCCCTTGAACGGGCATCTTTCTATAAAGAGAAAGCCAAATGTCTTTGACATGTAAAACTTGTATGAGTCCCCAAAAAACTGTTCTGAGCCTCTCTAGCCTTCTGTGACAGATATTATTTTAGAACTTATAGAATTTAACTACAATTTATATAATAAATTTGATTCTAACACAAAAGTGCTCAAGTAATGCACTGATTATAATTTAAATCTGCAGTGCAGATAATAATCTAAATCAGTTTTCCTGACTCCTTTATACTACGTTCCTGCCAACCTCCGACCCCCATCAATAACGCAGGCCTAGCTCTGCCCAATACCCCTTTGGCTACTTGTCTTTGGTGTCTTGTTCTTACGGATGATGCATTGTCCTTCCTCCTCCCTTTCCCCCATTGCTTTATGAAGCCTTGTTCTGATTTGATTCTGCCTTAATCTTTCTTTTTCTTCTTATATCAGGAACCTAAGTTGCCCAGATGAAATTAGATCTGTGTCTCATTTCAGATCATACTTTACCTCCCATCCTCCTAGCTGAACACTATGCTTCCTATTTCATTGAGAAATATTAGAGGGAAAAAAAGAGAAAAATATTGGAGTAATTTTTTTTATTTAATTTTTTTCAATGTGAATCTTTTATTTATTTATTTATTAAATCATAGCTGTGCACATTAATGCAGTTATGGGGTACAGTGTGCTGGTTTTATATTCAATTTGAAATATTTTCATCAAACTGGTTAACATAGCCTTCACGGCAGTTTCTTAGTTATTGTGTTAAGACATTTATAGTCTACATTTAGTAAGTTTCACATGTACCTTTGTAAGATGCACCAATGCAGAAGAGCAAAAATCACACTATAACAAAGATATTTGTACCAGAATGTTTACTGCAACCCAATTCATAATTGCTAAGTCATGGAAGAAGCCCAAGTGCCCATCCACCCACAAATGAATCAATAAATTGTGGTATACGTACACTATGGAGTATAATGCAGCCTTAAAGAAAGAGACTTTACCTCTTTCATGTTTACATGGATGGAGCTGGAATATATTCTTCCTAAAACATAAAATGCAAAGTATCTCAAGAATTGAAGAAAAAGTATCCAATATACTCAGCCCTATTATGAAACTAATTTATTATAGCCTAATTTTTTTTTTTTTCTGACAGGTCTTTTGACCTGTTGCCCAGATTGGAGTGGAGTGGTGCCATGATAGCTCACTATAGCCTGCAATCCTGGCCTGAAGTAGCGGGGACCAGGTATGGGACATCACTTTCAGGTAATTGTTTTTTTTTTTTTTGTGAGACAGATGATCTTGCTATGTTGCTCAGGCCGGTCTTGAACGCTTGGCTTTAATTACTCCTCCCACCTCAGCTGCCGAAAGTGCTGGTATTACAGACTTTCCAGGGTAATCTTAAGAGGATTTCTATACTACAGTGGTTCTCAATCTGGGATGAACCTAGGAATCTCCTTTGTACTTAAAAAATAAAAAGACAAAAGCAAACTCCAATACCCTGTCTGAAACCCAAACCAATTAATAAGAGACTCAGGTGTTGAGTGAGGTGGGTGGGGGCTAGACATTAGTATTTTAAAATTAGTATTTTATCCAAGTGATTGCAATGTACAGTCAAAGATGAGAACCATTGTTTTACAAATTCCCCACATTGTATTTATCCATCTATCTGTATCTGTTGTCATCCATTCTGCCTTTTCTTTGGATGAGTGCTTTGTTTAGGGTTGATGCCATCCCTTTCACTTTTACCTAAGATCTTATGTCTCTCGGGTAGCACTCCAGAATCTATCCACACTCCCTCCGTTTTCATCAATTCAATTGTATATCATAGAAATGTACAATATAATGTACAAATACTCTATAGCTTCTCTTATTTGAAAAATAATGAACAAATTAACTAAATCTCTCTTGGCACCCACATCCCCCAACTATAAAACTAATTCTCTGCTCTCTATTACCACAAATCTTTGTCCTATCCCTATAAGAACTATTTTTCTCATTGACTCCTGTGATTTCCATGTTGCTAAAACCCTATCATGAATTTTGAGTCCTTACCCTACTTAGCATTAGTATTTAATTCAGTTGATATTCCTTTGCCTAGATACACTAACTATCGTGAGGTTACAATCCCCTACTCATTCCTAGATCTCCTCTTACCTCATTAGTTGCTCTTTCAACGTTTCCTTTGCTGGTTGTTCTTCTAGATCCCAACTCTAGATGTTGGAGTACACCAGACATTAGCCTTGGACTTTTATTCTTCTTAATCTACATTCATTCTCTTGGCGGTCTAATTCAGTTTTTTTTTTTTTTAAACTTTATTGAAATTCAATGGAAATAAACTGAACGTATTCAAAGTGTATAACTTGATCAATTTTGACATATATATATTACCGTGAAATGATCACTGCCATTTAGATAATACACATTTCCATTCCCCCTCAAAAGTTTCCTTATGTTGCTTTATAATCCTTGCATCTCTTTACCCTAGTCTACATTCAATCATTCTTCTGATTTCTGTCACTAGAGATTAGTTTACATTTGCTAGAACTTTATATAATTGGAGTCATACAATATGTACTTTTTTTTTTTTTGGTCTTGGCTTCTTTCATCCAACTTAAAGATTTTGAAATCCATTCATGTTGTCGTATGTAGTAATAGTTTATTGTCATTTATTGTTGAGTAATGATCAATTGTTTAGATATGCTATAATTTATCTACTTGACTGTGTAGTCAGCAATATATAAGAATTTCAGTCTTGCCAAGACCTCATAGAAAGGCAAACTATGGCCTGAGATCTAAACCTGGCTTGCCAATTGTTTTAGTAAATAATGCAGCCATACCTATTCATTCACTTTTTGTCTGAGATTGCATTCATGCTACAGATGTAGAGATGAATGGTTTTGACAAAGACTATATGGCTAATGAAGCTTAAAGTATTTACTGTCTGCCCCTTTTATTAAAAAAATTGCTAAGCTCTGCATTATGAGGCCTTAAAAAAAAGTCTAACTATTCTAATGGGCTAGGGTAGTATCTAATTGTGGTTTTAATTTCCGTATCACTGATGACTAATGAGATTGAACATCTTTTCATGTGCTTATACTATTCACTTATCTTCTTTTGTAAAGTCTTCAAGTCTTTTATCCCTTTGCATTTTTGTTTGTTTTCTTTGTTTATTTCTTATTGAGGTCTAAGAGTTTATTGCATTCTCTTGAAAAAATTCCTTTGTCAGACATGTGCTGTGTGAACACTTTTTCCCCAGTTGGTAGATGGCATTTTGATTCTCTTACTGACATTTTCCATACGGTAATAGTTTTAATTTTAGGGAAGTACAATTTATCAATTTTATTTGTATCGATAATGCCTTTTCAAAAAATTCTATCTAAGAAATTGTTAATTATGCCAAAGTTACAAAGATCATTTTCTGTGTTTATTCTTAGTTGTTTTATAGGTTTAGACTTTACCGTAGGCCTAGTGACCATTAGGAGTAAATTTTTGTGTACAATGTGAGGTAAAGATCAATATTCACTTTTTCCCCATGTGGATATCCAGTTGATCCAGCAAGATTTGTTGAAAAGACTTTTTTCCCTCAGTTAAACTGACTTAGCAATGTTGTCAAAAATTGACTACATATGTGTGAGTTTTGTTCTGAATTCTGTTCCTACTTTACAAATACATGTGTCTCTCTTTTGGCCATTACCAAACTGTTCTGACTATGGTAGATTTATTATAAGCCACGTGAGGTTCTACTTTTCTAAATTTGCTTTCACTATTCTATGTCTTTTGGATTTGCATACATATTTTAGAATTTTTTTTTCATTTTTCATAAAAAAAAAAGCATGTTGGGGTTCTGACTGGTATGTTGACTTCACATACAAATTTGAGAGAATTGCCATTTAAACAATTTTGAATCTTCCAATCCATAAACATGGTATATTTTTTTCATTTATTTAGGCCATAGTTAATTTATCCCAATAGTGCTTTTCTATTTTTCAGTTAGAGATCATAGATGTCATTTGCTAGACTTATTGTTAAGTAGGTAGCAAAAGCATATATTTTGGCATTACTGTATATTGTATTATTTTTGACATTCTTTTTTCTAAATGTTTCATACTAATATATAGGAATATAATTTACCTTTGCATATTAACCTTATATCTTGTGAACTCTCTGTATTCATTTATTAATCTAGTTTTTGTTTTGAAAATCCCAGGATGTTCCTAAGAAAAAAATCATGAGTTTGGAAAATTAGGTTTGAAAAGTCATCCTAGAAAAAGTGCTACGTACTGAATGTCACTATAGTCACCTTCAAAGAGCTCCCCCTTAGGAAGTTATGCACTGAAGCCAGTGCCTATTCCACCGTTCAAAGCACTTTTTCTAGTATGAGTTTGGAAACTTAATTGTCCAACGTCATATCGTCTACAGATAAAGGAAGTTTTACTTCTTGATTTCTGATCTCTATAATTTGAATTTCTTTTTCTTCCTTTCTTGCAATGGCTGGCATTGCCAGTGTAGTGTTGAATAGAAGTGTTGAAGTGGCCTTCATGCTTTGATCTCAATGTAAGTGAGAAAAAAATTTACTTTTCCTTTTGACCATTATCTATAATATCAGCTGTATTTTTTTCATTTTTAATAACTTCTCTTTAGTTATGTTCCCTACTATTCCTAGTTTGATTAGAGTTTCTTAAGGAATTGAGGTTAAATTTTGTTAACTACTTTTTTTCACATGTATGTACAAGACCTTATTTTCCCTTTATTCTACTGATACTGTGAATTACATAACTCGATGTTCATAAACATGAAACCAATTTTGCAATGAATACAAAAGTCATTTGATCTTTTGTATTTGTAAAAATGTGTTATTTTTCCATAGTTGCTTTCAAGAATATTTTTCTTTAGTTTCTTCTCCTTCTCCTTCTTCTTCTCCTCCTTCTCCTCCTCCTCCTTCTTCTTTTTGAGTGTAGTGGTCAATCTCAAACTCCAGGCTTAAGTGATCATCCCATCTCAGCCTCCTGAGTAGCTGGAGGCATACAGCACCATGCTGTGGCTTGCCAATTTTTCTATTTTTCATTGAGATGAGCTCTCACTAAGTTGCTCAGGCTGGTTCAAGCTCCTAACTGCAAGCAATTTTTTCAATCTTGGCCTCATAACAGTTTTTCTTTATCTTTGGTTTTCAGCAATTAAATTATAATGTGTCCAGGTGTAGTAGACTTTAAGCTTATACTATTTTGGACTTGCTGAGCTTTTAAAATCTATGAATGTTATATGGTTCAACAAATTTAGGGAGTTTTTAAGCCATTATTACTTCAATGTCTTTTTCTTCCTGAATGTTTTACTCTTTTTTAATGTGACCATATATGTGACTACCTCACGAGTATACAGTCAATGGATATTGTTACACAGTGGCTCTTTTTATTTTTTTTCACCACCTTACATTTGCTTCTTTAAGTTTTGATTCTTTCCATGTTCTACCTCCTTGGCTTACTTCTTATTGTCTTTAGTAAAGCTGTTTGTAGAATTTTCTCCCTAGCACAGCGGTTCTCAACCTGTGGATCACAACCCCTTTTAACAATGAAAATACATTGTGGTATCAGGAAGGTTGAGAACCACTGCCCCAGAGTTTTTAGTTATAATCAGAAGAAAAGTTGAACTGCAGTAATTTAATGCTATCACAGCAGAATCTTAACTTCATTATACAATTTTATGGCTTTCAACATCATCCTACCCCTGAGACTGCTAAGAGAATATATTCAATTCTTCACTTCTGTTCCAGGTATTGATATCCGACTATTTGCTTGACATCTTTAACTTATATGTCTAATAATTATTTTAATATAAACTTGTTTAGAAATGAGCTCCTGAATTACCCCAATCCCCTAAAGCTCTTCCTTTGTTCTTTCCATCTGTTTGGAGTCACTCCCTTCTTTCACATGCTACATTCAAATCATCCACAAATCCTGCCATCTCTATTTTCAAAATATTTGAGTGTTTCTGTCACTCTCCCCTCACTACCCTCTTTGTCCAAGCCATTACCATATCTCGCTTGGATCATGGTAATTGTAGTCAGATGATTTCTGCTCATAAATGTTTGTTGATCATTATCCACCAACCTAAGACATTTGCACAACATTTAATTGCTAAGACTTGCCTTTTAATGTTGACAAGTAAAAGACTGAAAAGGTGAACATCACTGTCAGATAATTGAACCTGAGGTTATAAATCAGGGAATTAACTCTACAAAACTTACTAAAATAGGTGGAACTCTGTCCTAGAGTTCAGCCTAAGTGATATTCTCAAATAAAAAATTCTTTAGTAAAGATGTCTTCATATAAATCATATATCATATTTGCTTTGCTTAGAACTGGTTCACATTCAGAAACTGGGAGTATGTACCAGACATGAGTGGGGAGAGCATATAATCAGAGCCTCCTTGTCAAACCTCTCAACTTTGTATGATATTTGAGAAGCCTTGGGCTATTTGATGGGTACTCTTCATAAGAATATCTACCAGTAGTTCTAATCAGAAATTACAAGATTCCCTAACTAATTTTCTGAAATTACACATGCTTATTTATTTACTCTCTCCTTCTCCACTCATATTAACATTCTGGCATATTCCCTAGAAAAATATCACCTAATCACTGATAAAAATTTGGGTAACTTTCCCAAACAATTTTTATAACTGCAAAAACATGGCTCCCTTACTTCAACCAAGTTGAGTACTACTGGCAATAATGCTGATTCTTATAGCCCAACCATAGTTAGAACAGTTCAACTTGTACATATGTATGTCCAAATACCTTTTTATATTAAATTATACAGGAAAATATTTATGAAGTTATTCATATGTTGAGAGACTGCAGACATTGGGAAATTTCATGACCCCTTATTGCTTTGCTTTATTTTTTTAATTAATATTTCTCAATCTCCAGAAGGGAGATTTATCATATTTGGACTAGAATTTTTTTCTTCATTTATGTATTTGTTTAATAATTCACAAACATGTTATTGAGTAGATCCTCTATAAGTTCTAAAACAAGAACCATAAGAATCAAAAATGAAGATAAAGCTAATGATTTAAACCTCATCTCCAATTACACAGTTGTTCCTAAGAGCACTTTGTCCATTACACAAGACTGCCTCAGGTATTTTTTTTTTCAAATTGGCTAGCTTTTATTTTTGACAGGTAGGATGAGATGGAGTAATATACTTAACATAAAAAATAATTTCAGAGCAAACAAGGGATTCAGAACAAGATTGGGTAATATACTTTTTGATGGGAGAACACTAAAGCATGCAAAAAGTAGGGAAGATTATGTGTAGGTACTGAGAATCATTTGACTTTAATTTTGAGGAACCAAAAAAAAGACACTTTACAGTTAACCTAATTTTCTACCTTAAAATAGGAATTATATAACTTTCTTTAACAAATAAAAATTATGTGCCATTTACAGAGAGAAAAGAATGCAGCAACTAAGAGATTAAAGTCAAATTAACAGTATCAAAAACTGTTCAGATTAGAGAAAAATAATCCTAAAGATTCAAAGAAAGAGGTATTAAAGTCAAGAAGGAATTATGTGGAGAGAGAAAGCAAGGAAAAAAAACAATTTGAAGACAAAGAAAAAAGGAACAGAGAGCCCATCTCTAGCTGGTTACCACAATACCTCTCTAGAGAAGCTCTTTTTCTCCAAACCCTCATCCTGTTTTCTGTCCTACTACTATTTCCCACCAGTGGTGTTTTAACTAACTTGCTCTATCAAAACAAAGTCCAAATCTTTAGGCTGTCCATTTGTGGGTCAGCCAGCAAGTTTTAAGATCCAAATAAGGTATAATTTCTTTCCTTCTAAATGCTTGAACACTGCAGTGCCTGGGTTAGTTTAAGGCTTTTGTTGTCTTAGATTATCCAACATAAAGAGTGCATTGTCATTAAATCAACAAAGGCTTCTTTGAAGCCTGTGAGGGAATTTGATGGGAAACCATAACTCTTCTATTATTAGGAAGGATTCTATATAATAAAGCTTTTCCTAAAATCTATCACATCATCACTTTGCTCTAGTTACAGAACTTTTCTGATTTCCTTACCACTTAGTTCTCAAGACTTATAACTTCCTGAAAAACTCATATGAGAAATTCTGAAATGGTATGTAACAATATTTGTGTTCACAAGCACTCCCTATAGCTGTTTAAATGTATTTGAATTTAATTTTCCACACCTATAAATAAGCTCAAGCCATTAAGTATCTATGAGAATTCAGGAACAAGGAAAATCAGTCCAAAAATACTATGACTACCTTAGCTGACCATCCCATTTTTGTTGGAAAGAAAGAAGATTATTCAATTGGGGATTGGGGTCAAAGATGACCCATTACTTTAGAATTTCTCTTGATTGTAGAATTGTAGATTTCTTTATTCCATAACCTGAAAATCATTTCAAAATTTTATGTAAATATAGTCCATGTTTTAGCATTTGAATACAAGTCTGATGGATACCATAAAGCAAACACATGGCTACCAAAAACAACCCAACCTAATACTCCTGCTTTATTAGAGGTTAAATGGTTAATACAGCTTCATTCAAATAAAATGAAATAAAGGGTAGATTATAATCTAGATTATATATGTCTAATGTTTGATACCTGATACACAGCACTTAAATCAGAGAATCAACTCACATACACATATAGCATTTTAAATTTTATTTGTATAAATTTATGGGGTTCAAGTATAATTTTGTTACATAAATGTATTGCATAGTAGTCACGGTCTTATAGGTATCCACCACCCTGGTAATGTACATTGTTTCCATTGAGCAATTTCTCATCATCTTTCCCTTTTCACACTCCTGTCCTTCCAATTCTCCATTGTCTGTCATTCCTCACTCTATTTCCATATGTATATATACATTATTTAGCTCTCACTTATAAAGGAGGACACATGATATTTTTCTTTCTGTGTCAAATGTGTTTCACTTAAGATAATGACCTCTGGTTCTATCCATGTTGCTTTGACAGACATAATTCATTCTTTTTTATGGTTGAATATAATTTGATTCTAAATATATATTACATTATCTTTATCTAACCATCCACTGATGGACACTTAGGCTCATTCAATATATTTGCTATTATGAGGAATGCTGCATAAACATATAAGGTCTGACAACTAAGTTTGTGAATTCATCCTAGAAAAAGTTCTACATAACACTTTGCTGAATATCACTTTGAAATCACCTTTGAAGTACTTCCCTTGGGAAGCTATGTACCAGTGCCATAGCCTAGTCCACACTTCAAAGCAATTTTGAAACTCTTTTTCTAGGATGACCATCAAAGCTGTTGTTATTTACCCTTCATGTCCTGAATGTCATGAAAATGTCGTCCTTTCAATATTTCCTTTATCTTCAGGTAAAGAAAAAAGTTATCAGGGACCAGATCAAGTGAGTAGAAAGGATGTTCCAATCAATTATTTGGTTACTGGCTAAAAACTCCCTCACAGTGCCTTATGAGCTGGTGCATTCTCATGATGCAAGACCACTTTTGCAGACACCTTTCTTATTCTAAGATTTCCAGTTCAGATTTTCATGTTTCTCTATTGTTTTTTTCTTGGTCTGGTATGCTTCTCACAATCAATTGATGATTTTGGTACATAATTCGAAAGACTTTGTACTGTTTTCATCAGTTCTGCTTGTTACTGGGAGAACTCTTATCTCTCTTTATTGGTAACAATTTCTCCACAGAAAAATGTTTAATCCATTTGTATACGGCCATTTTCTTCATGGCATTATCCTCTTAGATTAACATGTTCTTCATTTCAATTCCACCCTTGCTAAGTTTAGCAAGAAATTTAATGTCTGTTCATTGTTCTAATTCAAACTCTGATAGTCTCACAACAGCAGCAACAATAATGAAAGCCACTTAGCAAGACTCCACCACACTCAAAAAGATGTGAGATGCATATATATCAAGGTTATGAAATCTTAATGAGTTGTTTGTACAGTGCTGCCAACATAAGTGCACCCTGGCAAGTTTGTGAGATTGTCAGATCTTGTGTAAGTGTTGATATATTTTGATATAATGATTTCTTTCTCTTTGGATAGATACATAGGAGTGGAATTGCTGGCTCAAATGGTATTTCTACTTTTACTTCTTGAGAAATCTTTATTCTGTTTTCCATAGAGGTCATACTAATTTATATTCCTGCCAACAGGGTATAAGCATTGCATGTTTCTCCACATGTGTAACTTTTAAATTTTTATTTTTAAAAGTTTTAATGAAATGATGATATTTTGTTTAGTGATAGTAATGGAGAATGACATATGTAAATGAAATCAGTTACATTTTACAGGCAGAATTATAAGATTTGTGATGTATTTTATTTGGGTAGAGCTGATAGAAAGGAATTATAAAATTGATTCCTTAGGTTCTGGCTTGAATATATGGGTGGATTGAAGCACCATTTAATGAAGTGAGAGAAATGAGGGAAGAATAGCTTAATACTTGGAAACATGAAGAATTACTTAATAGAAACTATAGAAATTATCAAGAAATCAATTTATGTTTAATGACTTTTGTGATCATGTTACCTGCCCCTCATTATGTACTACTCTGAGCATTTTTCATCATCATCTTTTTTCATTTATGTCAACAATGATATGGGTTTCATAGTGTTCCTTTCATAAAAGAGAACACCAGTGCTTAAAAAGGAGAAATTACTTGAGATTGGTAAATGGCAGAGCAGATTCACATTAAAATTTTGTGGACATCAAAATTTATCATCTTTGTATAGCCATTACAAATATCTTATTTAAAAAGGTAACCTGCTACTACTCACCTGTATATTTTAATTTAGAGATAGGAAAGATGAACATAATTACTAGTTTATGAGGAGGGAAAGAAGAGATTGGTTTCATGACAAAAATGATTTTCATGGTAATTCTGTGAGAGTAGTTCTAATTTCTGTAGAACAGAAAGTCAAAAGATTATCTTGGCTACCCTTAATTTGATGAATGCTCATGGTTATGCTTTATGATTATTCACCAGCATTTAATTTTAATATGCCACTTAATAAATTATGTCACTTAACACTTAAATAAGTATTTTGGGTGCAATCTGAAGAACACTCCAGAAAATAATCATTCCAGAATTCACTGGAATAGAGTCATGAAGCCAGATTGACAAATCTCTGGCCAAGAGATCTGACATTCAGCTCTTTGCTAAAACTAATAAACAAATTTTCTGAAACTAATAAAACAACATTGAACATTGAGAAGCATCTTGGTCTGATGAAATAATAGTCCTGAGTTGCCCCTGCATTTATTAAATATTGGTTGTGAGACCTGAAAAATTAACTTATACTTTTTGGTCCTCTACTTTTTGTTTGGGATGAAAACAGGGATGAAAACATTATTTGTACCTGTGAGTATTAAAGACAGAATGTATGCAATGTATGGCAATATAATTTTAATTTCTAGTTGTTATTGTGATGATGATAATGATGCTCACAAAGACAACAGTAATGATAATTATTATCATATCTCTGTAGCAGAAATGTGGTTAGGATCATGGGCTCTGGGGTCAGAGAGTTTTTCATTCATAACCCATTCTGGCTACCTCTCAGTTATCAATGAAATGGTATCCATACCACACATAACAATTATAAAAATTATTTGAATTAATTGATAATTAAGCAATTAGAATTGTGTTGGCATTTAGAAAGTACTCAATAAATGTTGCCACTGGTATTTATTATGATATCAGAATTACTTGTGATAATGTTAGTAATAAATCTTAATAGAATATGGTAAGCCCCAGGAAAAAAAATTGTTTTTAATGATAAGTGGTAAATTTCTTTTAAAAGAATCCTCAAGTTACTTCTTAAACGTACCTCAACAGTCTTAGTGAATTCTCTTTAATGTCCATGCCAGTAACCAATCTTATTTTGATTTAATTTTGTTCTTATTTTTCTTTATTTAAATTATGTAAAGGAATACATGTGAAAGTGTTTTTAGTGTCATAAAGAACAAAATGAATAAAAACATTATTAAAATAATGTAAAAAATAAGATGAAAAATTCTATAATCTACCTACCTACCAACTTAATTACCTATATGCTTACCCACCCATTTACATATCCACCAAGGATTTTATTTCTTTTTAATCTTTAAAAGAAATTTCAGGTAGTATATTATTTTGTTTTCGAATTAATGCTGTAAAGGAAATAGGCAATCATTATTAATCTTCATCTTACGAAAAAAAGAGGAGACAAAAAGACATTAATTAAAATATCCAGATTTAGAAAGCTTTTTTAATGGCAGAATATTATCTGTAGATCCAGATCTTTAACATACTTTTTATGAGAGTAAAATTGCTTTAATTCATACTTTTCATCTACTTGGACCCTTCTCTCATAATCTACTTATTCATTAATGCATTCATTTAATTCTCCTCTACATTTATACATTCTGTTTGCCCCACAAATGTGTGCTGAAGTTATTTGGTACACTCACACCATCCTAGATAATGGAAACATTTGTCAAGAATAGTGGAATAGAAATGAAAAGACCTGGGTAGAATTTCTGGCTTTACCACTAACCATCTGCGTAATCTGAGTCTTTCCATATGGGTGGTCAAGCAGCATCTTGAATCATATCTAGTTTAAATGTCACCTCGTCCATTGTGAAACCTTATGAAACTTTCCAAGAACTTTCCATATAAACAATTCTGTGTTTCTATGGCACATTTCTTCTATTTTCTCTCTCACCACCCATTTCATGCTGCCTTGTGTGATAGTACTAAACTGAGTGAGTTGTATTTTCATGATAGAGGATGAGAGAAAATAGTCATATTTTCATGATAGAGGATGAGAGGGGAATAGACAGGACTAAGAAAGCACTAACCAGGCAGGAAATAATTTGAGTACTTCTGTGGAATTGGAACCCTCCAAGTATATATATATTTTGTTCAGTTGTAACAAAAGCCTTACTCAAACAAGCAAAGTATCATCTTTGTGTTAAGATCTTGTGGTTGCAAAAGGCCAAGACTTACTCAGGTTTTCTCAATTAACACAAGGTCTACTTTAATGAAATTGGTAATGTGGTAGGCATGATAATGGCTGCCCAAATATGTTTACTTCCTAAACACTGAAAACTGTGACTATATGATGTTGCCTTGCAAGGGGAAAGTAAGGCTGTACTTTTAATTTTATTTACTTATTTTTTTAAGGCTGCACTTTTATGAAGGAGAATTGAATAAGTACTTTTGCTAATCAGCTGACCTTGAGATTCGGGAGATTATTCTGGATTATCTACACAGGCCCACTGTTATCACAACAGTTCTTATAAATAAAAATGCAAGAGAGAGGGAGAAGAGTCAGTGCCAAGGTCAGCAAGAGATTTGAAGATGCTCCACCCCTGACTTTAAAGAAGTAGGAAGAGACCACGAGCCAAGGAATAAGAGCTGTCCCTAGAAGCTGAAAAAGTAAAGGAAACAGATTTGAATCTGTATATGGAAGACAACCTTGCAAACACCTCGATTTAGTCCACTGAGACCTGTTTTTACTTCAGACCTCCAGAACTTTATAATAATAAATGTTGTTGTTTTAAGTCATTAAATTTATGGCAGTTTGTTATAGTCACAAGGAAAATCGATGTAAAAATGAGACTGCAGGCATCTAAGCTACACCTCTAAGCATTACGGAACAGTGGGATGACCCAGCCTCACTGGAAGGCCGGCCTCCCAGAGGCTTGACTAGAACAGTTTCTTCAATGACTCAAAAGTCTTTTGAGAGTTGGCATTGCTATGGTCCCAGTTTCTCTGTAGCCTTTGCTACGGGAGAAGTGTATCGGGATTTAACTTTTATTCTGGATTAATAGCTTGAGTCTGAGAGTCTGCCTTTCTTTGTTCCTGCTTTTCCAGTTCTAACCCCAGGGCCAACCAGCCACCTCACTCCTCCTCTGCTTACTCATGGACTGTGCTGGCTACAGGCCTTAGCTGCCTGCTTTTGTCAGTGTGTTTTTCATTTTTTTTCTCTGCTTTATCAATAGTTCTATCTGTCCCTATGACTTATCACCACATGAGGCAATTGATTGAGTTAGTTAATCAATATTGGCCATAGAAGGCAGAGTTTGGTGCCAGGCAACCTCAGCAGAGGCCAGCTGGTCTCTGTGCTGGCTGCTTTGGGATAAGGTACTTACCACTGGTGCAATCATCTTGGTACAGGAGGTGCAATGTGTTACAAAACACAGCCACCAAGAGGCCTTTCCCAACAGGGACCATCTGTGTGTGTGTTCATGTGCCTAGTGGTACATGTTTGAAACTTAGAACAAAATAGACACCCTTTTTCTATTATAGTGGTTCAAAATACGGGTTCTGAAATAAAACATTCTGGATTCGTTCTTGGCTCAGCTACTGAGACTTAAATCAAATTGATTAAATTCTTTATATATGTCCATATTTTCTCCTTTATAGAAAGGAAATAGCTTTAGTATCTACATTGTAATTGTTGTGAAGATTGAAGGAAATAATCCAATTAAAATGTTTGGCATAGTCTAAGTTCTCAATAAATGCCAGATGTTATTGTTATTTTTTCTTTTTAAAAAATCATTATATATTATATATTAAATTATTATATATAATACATAATAGTTGTATATCTTTCTAGGGGGCACATGTGATGTTTTGACATAGGCATACAAAGTGAATCAGGGTAACTGGCATCTCACTCACCTCAGGGACTTAACATTTTTTTGTGTTAGGAATATTCCAATTTCACTCTTTTTAGTTAAATATTAACAGTACACCTTAACTTAATGTTGATTATAGTCACTGTTATGCTATCAAATATTGTTTATTCAATCTAACTATATTTTTGCACCCAGTAACCACCCCCACTTTATTCCCCTTTCCCTGTTTCTTCTCTGCCTTTTTCTTGGTTTCTAGGAACCATCATTCTACAATCCCCCTTTTTCTCAGTCTCTGGGAACCATCATTCTACTGTATACCTCCATAAGATCAATTATTTTAAATATTTAGCTCCCACGTAGGAGTGAGATCGTGTGAGATTTGTCTTCCTGTGCTTGGCTTATTTCATTTAACATAATAGTCTTCAGTTCCATTCATGCTGTTGCAAATGGCAGGATTTCATTCTTTTCTATGGCTACGTACCACAGTTTCTTTATCCATTCATCCACACATGGACGCTTAGGTTTATTCTATTTTTCGAGTGTTTTAAGTAGGACTGCAACAAACATTGGAGTACAGATATTTTTTTAATATACTGAATTCCCCACCTTTGGATATATACCCAGCAGTGCAATTGCTGGATGATAAGATATTTCTGTTTTCAGTTTTTTGGTGATCCTGCATGCTATTTTCCACAGTGGTTACACTGATTTACATTCCAACAGTATATGAGGGTTCTCCTTCCTCCGCATCCTCACCAGTATTTGTTATTGCCTATCTTTTTGGTAAAAAACAATTTAACTGGGGAGAGATGATATCTCATAGTAGTTTTGATTGGCATTTCTCTAATGACTAATGATGGTGAGAATTTTTTCATATACCTGTTTGGATGTCTTCTTTTGAGAACTATCTATTCAGACACTATACCCATTTTTCATCCGATTATTTGATTTTTTCTTCTTGAGTTGTTGGAGCTCTTTATATATTCTAGTTATTAATCTCTTGACAAACAAGTAGTTTGTAGATATTTTCTCCAAGAGACAAGTGAGTTGTCTCTCCAGTTTGCTGATTTTTCCTTTATTGTGTAGAAGCTTTTTAGTGTGATATGATTGTTTCTATCTAAATTTGCTTTGGTTTCTTGTGCTTTGGGAGTATTACTGATGAAATGTTTGCCTAGATCAATGTCCCAAAGTGTTTACACAATGATTTCCTTTAATAGATTATGTTTAAGTTCTTATGTTTAAGTCTTTAATCCATTTTGGTTTTTGTATATGGTTAGAAATAAAGGTCTCGTTTTGTTCCTCTGTATGGGGGTGTCCAGTTTTCCCAATACCATCTATTGAAAAGATAGTCTTTTCCCCCTTGTATGCTTTTGGCAACTTTGTCAAAGATAATATCACTGTAGATGTGTGGATTTATTTCCGGGTTCTCTGTTCTGTTCCATTTGTCTATGTTTCTGTTTTTATTCCTGTATTGGCTGGTTTGGTTACTACCATTCTGTAGTATAACTAGAAGGCAGGTAATGTGATTCCTCCAATTTTGTTCTTTTAGGATGACTTTGGCTATTCTGGGTCTTTTGTGGTTCCATATAGATTTTAAGATTATTTTTTCTATGTCTGTGAAGAACATCATTGGTAATTTGGTGGGGATGGCATTAAATCTGTAGATTACTTTGAATGGTAAGGACATTTTAACAATATTGATTTTTCCAATCCATGAGCAGGGATTCTTTCTATTTCTTGTGTACTTCTCAATTTATCTCATCGTGTTTTATAGTGATTTTTCACTTCTTTGATTGTATTTATTACTAGGTATTTTATTCCATTTGTAGCTATTGTAAATGGGATTGGTTTCTTTTTCAGATTGTTTACCATTAATTTTGAATCCTGTAACTTTACTGAATGTATCTGTTCTAACAATATTGGAGTGGAGTCTTTAGGTTTCTATAGATGCAAGCAAAGATAATTGGACTTCCCTTTTTTTAAATTTCAAATTAATGTGAGGGTACAAATTTTTAGGCTACCTTGTTTGCAATTCTAAGTCAGTCATAACAGAAGATGGAGACTTTACATCTCTTATGTTTTGTTTTTTTATGATGGTGGTGAAACACATTCTTCTAGTAAAGCATCTCAAGAATGGGAAAAAAGGTCCAACGTCCTCAAAACTAATTTGACTTCTTCCTTTCCAGTTTGGATACCCTTTATTTTTTTCTTTTGTCTGATTGCTCTAGTTAAAACTTCCAGTACTATGTTGAATAACAGTGATGAAAGTGAGCGTGCTTGTCTTGCTCCAGATCTTAGAGGAAAGGCTTTCTGTTTTTTATCACTCAATATGATGCTAGCTGTGGGTCTATCATAAATGACTTTTATCATATTAAGTTTCTTTTCTATGTAGTTTTATAGAGAGGTTTTTTTTAAAAATCATGAATGAGTGTGAAATATTCCCAAACGCTTTCTCAGAATCAATTGAAATGATCATATGTTTTTTGTCTTTCATTCTTTTGATAATGATGTATCACAGCGATTGATTTGCATAGTTGGGCTATACTTGCATAGTGGGATGGATCCCACTTGATCATAATGAATGATCTTTTTAATGTGTTGAATTTTGTTGGCTGGTGTTTTTTAGAGGAGTTTGCATCACATATTCATCAGAGATATTGGCCTATAGCTTTCTTTTTTACTATGTTTCTGTCTCGTTTTGGTATCAGGGTGATACAGGCTTTGTGAAATGAGTTTGGGAGTATCTCTTCTTCCCTCAGTTTTTGAAATAGTTTAAGTGGGGTTAGTATTAGGTCTTTGAATGCTTGGTAGAATTCAGCAGTGAAGTCATCAAGTCTGGGGCTTTTTTTGATGGTATATTTTTCAATACTACTTTTATCTCATCATTTGTTATTAATTTATTCAGGTTTTGGATTTCTTCCTACTTTAATTTTAGTAGGTTGTATGTGTCTGGAATGTATCCACTTCTAGGTCTTCCAATTTATTGGCGTACAGTGGCTGTGGTAGTCGCTAATGACCCTTGGACTTCTGCAGCTTCGGTTATAATGCCTCCCTTCTAACCTTTAGTTTTATTTATGGGGGGGTTTCTGTCTTTTTGTATGCCTAATGGTATGTCTGTTTTGTTTTATCTTTACAAAAAAATCAGTTGTTTGTTTCATTGACATTTTTGGAGGGGTTGGCTCAATTTCATTTATTTCCATTCTGATCTTTATTATTTCTTTCCTTCTACTAATTTGGGGTTTGGTTTATTCTTGTTTTCCTAATTGTTTGACATGCATCATTAAGTTGTTTTTAAAAAGCTTTTCTATTCTTTTGATATAGGCACTTATTGCTATATACTTTCTTCTTAGTACTATTTTTGCTATATCCCATAGACTTTCTGTTGTGTCTTCATTTTCGTTTGTTCTAAGACATTTTAAAATTTCCTTCTTAATTTCTTCATTAAGTCACCAGTCACTCAAGAGCATATTGTTTACTTTCCATGTGTTCACATATTTTACAGTGGTCTTCTTTTTATTGATTTCTAGCTTTATTTCACTGTGGTCAGAAAAGGTATTTGGCATGATTTCCAGTTTTTTAAAGTTGTAAGACTTATTTTGTGTTCTAATGTATGGTCTATCTTTGAGAAGGATGCAGTACCTGAGGAGAAGAATGTGTATTCTGTAGCTATTGGATTCTGTAAATAACTATAAGAGCCATTTGATCTATAGTGAAAATTACATCTAGAGTTTCATTGTTGATTTTCTACCTAGATGATCTGTGCAGTACTGAAAATGGAGTGCTGAAGTCTCCAGTAATTATTGTATTGGGGTGTATCTCTCTGTTTAACTTTGATATTTGCTGGTGACCCCTGGTGGGGCAGAGCCTCTAGGTTTCTGGGAATGCTACAGAGAGAAGATGTGGTTGCTTGCTGTAATACAAGCATACAACCAAGAATCAAGGGGTGTAGGGGCAGACACTGTTAAAAGTATGGCAGTGTGGCCCTAATTCCAGGTTCCAATTGGTATTTATGGAGATTCAAACAAAGAAGTATAAGAAAAAGTTACAAGGAAAACATAAAACATGTTACTATGTGTATGTAGCAGGAAGTACAGACATGACTGTTTGGGGTGGGGGGGTTGATGAATCTTAGTATGGGAAACACATGTTTAGACACCTGCTGTTCATTGGTCTGACTGGTATCTGCCTTAGCTATTTCTGCCTAGCTAAGTGATTATTTTGTTTTGCATGTGGTTGCAATTGCTATGGCTGATGCATATGCCCTATTCCTCCTCACTGTGCAGGTGCCTGCAACTTTGTTACAGTTTCACATGTCTAACTAGTGTCACAGGTCAGTAACTTTTGCTACTGCTCTGGACATCCTGTTCCCTCTGCATAGCTTGGGATGTCTTTGCTATGTGTTTCCATTACATATAATTTGTGACTCACAATGTTTTCTTTACCTTAGTCACAGTCATGTAGCAAGCAAGCAAGTACAAGGTTAAGCATAATGAGAAATGCAGTAATTACACATTTTTCCACAATCATTGATTAATGTTATTTCATAAAAGGCATCTGGAATTTGTTCTCCCACAATTTGCTTTATATATCATTGTTGATGCTGCAATGTGGGTGCATATGTATTTAGAACTGGTATATCCTTTTGCTGAACTGACCTCTTTATCATTATATAACGACCTTCTTTGTCTCTTACAGTTTTTGTCCTTTTTTTTTTGAGACAGGAGCCTCAAGCTGTCCCTCTGGGTAGAGTGCTGTGTCATCACAGCTCACAGCAACCTCCAACTCCTGGGCTCAAGCAAGTCTCCCGCCTCAGCCTCCCAGGTAGCTGGGACCACAGGTGCCCACTACAACGCCCGGCTATTTTTTGGTTGCAACCATGATTGTTGTTTGGCGGGCCTGCTACCTTGGATGTACATGGCTGGCGCCTTAGCCACTTGAGCCACAGGCACCCAGCCACAGTTTTTGTCTTGAAATCTATTTTATCTGATAAAAGTATATCTAGTCCTGCTCTTTGGGGGTATGTATTTGCATAGAATATCTTTTTCTATTCCTTTATGGTATATCTTTGTGTACTTTAGTAGATAAAGTATGTTCCTTGCAAACACTATATTGTTGGCTCTTATGTTTTTATTCATTCATTGAGCCGTCTTATTTCTTTTGGTTGTCAAATTTAGCCTGTTCACATTCAGTGTAGTAGATAGTTAAAGAATGACTACTACCATGTTATAATTTTATTTCTGGATGATTCTTAATCTTATTTCCTATCTGCTTTCATTCTTATTTCCTATCTCCCTTTGTTAAAAGTGATTTGATTTGGTCAAGTGTTTTAATTTCTTGCTATTTACCTTTTGTATACCTGTTGTATACCATTTTAATTTGAGCTTAACATGAGGCTTGCACACATTTTATAACTAATTATTTTTAACATAAGACAGTTCTACTTATAAATAAACAAAGAGAAATATAATAGAAATGCCACTTTTAATCTCCATCCCCTTCAGCTTTTTAACTTTTTGTTATTTCCATCCATATCTTTTTATACACTATCTCCAGATGTTGTTGTCATTTTTGATGGGTTTGTGTTTTAGTTTTTCTACTGAAAATACAAGTGGTTTTTACATTATAATTATGGCAATAGGGTATTCTGTATTTGTGCCCTTACTGTTCCAGGGCATTGAATAGTTTCTGATGATTTCTTATTGTTCATTAACATCCTTTTTTCCCCTAGATTGAAGAACTCATTTTAGCATTTCTTGTAGAACAGATGTGTTGTTGATAAAATCCCTCAGCTTTTGTTTTCCTGGGAAAATATTTCTCCATGTTTGAAGGATAATTTTGCAGGATATAATAGTCTAGTGTTGAAGTTTTTCTTTTCTTTTTTTTTCTTTTTTCTTGCTTCCCCTGGGACTTTTTTTTTTTTTTTAATCTGTTACGTTTGGGAGCTAGACTATTAGATGCCTTGAGATAGCCATGATTAGGTTAAACCTTCTTGGTGTTCTATGACCTTTTAAACCTGAGTATTGATATCTTCTTTAGGTTTGAAAAATTCTCGGTTATTTATTTGGATAAACATTCTGCCCCAATCTTTCTATCTACCTCATCTTTAAGGCCAATGATTCTTGTATTTTTTCCTGTGAGACTACTTTCTAAATCTTGTAGGTGTATGTCATTCTCATTTATTCTTTTTCTCTTCTGACTGAATTTTCAAACAGCCTGTCTTCAGCCACACTAATTATTTCTTCTGCTAGGTCAATTCTGTTGTTGAGAGACTTGCACATTTTTCAGCTCATCAATTGAATTCTTAAGCTCCAGAATTTATGCTTTTTTTAAAATTTTAATCTCTTGGTTAAATTTCTCTGATAGCTTTCTGAATTCCTTCTCCCTGTTGTCTCGAAATTCATTCAGCTTCTTCAGTATACTTATTTTGGATTCCTGTCTGAAAAGTCACCAATCTCCATGCTCCAGAATTGGTCATTGGTACCTCATTTGTCCATTTTGGAATATCATGCCTTCCTAGATATTCTTGATGCTTATGGATATTTGTTCATGTCTGGACATTGAAGAATTAGGTATTTATTTTAAACTTCGCAGTCTGGGCTTATTTGAACCCATCCTTCTTGAGAAGGCCTTCCAAATATCTAAAGGGAGTTGAAAGCTGTGGTCACTGTAGCCAAACGAGCACTGGGAATGCCCCAAGTCCAGGAAAGCTGTGACTCCTGCCGACTTCTGTTGTTACCACCTTGGTGGACTGAGGTAAGATACAGGAGGATTCTCTCTCAAAGTCTCTCTTACTCTTCCATTATTCTATGTGTTGGGCTGCTGGAGTTTTGGAAGGAGTGAAGTAGGCACTTTCCATGTGGACACCAGCCCCAGTTCACAGCTAAAGTCATCTCACTCTCACCTAAAGTCAGTGATAACTGCTGTCTGGCTCTCTCTGATGTTTATTCAAAGCCCAAGGGCCCTTTAGTCAGTAGGTGGTGAATCCTGCCAGGACAGGGTTCTTCCTTTCAAGGCAGTATATTCCCTTCTGGACCAGGGTAGGTCCAGAAATGCCATTCATTAACTAAGGTCTATAGATTCAGGGGCTTTAGGAATCTGCTTCTTGTTTCATTTTATTGTGGCTAAGCTGGTACCTAAATTGCAAAACAAAGTCCTCTGAGCTCTTCCCCTTCCTTTTCCCAAGTGGAAGAAGACTGTCTTTGCGCAGCGCTACCTATGTTGGAGGAGAGCGACACAGGTACTGGCCTGGCCACCGTCACTGGTATCTCACTGGATAATGTGCACCTCAGGTCTCCTGGCTCTGAGCAAGTACAAGTGCAGCAATTGTCCAAGGACTACTTATGGATTTAATGCAGGCCCCAGGCTGCTTTTTGGCAGAGCTAGTTGCAACTCATGTTTGGAGTGGAGGATTTACTTATGGCTGGACTGGCCAAAATGCTCCTCCTATGGGCAGTGGCAGAATTCTTCCCCATGCTATGCTGCCCTGTGCCAGGGTAGTCCTTAGTTTCAATGCAAAGCCCCACAATCATTTCAGTCTCTCTCCCTCTGGCACACTCACCACTGGATTCTCTCTCCACTTAGCATGCTACAGTGGCACTGATGGGGGACAAGAAAGGTGTGGTATAGCATAGACAATGTAAGATTGTCTTTTCTGCCCTCGTTCCTTCTTTTCTTGATATAATATTACAGCCAGGTAGTATGATCATTCACCTGGTTTTTCATTCTTCTGAAGATGCTTGCTGGCATAGATAGCTATTGAATTTTGTGTTTGTTAGAGAGATTGCTGAAGTTTTCTGCTCAGCTGTCTTGTTGTATCCTATTGTTGTTATTTTCATGACATCATAGTTCATGTAAGTTTTGAATAAGGGAGTTTGCATTCTTTACTCCTACTTGTAAAAATCCCTTGTCTCCCAAGTAAAGCTATATTATATTTAGAGATGGGAGATACTGTCTTATGTTGTTTTGAACAAGAAACACCCATAATTTCTTTGTTATACAGATGTTACCCAAATTATTCCTTCATTCAGTCAATATTCATTGAGCATCTATCATGTACCAGAATCTGTTACTAGACCCAGATATACAAAGATTAATAGGATACTGTGTCTGGCCTCAAGGGTCTCTTCAGTGTTTAGAGTAATGGGAAAGAAAGGAAAATAAAGGATTATGGAGACATATGAGAGGTAAGCTCAATCAACCGAACTCGTTGACCACTTGAACTTTGAGAGAAAAGAAAGAGAAGTCACAGAGGTGTTGAGACCTTACAGGTCACTGAATCCAACTCCCTAATTAGGTAGATGATGAATCTCAGTTTGTATGCGCAGGAGTTCTTTCCTTTGAGGAACCTTGTGGAACATGTTAGCACAGTGAATCCAGCAGTGTATGATGCCCTAGTGGTATTTAGCATCTTGTAGTAATGTCTTACAGAGCGCTGGTTGAATCATGCAGAGTATATTATCCACCTATTATGCCTGGTACTACTCAATACACTAAGGATACATTGATTGATAAGAAATAACTAATCACTATCTTTATGGAACCTAAGTCTGGCAACTTATTTTTAATAAATTATTATAAGAATCGTGCCATTTTACAAATAATTCTTAGTTATGTGATTTCCTTTGAGTGGCAAATAAGGCAAAAATTGAAAAATGTTCTATTCATGTAATGTTTTCAATCAAACCAAGTTAACAGTAATTATTTCAAAGGTGGCTTCCAAGTCTAAAAAGGTTAGTTGTAGACTTTGGCGCTCTATGTCTGCTATTTTTAATGGCTTTCTGCCAAAAGTAGCTTAGCCTAATTGGGAAGGGATGTGTTCTTTTCTTGATAAGTGAATAACTCTCATGAATGATAATGGGAATTATGTGTGAACATGAAGAAAAACTTGACTCTTAATATTGTGAATTGCATAACAGCTTTGCAGGAACTGCTTTTATGATTGATTGTGTCTCCCTAACAGGCTTCCATCTATCAATATGATTTGAGGAAAGGGTTGCTTTTTTATCCTGGATAAGTCTCTCAAAAC
This sequence comes from Otolemur garnettii, assembly GCF_000181295.1. NCBI lineage: Eukaryota > Metazoa > Chordata > Mammalia > Primates > Galagidae > Otolemur > Otolemur garnettii. Next base: position 13,229,607 of record NW_003852399.1, read on the forward strand.
AAAGACCAGCTAATTATTTGAAAATTCCAAAACACACTTTAGGATAGTGTTACAGAGTGAAAACACTTCCATTTGGATATCCCATAGGAGCTGCCATTCATTAATGTTTAAAACAGATGCTTCAGTGAGCAACATATTTAATTAAATCCAAACCTGTTGTTATTATTCCAGAAAATATTATTATTAGCACAAGTTCCAAATGGAACTCACAGCAACTTCTGGTTGGAATTTGGAAGATATTTTAATTCTAAAGGCATTTACTTAAAGTCGAAATCACTGTAGTTATCTAGATACATTTTCTTTGACTCAAGGCCATGATAGTTGTGAGAGTCAGTTAATTGCTTAGACATTGCTACTTCGATAGAGTGACTGAGTAATCCAGCTGTCTGGACAGGCCACATACATCATTAGTAAATGCTGGAATGTGCACATGAAGTAGCTGTCTCTGCTTTTAAAAGAGGAGAAATGAAGAGGAACAAACGTCCTCAAATTTTATAAGATGGACTTACAAGAATGGCAGATGTGTCACTAATTACATAATTGCTTCCTTATGTGGTTCTAATAAAATTATTTGAAGCCTAAAAAAAGTCTAGCAGTGAATTGTTTAATTTAATACACAGTTATAACAAAAATAATTAGTATTTACTTTAAACTCTAAATTGTCAACAAAAAACCTCAAGTAATTATTTTCATTGTGCTGCATAATGAAATAAATGTGTAATTAGTGACAGATGGGACTTTTAAAATTTAAAACATAGAAAAAAATATCGTATCACCTGTTTTGGCTTTTTCTTTTACATGATTGAAATTAGAATTTTTAAAAGATAATTAAAAAAATTAACTCTATCTAAATTAATGTAATAGTATTTGTGTATGCTTCCTGGAGTCCTATGAACCGTCTTTAAAATGTCTGGTTTTAAAAACCAGAGATTGGTTTGAGCCATGTCATGCCAACTATTTCACACTGTTTTTAAGTTAATGACTTGAGGGCAAAGATCTCTTAGATCTTATAAGCACCATTTTATTTGAGGCCAAGTTTTAACAGTAGGATGAAATTTTAGGTTAAGTTACCAGAACTTATTTGTTTTGTACTATAATTTCTCCGTTCTTTTCAATGCCTTTTTTTGTGCAGATTGAAGACGCATATTTTGGTAGCCTATAAAATAGCTTCAGTTATGGCTAAAACAGTCCATATAGTTTCATTCTGTCAGTCTGTAAGTGGAGCACAGATTGCTATGGTTCTGTTGATCATGAACTTATAGTGACTGTGAGTGTCTCTGCACATCTCGCAAGCACTCACTCGCAGGTTGCTTTGCCTTGTTACCTGCTTTCTGGTGTTAATTGGATTATGACCTGCTCTACAGAAGAGATAAAGTTCTTGCTTTTTATGTCTCTACTTAAACCCTTCTTCTTGCTTCTGCATCTTACCCCAGTGCTAATTATCCTTTATCATGCCATACTAATGATCATACTTAGGTAAGTCTTGTTTTTTGACAAGTTACTGTTATAGTTTTAGTCTTCTTGTAACAAAAAAAAAAAAAAAAGAAAGAAATACACTGTGAGACTTTACCCCCAAATAGAATTGGAAATACAAACTTGCCCTGCTGAGCTGTGAACTCCTCATTTTACTTATTTTGTATCTCTAAAGATATACGTAGTGATAAATTAGTAGGCGCTTATCGAATGTTTATGGAATTCTCTATTCGTTTACGCCACAGAGTAGTGAGTAGAGTGGTCTCATACTTCATGTTAAAAAATATACATGTATGGGAAATTTCAGGTATTTGAAAAAAATCCCAGTGACCCAATAAGTAACATTTCTTTCCCCACTGATGTGGAATCGGTTAGAATACATTTATAGGAATCAGATGGATATCAAAATATCTCTTATTATTGAGAAACACTATATAGAAGGTTACTTGAGGGGCTAAATGGATTTGCTAATTAATGTCCTACTGTGGTAGACACACACCCCAACTTCCCATCTCCTTCTACAGGGACAGACATCCTCTTGCATGGAATTAACCAGCAGGTTCCTGCAGGTTCCTTTTCTGCAAGTGGCTGGACCCAGGAGTCCCAGAAGACTCTCAATGCCAGGCAAGTTCAGTCTGCCTTAACAAATTCATCTAACAGATAATGAATCACTACTCCTTTCCTAAAAAATAAGGTTATGAAAAAAGATCAGAAGTAATGGGTAAATTTGTAAACCTGAACTATAGAAGATAAGAATGTCCTTCAATATTCTCCAAGGTTTTTGTTGTTGTTTCTTTTTGTTTTCTATAGACAAGGATGTGGCTTCCTTATCAAAATGCTCAATCTATTAAGAGTCAGGAAAATAGGAATGAAATTTTATCTCTATTATTGACATAAGCTAACAAGTAGAACATGTTATACTTGTGGTCCACCACATTCCCCTGAATGAAATTTTCTCCACAAAGGCAAACTTCCCACAAGGGCAGTGACTCACCACCTGGCAGAGGGAGGGTTTAGAATGCACCATCTCTGAAGTCAGATGCGGATGAAAGGTTCTGATTCTTTCACGAGTAAAAATTCAGCAGGAATAAATGAGTCACTTCTCCTCTCTTAACAGTAAGGAGAGAAAGAATAGAAACAGGCAGAAGCATTATGATAGTTTGCATTCTACCAGCAGAAAACAGGAGTCAAATGAAGTGTTTACAGCAGGAGCCAAAGAAATGATTTAATCATGATCACAACAGGCTTTCAGAAAGATCACGCTGAAGAATGTCGCCAGCTGGGACAGGCAGTATTGAAGACTAGGAGACAAGGAACACATACGCTGCAACTGAAATCACAGGATTGGATGTGAGGACTCGGGGAGGGTGTGTGGAGAAAGAAGTGAATAAAACAGAAGAGAAGAGAGCAGACGGTGAATCCCCAGGAAATGCAAATATTTACCGGACAGCTAGAGAAAGAGGAGACCAAAGAAGCAGAGAAAAGCAGCCAGAGAGTTTGAAGAAAAACCCAGAAGGGAGTTGCGTAAAAGAGGGAGTGGCCGAAAGCCTGCAATCTTCAATGGTCAAGATAAGAATCGCAAATCTCCCCGGAGTTGAGCAACTGGGGAGGGAATTGGGAACATCTGTAAAAATAGTGTCACCAAAATAATTGGATCAGAAGCCACATTTCCTGTGAGGGGAAGTGTGTAGGAATTGAGGAAGAAGAAATAGTTTTTAGAAACTTTGCAAATGAAGAAAAAAAAAAAAAGTGATAGTGAAATGGGGCCTTCAAACCCAACTGGCCACAGTTCTAAATTATATTCTGTTACAATTTAAATCATTAATTGAAATGATTTTTCACTCTGCTTGATTTCTGTGTCTGTCTCTGTGCTGGAGTCAGGGAAGTAAAGAAGAAGATAGCACTGTTAGTTATTAGGACTTCCCAACTCCCACAAAGGGAGGATGAATATGGATGGAAATAATTTGTATGTGGGAAGAAGTTGAGGAAAAAGAGGGTTTCAGCCTAAAGGCATCTATCTTTTTCTTTGAAAAAGGGGATGAAATTAGCTACTGATGGAGCAGGAGAGAAGGAGTAGGTAGGAGGCTAAAGGAAAGTGATAAAAATTCAGAAGAGATTCTGTGTGAAATGGGAACTGACCAAGAATAAATAGGATTTCTGATGATTGTAGGGAGTCCAATTAAAGTTTAAACAACACCACAATTAATTTTTAGTGGAACCAATGTAAATAAATTGAGAAATAACTCTAAATTCAGCCAGCTTTCCAAGAAGAAGAATGATTTTGCAATTGGGACTCTTGGCTTCTGAAAAGCTAGTTTTTTCCAGTTCTTTTACCATTATCAGCACAAATTCTCAGTTCACATCTCCTCTAACGTGTAATGTCAGCGTGCCCTAAAGCCTGAATGTTGACCTTATTATGCTTCTACACGTGTGGATCTCATTCACTCCTGTAGGTACAGCCTAAATGCAAACACCAGAAAACCAAAACCTTGCATTGTGGTCACACTGGTCAATGGCCACACAGCATCTCAATAATTCAAATGATAAAGCTACTGAAACTCTTGTCTCCAACTCAGAGACCCTGACCTCACGTGTCTTCTGTATCCCTTACAGCTCAGAGTACTAAGGTGTAACATGTTAGGTGGCTTTTTAAGCCCGGACCCAAACTGAATAATAATAATGATTAGCCATGACTGTCAGCCATTCTAAAGCCAAATATAAATGATTCACAGTTATATACTAGGCAGATAACCCGTCTCATCATACCTCTCATAACTTCTCTGTTTGTTTAGATGTGTACTGTCCAATATGATAGGTCCTACCCACAGTGGCTATTGAGCGCTTAAACCATGGCTAGCAGCCACATTGAACTTTAATATTAAAGTATAATGTAAAAAAAATCTTACTAATTATTTGATAATGATTAAATGTTGAAACTATAATACTTTAATGTATTGAGTTACTATATTGTAAAGATCAATTTAATCTGTTTCAATATATTGTAAAGATCAATTTAATCTGAAATTATAATACTTTAGTGTATTGGGTTAATATATTGTAAAGATCAATTTAATCTGTTGTTTTGAAATGAAGCTACTAAAAAGTAGAATATTACGCTTATTCCTCATTACACATTCCTACTGTACAGTTCTGAGCTAGATGTAGCCACTAATTCTGTGTTCTGTTGAACCTGTTATACATCCACAGTTGTACTTAGCACATTTTATTGAAATTACACTAGATAAGCACAAAGCTATTTGGTAACCTATCAGCTGAACCCTCTTCCTTTATTAGGTGAATTTCTTGATACATTCTTCTTAATTTGAGGTCTCGCTCCAATGGTATAAACACCAGATATTCTCTCAGCTGCCTTTAGGGAATCAGCAGTTGATCTATGCTCAGCCAATGAGAGCTTGTCCTTAAGATGTGGAACTGGGGATTGGTGAGGCTGTGAGGTCTCCCTGCTGGTGGTGGGAGCAGCAGCGTCAGTTCCACTGTCCACAACTGACTGCGGTCCAAGCCAAGGTGTCCATTCCTCAGAGAGGCAGTGGCAGGTCCCACAGGACCCATTTTCTGTTTCTGCCTGTTAGTTTCTCTTCTTCCTGCTCATTTGCTAAGCCTGATTGCACAGATTTCTATTAGCTATCCAAAATGTATTCCATCAGTCCCACTTCTTGAATCTATTCTTCCTGAATAGGTTTCTGTTCTCTGTCATAAAAAGTGCTGACCTATTCATCTCATTATCTTCTTGAATATGGTTAAAAGATTGTTAGAGAAAGGAGGAAAGATGTTTCTAGGACAAAAAGATTTCCCAGGGGAAGACTCAACACCAGACACAGAGGCAAGACATGCCATGCTTTGGGTGAGGAACTACAGGAGACTGGGATTACCAGGGTAGCGTGGAAGGGGCCCCATACTGAGTGGAGGAGCTGAAGCTCTCAGGAGTAGAATCACAGAGGATGTTGCATGTTGTTCTAGAGGGGTAATCTGCAGATGATGGACCACTGAGATTTGTTAGGTATGAAGTTGGCAAGGGCACATCTGCGGTAAAGAGGTGTGGCTTTACAATCTAGGAACAATTTAGTTGCAGGTAAAGAAAACCTGGTTAACAGAAGTTTAAATCTGAAGGATACATATTGCATTCTTTAACGAGAAGTCTAATTGCAGTCTGTTATCTGTTGCTTCTACTGTAGTTCAATGATTACGGTGACCAGACTTTAACATTGGTAAAGTGGGACACCATTGATGGGGTTTGGGGCAGGGTGGGGCCTGATAACAATGCAAACTTTGATAAGCAGTTCTCGGTAATCACTTCTCAACAATTATTTGTTATTATTACAGTTTAACATTATAAAATTAACAAAAATAATATAAAACTCATATCCTGGCAAAATAGCCACATGGCAGCCGGAAACCTTATATTCCCTTCCTGTTCTCCCACCCGTTTGTGCATTCTTTCCAAAAATCAGGACTTTTTTAAAATGCAGTAGGACGTGGGACAAATTGTTAAAAATCAGGATTGTCCCACCAAAAGCAGAACGTCTGGGGTCACCTTATCAATGACGCCCTCAACTCCTCCCTCCCCCTTCTATCCTCTGTGTGCTGCTTTTATCCTAAGGTGATGCCTCACGATCACCGACTGGCCACGCTATGCACCTTCTTACCCCAAACATCTAAACTATTAAGGGAGAAAAAGGTGCTATCCCCAAGTTACTGTGTCTTGTATCAGAGAGTAAATCCATTTCCAAAACTCTTCAGCTGATGTGTCTGCGTGTTTCACTGGGGATAATCAGATCACCTAAACGTTCAGAGCTGAAAAGGAGGCTGGAGAAATGAACATCTGGCAGAAAGAACTAAGAGCACAAAAACCAGAGCAAAACAAAACAGAAACACCACACACTAGTCAGAAAAAAGGTGGCACATTCAAAATAAGTAACTGAAGGAGAATTTAACAAAGGAACAACTTACAAAGGTGTGATTGAGGTATAGGAAAACCACAAGAGATAGAACTTCCACTAAGGGCTGGTGGGTGCAGTGGAGTTATTGAAGTTGGAGACAGAGAGCTGGGCAGAGACCACCAACATGAGAGAGCCAGTGTCCAGTGATATAGGATGAAAAAGGGGAAGAAAACAAGCCAGCTTTTTTCATCTCCCTTTATCTGACCACCAGCATTGGCTAAATCCATGCAAAGTCAGGAAGCCATTGATATTATTCATAGAAGTCAACCTCTTGGAGTGAAGAAGAGCGTGAGGAAGTAGGAAGAACAGATTCGGATATGCGAATGAAAGATACCTAGCCCAGTTTAACTTGCCTGGAAGCTCTTCTGGAGATTCTGAGCTACCAGAAGAACGTGAGACGCTCCAGTTGAAGAAGGAAAATACCTCTGGTATGGAAAACCATATTTACATTTGTGAGAGTTTGTAGATGGATTGAAGATGGAGAAATTGTCACCACAACACTCCTTTGCAAGAGAGGATGTGAGATAGTGGCCGTCATTTGATATAATTTTCTAAGGAGGTTTCTATGTGACATTATAAACTTAATTATTTCTTGATTAAGATATAAATGTCTAAAATGTATAATGTTTTCTAGGTTTTCAGAACTGACATTGCAGATGAGTATATTTAGGTCTGTTTTGAATAAATTTTGTTTCTTTTTATTTTAAGTAAATAAAGTAAAATTTGAAAATGTTTTATATTGCAGTAAACCCCCGTCCCATGGATTGTGTTAAGTGGCAGAGAGAAGGGTAAATTGGAAATAAAGTTAAGCGAGTATTAAGACTAACTCAGAAATAATTTAGTTATTTAACAAAGGCAAGAGTCTGAACTATACTTTTGCCATCTGGAAGGCCGAGGCGTTGTATTAGATTTTGATCTTTTTGCTTACCGTATACCTTTAGCTTCTAATTCAATAATAGACATGCATTTCATGATGCCTATCTTCCTCCCACTCCCCCATCTTCATCTTTAACCAGTAGCTTGTCCTATATTTCTGACATTTGCTTATTTCAGAAATGTTATTTAAATGGAATGCTTGGGACTGGCCTTTTTCACTCAGTAAATTTCCCTGGAGATCCATTCAACTTGCTGTCTGTGTCAATTTTTATTGCTGAGTATTGTTACATGGTATGTAGGTACCTTTCTCTGTTACATTACCTATAACCAGTTGTATTCTTTAATGAATTAAATATATATTATTGAGCAGTTCTGGCCTAATCCCTTAAGTGAATTGTCACGTGGCAGAAAAGCAACATCACCATCATGCAGAGCTGTTAAAATGCAGAATCTCAGGTCTCATCCCAACCCTTCTGAATGAGAATGTACCTTTGAACAAGGCCCTCCTGTGACTCACAGAGCAATAACCCAAAGTAACACTGAGGACAGTGAACCAATCAGAGCCCATGGGAGGGTAGTTCTCCAGACTCTACAGAGAAGTTAGGGCTCTGCTGTGCCCCTGGGAAGCAATTTAGCATATTTTCTCTGAGCTTTCAGACCATCGTTCATATTTAAAAAAATAAAAAAGTTAACGGGATTAATTTCCCTCAAGTTTCATCAGACCTGTTACCAGTCTCTATGAAAATATTCTCTCTTTTAGCCAATCTGGCAAATCCGCTGGAGAAAACTGGGAACTGGCTCGTGGCCATTCTATGTGCAGAGTTGCCACCATTTTCACTACAGAAAGCTCCATTGTCTAGAAATAATAGTGAGCTTTTGCCCACAGCAGAAATCTGCATTCAATCCCACTGTCCCAGGAGTGGAATTTCGCTTAGAGCCAATTTCTAAAGTCTTCTTAATTTTGGTGAAGATATGTGTTTTTGCAAGTGCAAATTCATGAAATTAAAGTTGGACTTTTCCTAGCCTTTTTCTAGGCTGTGTTTTATGACAGGAAGGACCTTTGAGTATTTTCTCAAAATAGTGAGTGCCAGCCAAGCTAAGCCATTTTGCTGTTAAGCTCACCACCCAAGTCTTTGTGAAAGGTTGGCTGGGAAACAGAAGGCTATCACTGTGAATTTTGACAGCCTTCCAGTGTGTGCCAGTCAGGTATAGTCGGTGGTCCAAAGGAACATTACCCCAGAGAGCGCTCTGCTCCTGAATCCCGGGGGCCGGTAGGATCCCTCGCTTTCTGGTTCTCTTCCTAATTCCTCCCTGCTTCTGCCTTCTTGTGTCAATTACAGATATGGCCTTCCAGAGAAATAAAAGAGCCCAGGGAACTGCGAAGACTGCCAAGTCATCTGATTTTTTTTTTTTTAAGATTCCCATTAAAGATGTGTAAAGTGGCTTCACTGAATAAAATGCAAGTTGAAATGACAGCTCATACTCTGAGTCGTATGTACTACTATTTCATTATTGCGAGCAACGGTGCAATTGAAAAAGTTACTTTGGCTGTTGTTTTAGTTGGAAGGACGTCTGCTTTTACATTCCCAGTTGTTAAATGTAGACAGTCAGAATTTCTAACAATAGTCACAGCATGCGGCTGTACATAGGCGTTTTGCCTGACGTAGGTGGTGTCAAAATAGTTTCATTCCCAAAGGTAATTATCCTTTCGCTTACTGTGTTTAATGCTCTGATGCAATTTGTGCGGTCAAGATAGAGTGCATTGCACTAAAGCATGCTGTTTAAGCTAGAAGTATGTTTTGAAAGTACGCTTTGTTGGATGGGCAATGAGTTTTTATTAAAGGAAGGAGAAATACCTTTTTTGTTTTGAAAACCTTTAGTTTGCCCATTGACCTATGGTAAATTTCTGCTACATTAAAGATATTTTATAAGTTTTAGAGTGAGAGCCAACTGAAGCTGAACTATCATTTTTAGCATTAAGAAAATGCTCTTGTCTGGATGAAAGGGGGAAAAAAAGACTTATATGAATCAAATGAATAAAGTTAGTATTCTGGGATCAAGGAGCCGTATCTGCACAGTATAGGAATTTCAACATGTAGATTTTCCATTGCTATCACTTTCCCCAATTGCATCAGGAGGAATTTCTTTAAGGCATTGATGTTGGAGAAGGAAAGAGCTTCTCTAGCCTTTGACTGTTTGCTTACACCACCACCAATCCCAGACTCTACAAAATCTGTTTTGAGGTTTTGACTCTCTCCTAAATCACATCTGGAGAAGCCACATGTTTCCTGTGTGCATCTTCATATCATTGTGTTGTTCAAAAAATTAACCAGGCCAGGCATAATGGTTCACGCCTGTAATTCTAGTACTTTGGGAGGCTGAAGAGGGAAGATTGCTTGATGCCCAGTGTTTGAGACCAGCATGGGCAACATAGCGATATTTTGTACAAAGAGAGAGAGAGAGAGAGAGAGAGAGAAATAAAATAATTAGCAGGATGCAGTGGCACACACTTGTATTCCCAACTACTGAGGGGGCTGAGGCAGGAGCATTACTAGAGCCCAGGAGTTCAAGGTTACAGGGAGCACTGCACTCTAGCCCAGGCAGCAGAGTGTGAACTTATCTCAAATAAAATAAAATAAAATAAACTACTAAAATGTTAACCTTTGTGTGAATAGCTTTTGTTTGCCTTTTAAACAATTACTTCAAGGCTGTTATTCTATTCATAGGAGGAGAGAATGAGAAAGTCACAACTAACAGTGACACTGAGCAATTGCCTAATGCTATTCACAGCATTTTTCAAATTAGCTGATGTTGTAGAACTTCCAATTTGCTCTTAAATAGTAATTAACATGAAAGTTCAGTCCATAGAATCCCCGTGGTTTGTTTGTCTTTTTAGACTAAAAAGGTTAAGGTAAATGTTTCATTTGGTTTTTGATTTTTGGCTGTTTCCCTACTGTAACTTTTCTATAAAAGAAAGGTGAGATTCCTTAAATGTTTTTTTCCATGAGTGATTTTTTTTCCTTTTTTATTTCTCATATACCCGAAGTTATCAAGAGAGATTCAACCTCACAGTGAATGCTCAGAGCCATTTTGGTAAAATTTAAGGATGAATTATTGCATCAGAGTTTTGAAGCTGAGAGTTCCCTTCTACATCTTGCTGATGTATAGACTCCCGAGTATCATTCTCCAGCCAGATAATTCTGCACTGCGCACCTGTCCGGGCAGGTGGCTTCTCTCTCTGACAGTCTCTCAAAGGGTCCAGGGGCATCTTCAGCAACGGCAGCATCCTCGTTGCTGCTTTGCTGTCCATTTTGATGCTTGAAGATTCACAAGGGCTTTGAGCTCACATAATAGAACAAGGTGGAACCTACTCTCATGATGGTGCGTGGAAGTATCTCCTCTCTTCAGGCTTTATGATCTTCTAACTCCTATCTTCCTCTAGAATTAATTGATGCTGATCTTTAGCCAACCAAACAGATTTTTTTCTTTCCATTTTTCTCAGTTTTAACCTATTATTGTCAGTTGTGTGGGCATCGGATTTATAATTGTCATTTATAATTGTCCTCTTTTCTTCATATGCACATTTAACCTTTGTTATTTTTAATTGCATCATGGTTTCCCTTCCTTTTTTCTGCTTCTTTCTTTTTTTTTTTTGGCTGGGGTTGGGTTTGAACACGCCACCTTACGGCATATGGGGCCTGTGCCCCACCCTTTTGAGCCACAGGCTCTGCCTCTTTTCTGCTTATTTCAATTACAACATTCATACCTTTCTTTTCACTGGGAATTTTAATACTGTTGTCAGAGATGGTCAGGAAATTGGGACCCAACCCAAGTACCCAAACTGAAGAAATATAACATGGAGATTAGTTACAAAGAAGATGAGAAGTCAATATGTCAAATACTGGACAATAGAATAATCCAGATATTAACACTTGAAAGCCAATAAAATTCCCTGATCTGAGGCAGTGAAGGGAAACACAGTGTTTGTCAAAGTCCTGGTGGCTTCTGGATCACCAAGCTGCAAATTCGGAAAGAGAGTTGGAGAAGAAAGATTCAGTCCCCTTGCATGTCCCTGCCTTCCAAGCTTCAGTCTGTGTTTCCCTCTGTAAAAACTGACCAGAAGCTCTGGGAAAGGGATCCTGGGCAGTGTAACTCATGGGAGTCAGCCGCCTCTTGTTGGGAAGAAAGCTGGAGGAAGGAACAGGGAGGGATCCAAGATTCAAACAGAAGATAATTTTATCTGTTGCTGGCAGAGTCGCAGCACCTGAATTCTGATCACAGTTTTGTTGACTTTTATACAAACGTGCAGGTGTAAGAGCTACCTCTACTCTATGGTAAACTTTGTAAGTGCAGGTCAGAAGAGAATGGAGAAACACTCAAGGCACTTGGGTTCTATCTCATGTCTGAAATGTGAGGGACTTTGAAAGAAATTGTCCACTTGGTACTTCTGCGTATGAATAAAGAATGTACTATCAGAAAGGGATTACCTGCATGATATCTAGAAAAGAATAACAATAAGATTTTGTTAGTAGACTTTCAACACTGTCCAGAGACAAGGGCATATTGACTAAGTATCCCACCTGCAATATTTGGTGTTTAAAATTATCAATGAGTCTCATGTGTTTACTTATCATGAGATAATTTCCCTACTCTGGTTAATTCTTGACCATGACCAAACATAGCCTAGGATGCTTTTGATATACTGCAAAAAGCAGATTTCTTACAATCATATGTACCCTGCCTTTTTTAATTACTTATCAGTTGTAAACCTGGGCCCAATTGTTTAATCTGACCAAGCTGCAGCATCTACATCTGCAAAATAGAACAATTTATTTCTGGTAAGGATGGCTTGAGCCCCATATGCACTAGATTAATGTCAGTTCTCATTGCCTCTTTTGCCTTGTGGAGATGGATTCATACGATTATTGGATTATCATAACTTTTGATGACAACAAAAAAGTAAGCTTACCAATTTTTTAATGACGATGCTTTGTCTTCACATAGCAAGTGAATCGCCTGTCTACTGTTGTACCTCGGTGTGTAGAAGGCATTGGTTTTACTCAGAGTCAAATGTCCTTCTTATGTTTAAGAAATGCATATATCTAGGGAATCACTGCCTACCGTGCTATTGAAGTTCAAAGCCCACACGTTAGCTTACGTGGGCACCTTGGAGGTAAAGTGCAGGCTCCACCAATTAGTCGTGCTAGCCCAAGAGTTGCAGCGACCATGAGGAACTCTTTCAGCATTGTTGTTAGAAAACATCTCAAGCTCGTGGGGTCACAATGGCCAAAGCGTGGTGGCAGAGGAACAGCAACAGTGTACTAGGCAAGTGGGTCTAGAGAGGGCGAGGAGTAGTGATTTCTGTTGGAGATGGTGGCAGTGGTGTCCTCACCAGACTGGTTAGGTCACCTATGTGATTTGGGGCCTTCCGCCTTCTTATACGGTCAAACTGATTTCTAAAAATTCCTCAAACAACCCATTGCTGTTTCCTATTCCACAAAAAATGTCCTAGTTTTAGCCCCTGCCAGCTAAGGATGCTGGTTGATAGAAAGCTACATGTTCATGTTTTGCTTTCACACTGAAATGATCTTCCTGGGTCTAGGGACCTGAACATCACCCCTTCTTTCCCCACGCTCATTAAGTAGCCCTCTAGTATAATTTAACTTTTCTTGCAGATTTCTTCCAGAAGGGAGCAATGTATTGACCAGCCGACATACCTGCTAAGCAGACCTGAACACTCATATTTCTCTCTATAAATAACTCAGCGACGTTCTGCTCAGCGTCTGATGGCTGGGCTTAGTAGGAGCCTGTTTCTTTAAAGTGGTACTGACAAAATCACATTTCTGCAGCCCCCAAACCGTGAGGTCAGTCTTAGCCTGTGAGATCGCCACTCTCTAAGGTATCTCTCAAGGGGTCAGCCAGTCTAGTTTTCATAAAATTTCCAAATTAGGAAATCTCTAATTTGAGCAATCCCATCTGTATCTTTTCCATTTCTCATTATTTTTCACTCATTTTCCCACAAATGTTGTTCTTTTCACTTTTACCACTCTTTGGCAGAAAGAAAGCCAGATAGTGGCAAAGATAGAGACCCATTTATCTCCCAGTTGCCTAACAAAGCGCTGCACTGTTGCAAACATTCAAACTTCTGCTTTGCTTTGACTGCAGCAGGAGCTGGCTGCTAGTAAAATTTTAAAAATCAGGCCAAAAAATAAAAAGGCGGTTATTGATCCTACTCCAAAGTAGTACCTTAAAAAAATAATAGCAAATTTGCCTAAGAGTCCATCTGCCTGTGCGTGTGGTAATCTCAGGGGAAAGAAAGATCATTTACCTGAAATCATTCTCGTGGTCTGAGACTAATTTAAAAATTCTGAGTGGGACTTGGGACTTTTTTATTTTTTTGTCACTTATCACCCTGGGTAGAGTGCTGTGGCATCACAACTCACAGCAACCTCAAACTCTTGGGCTTAAGCGATTTTCTTGCCTCAGCCTCCCAAGTAGCTGGGACTACAGACTCTCATCACAGCACCTGGCTAACTTGGGACTTTTTGTTTGGAATTACCAGTCAAAGAGTTTTGTTTTAAAACTTATAAATTAAACTGATACATTATAAACTTTATAATTAAAACGTAGACAGATTTTTTAAGGTCGCCATTTTTTTTATACACATACCCACTCCCTATAGTCTGTTAAAAATCTATCCTATGTGAAGTCTTTTAGACGCTACAAAAAACTTTCCCATGAATTTGCTCATGTGAACTTCACAATAGCCCCATATAATAACTAGGTTGATTAGGGAGGCTGCAGAAGATGATAAATGTTACAATTTTTCTTCCTAGAATTTTATTCCCATGGTGACATGTAAATCACAGTTTTACATTTGTATCTATCCATTTGAAAGTATTCTAGAGCTTTCTGGGTAGAAGTTGATTATTTGGCTTTATCTATTCCAGCATGCTCAAGATAAGTCTTTTGATTTTGGAGGAAGATTTCAAATTATTTTCCACTTTCACTAAAATGTATGACTATCTCTAAACTTCATTAGAGTCTTGAGATACGGTTTCTGTTGCTTTCTTTCCCATAGTATGTTTTTAATATGTCCTGAGCAACTACTGTGAACAGCTAACGACAGCCAGTAGGTCTGGCTACTCTTAAATCACCAAGGAAAATTCTCTTCAGGTTTAGGAAAGAATGAATGATTTCTCTATTATTGACAATCATGTGGAAAAACTGAGAAAGTAGGAAATTGCTGACCAATAATTAAGTAAGCTGGCTAAAAAATGTGACATATTATCTTCAATTTAGCAGGTACAGTTGCACAAATAACATTCACTTCAATGGATCCAATCTTTAGTTATAAAATCTAGACACTTTAGCTATAAAATTATGTAATTACTTTCTTAGAATGTAAAGATGGGGGATAATAATACGTATTGAGGATGATTTAATTCAATGCTATGATAGGTGTTTTGCACCTTTTATTAGACTTATTACTTGTTTGTAGTAAATATAAAAGATGAGGAAAGCCAGACTGTTTAGCCACATGTCAAATGCTACATAACTGGTTAGTGGCCATATTATAAGAAGGAGCCAATGGCATTTTAAATGACACTTGGTCATTTTCTGGTGTTCCTGACTGGGGAAGACGCCCACATCCACCCAAGGTCCATTTCCTAATTGAATAAATGCAAATAGTGGTGGCATTTATGTCAACAGCTCTGTAACATGGCTTGCTGAAACGGTATGACAAAGGGCTAGTAAATAGAAACCTGGAAATTAGTCCCTTATTTCATGATCTTGGACAAAAACTATGATTTCTGTTTTGGCCTTTTCTCATCCAGTGAGACAGAAATCTTTTCTCTAAAAGTGGGATTATTTTTAAAAAATGCGATCTCTGGCAGGGATGTTAATTTATAAAAGGGAGCCAGATTTGCTATTATTTGACAGTGGGAGATGAAATGGATAATGATAAACCAACTACACTGATTTTAAACTAAATTTCAGTCATTGCAGCTTTGAGGATCTCAAGCCTTTTAAAGCTGATGAAATTAAAGCAAGCGTACTAGACATGAAACACTTTGAAGAAATTCAGTTTGTAATGAAACTAATTTGGACATGGAGCAAAGTAGAACTGAAGCTTTGATACTAAAAACTGAGAAATTGAAGGATTATATCAGTGAATAGGATTCTATTCATGTTCAATAGTAAAACATAGTAGTTTATTAAACTAAAGCCCAATGTCTTTAATACTGATATCTAGTAGACATATGTGTTTATTGTAAAACACAGTCTTATGCAATTAAAAATATTTCGTGGTGTAAATAATTTAAGTGAAGACAGAACCATGCTAAATTCACTAGCATTAAAAATTACAGAAACTTATCAGTTTATAAGATCTATTTCTGACTGTGTTTGTATGTCATAGTATTTTTTTTTTTTTTGAGACAGAGTCTCACTATGTCACCCTTGGTAGAGTGTCGTGGCATCACAGCTCACAGCAACCTCAAACTCTTGGGCGTAATTGATCCTCTTTCCTCAGCCTCCCAAGTAGCTGGGACTATAGGTGCCCGCCACAACGCTTGGCTATTTTCTAGTTCTAGTTGTCGTTGTTTGGCAGGCCTAGGCTGGATTTGAACCAGCCAGCTCTGGTGTAGGGGCTGGTGCCCTAGCCACTGAGCTACAGGCACGAAGCCTGTATGTCATAGTTTTAAAATTCTTTTCAGTAATTTTAAATCTTAAAATCATATTATGTTAAATTAAGTAGTAGATGATCATAAAATGTCTGAGTTATTTCTAGGCAAATCAAATGCTGAAATAATTATTAAATATCATTTTAAGGTTATGTACTTTAACATCTTACTTTAACTTGATATGAAAAGGTAAATATATTTGGATGTATTGGGGACTGATAATGATTCAAAATAACTCCCCAGGATTTTCATTAAAACCTTGCTAATAGTTAACATTATAATCACGTTTTTGATTAAAATTAGTAGATATAAAAAGCAATTCTGTATGCAAACATATTTAAAAAGGAATTTGTGTATAAATAAAAATGTTTCAAAAACATAAAAAATGTAGCTTTTATTCATTGAAAAGGAATATTGGCTAACTTAAAGACTTTAACAACTATTTGAAATTAAATAAATAAAAAATACATAAAACTAAATGGAAACAAAAGTTGGGAAAGGAAATGACAAAAGTTGTAAAAGACTTATAAAGACTTGCCCTGTGGTCAAATAAGATTAGATAGAATTGTTTATGAGGTTTGATGGAAATTAGCTTTAGCATTAATCATATAATAATGTAAAGGTAAAATTTGTTTTTTCCTTTGAACAATATTTTCATGCAATAGTAATAGATAATAAAAAATCGTGTTTAAAGTTTGAGTAATCTTCGAAAAATAGAAAAGAGGAAGGAGAGGAGAGGACAGAGACCCTGGGTTTGTGCTGCTCTCTTCATTAGGTCTATGGTTGATTGGGAAGCGGAGTTTCCTCTCCATCAAAGAGTAAAGGCTTTTGCTTTTTGAAATTTCTAAGTTGTCACTTTGGCTAATTAACTATTATGGTAACCTATAACCTATATTTTTACAAAAATTTAATGTTATTTTATATTAACCTTATGGTAACCTATAACCTTATATTTTTACAAAAGTGTTTTAAACCTCTTTATTTCTTAAACTTTCCAAAATCAAAATTCTAAATTCAGTCTTTTAATCTCAAATCAACTTTTTAAATATTAGACCCATAGAAAGTCCAAGAGAGGTCTATAGGTTTGTTTGATATATTAAAACCACATAGGAAACATTGTCAAATGAAACGTTCTTTAAATTTCTTGGGGGTATGTTTGTATAAATATATGAATGTGCGTTCCAAAACAACACCATTAAAATTTGAAATTCCTGAAATTCTGATATGTCCAGGTATATATTACCAGTGATAATTATGGTTATCATTAAATTGTGACGTACATGATAGTGAAATAATGTCACTTGCTGCTCCTGAGGAGATGCCGCCTTCTGTCGTCAAGTTCCTTGGTGCTTCAGGGTCTCAAGAAACATACACAACATAGCAGCTTGGCTCGCATTTCCGGGGACTCCCAGAAATTGATGGGTGAGATTTTGCACAATGCTGGAAGCTTTACAGTAACACGTGAGGAGAGAAGTGAAGAAGAATCATGACTTCTATAGCCCTCACCAACTTGAGAAACTTGGGAAAACACAAATTAAATTTGAAACCTTAAGATAGAATGTTATCTTTGAGGAAATTATCACTTATTAGGAGAAGATAAATTTGAAAATAAGTTCTAATTGGTAAAATATTATATTTTAATATTTGCCATTTTATCACCAAATTTGAAGACAACATATAAGATAGTTTGACTTAAAATGATATATTCATTTTATATTTATTTATATTTATATAAATATATATTTACATATTTAT
>NW_003852399.1:13247453-13254899 GCF_000181295.1 Otolemur garnettii
TATTATATTTATATATAACTGTATTTATATATATTTATATATTTATATTTATTTTATCTTTGGGATAAATTTCATCTTTGGGAAACCCGCAGGAGTACACTACAGAGAAGATGATAATTTTCTCAAGACTTTTTGCAAGCATTGATTTGAGGTGGAGCTGCTTCACAAGTAAGCAAATTCTTTGGACCTATGTGTGAGGATGAATAATAGTAGAAATTTCATTTAAAATGATTGAATCTCCCAAGCAATATGAAAGAGAGCAGAAAAAATGAAATATGAAACCTATATAACAGAAGTTTCAAACTCTGGCTGTGTATAAAAATCATCAGAAGAGCTTTTCAGAAAGCAAATTCCCAGGTTGTACCATCTAATAATCTAAATCACATATCTTTCCAGCTTTAGTAATCATGAGTATAATATGTGGGAAATCAGGGACAGAAAAAATCACTAGAGGTTGGAATTGTCAGATGATTGTCCCTTGAAGAACTGAGACCTGGATATGATATAACAGAAAGGGTGAGATCTGAACTGGGTGTGAAATCCTAAATGGTATGGAAAGGAGGATGCATTAGTGCTAGCATCTATAAAAAATAAACTTCCAAATTATAGGGGCTTAAAACAATTTAAGTATATATTTTTCCTTTAAATAACAAGTATTCATGGTTAGCTGACAGTTTATCACTTGATAGTTCAGAGGATTCCAGGTCCTTCCATATTGTAAATCCATCATCTTTTACCTACATTTGACGAATAGAAAGTCTACTTGCTTCTTAAAACCCCTGACCTGGAAGAGGTTTCCTATTACATCTGCTCACATTATCATGGTGAAAATGAGTGACATGACCACCTGTAGAAGCAAGTTGAGAAGTTGAGAGGGGACAGGCACCAGACAACAGTTTCATAGAAGACAGGTTTTCCATGGACAGGGTGAGGGGGCATGGTTTTGATACGAGTCTGCAAGCAATTATGGTCTCTGTGCAGTCAACCCCCTCTGCTAATGATTACCTGTGCTTGCAGCTGCTCCCCAGCCCTAGCATCACAGCCTCAGCTCCATCTCCAGTCATGAAGCACTAGATTCTCATAAGGAGTGAGCAACCTACATCCCTCGCATGGCAGTTTACAGTAGGATTCATGCTCCTTTGAAAATCTGACAGAAAGGGGCGGCACCTGTGGCTCAAAGGAGAAAGGCTCCGGCCCCATATGCCAGAGGTGGTGGGTTCAAACCCAGCCCTGGCCAAAAAAAAAAAAAAAACTGCAAAAGAAAATCTGACAAAAGATGGCGCTCAGGCCATGATGTGAGCCATGGGGCCACGGGTAGTGGCTGAAAATACAGATGAAGCTTTGCTTGCTTGCCCACCACTCGCTTTGTGCTGAGCAGCCCAGTTCCTAACAGGCCATGGAGTGGGGATTGGGAGCCACAGCTATAAATTATAGACCCTGTCTGGATAGTTTCCACTTGGTAATACATCAGCCTAGCATATATTTGGATATACAGCAATCACTTCCAATAGTGGGCAACAAATTCTGAAAAAAATAAATAAATTTTCTTAGTGTTGTTCTGCTACAGATACTATCCTTAATTATGTGCATTTTATGTCTTTGTGTTAATCTGTGCTTCTCTACGACCACTTCTTCTCATTTTCTACTTTCTCTAGGTGCATGACCCCATACTTACAATATCAATGTGCTCATAAGCTTGCTCTGACTTTATCAGACCCAAGGTTTGAATCTGAGTCTGTGAAGGTGGCCCCTGAAGGTAATTAATCAATAGGCACAGGGCTCATCCTGGTTCATCTTATCTTTGCAGGACGGATTGAGCCACTAAAGAAAAGGAAGCTGCTGCCTGAACACATTCCATTTTTTTAATTGTTATTTTTCCATAATAAATAGAACAACAGGACCAGAAGGAATTCATATAAGGAATCGTTCAGTGTTTACACGACCTGTTTTCATGACAATGGCCAAATGAGAGTCCTTCTAAAGGAGAAAAGCTCGGGAAGCAATCTTCAGACCTAGAATGCCAAGGAAAAGAGGGCAGAAAACTGGGAGTTCAAGCCCCCTGAAGACATAAATTTTGCGACATAAGTAAGTGTGTGAAGAAGCTAAAAGTAATTTTATTTCTTTTGTTACGCATTTGATTTGTGTTAAGAACAATCAGTACTCTCACATAATTAAAGCAGTTCTGACATTTTGGTGTGTTTGATTGTTGGGCTGTGCACAGAATGTTCTTACTGTCTTTGTTAATGTATTTTGAATAAAGATGGGTTTTATATTCATTCTGACCTTGTGATACTACCTTGAGCTTCACAGTACTGAATAAAAAGATAAGGAAACTTTACAATGATCAATCTTGGCTATTAATGAAAAAAATCACTCATTGCCAAAAGGATAATACATTTTGCATCACTCTAAACTGAGTGACAGTTTATCCTGTTAAAATTATTTTTGTAGGGGCAATATGGCCTCAGGAAATACCTGTCATCTTGTGATTCCTGTGGATATGGGCATATTACTCATGATTTAAAAATGTTTTAGGGAAATAAAATTACTGACATTTGTCAGTATTAATCTAATCCTTCCCTTTTTGCACTCTGTAAAGAAGAGAAACATGCATATGGGATTTTAAGAAAAAGAACATTTAATTTTTCAAAAAAGACACATTTGTCTTTGGAATGAATTATATTTTTTCTTCCAAGAATATTTCCTGTACTACTAAAGTAACAGTAACTATTCTTCTATTCGTAGTATAAATAGGTTGGCAACTTTGCTTACAGCCTTCAGAACACAGCTAAGAAATGAGTGTCCAATATTGATGTGATAAAGTCTATATAGCAAGTTCAGGTATTTCTTCAGGGGAGATCATCACATCGGAGTTTGTTTACATCTAATTTATCAATAGCTGTTATAGCTGTTATAAAGTAGGGGAAGTTGATTAGACAGACAAAAGAGACTTCAAACAAATTTCGTGGAAGCACAGAAGTACTCCCTGGTGTTAGAAGTTCAATCTTCATTTATTCAACAAATAGTCACTGACTGGGCATGGTCACAAGTATGAGTCACAGCATAAAGTCGAATACAAGTGGGACCAGGTGAGCCAGTAACATGCCAAATTCAGTGCTCACCAGAGAGAATACATCATTTTTGTTTGTATGTTAAATGAGTTTTAAAAACAGAGAGGCTCTGACTGTCCTAGAAGTAGGTGGAATTAAGACAATGGGTCCTAATAAAAGCCTTTCATATCTGTGGTCCCTCACCTCCAAGACACAGACCAGTACAGTCCATAGCATGCTAGGAACCAGGCTGCACAGCAGGAGATGAACAGTGGGCAAGCAAGGGAAGCTTCATCTGTATTTACAGCCACTCCCCGTCACTCCCATTACCACCTGAGCTCCACCTCCTGTCTGATCAATATATTCTCCCAGGAGTGTGAACCCTATTGCAAACTGCATATGTGAGGGATCTAGGTTGCACGCTCCTTATGAGAATTTAGTGCCTGGTGATCTAAGGTGGAGCTGAGGAAATAAGCAACATGCTTCAAGTGTCACGGTCTCTCATCCCCAGATGGGACCCTCTAGTTGCAGGAGAACAAGCTCAGGGCTCTCACTGATTCTGCATTACAGTGAGTGGTATAATTATTTGATTATACATCACAATGTAATAATAACAGAAATAAAGTACACAATAAATATAATGCACTTGATCATCCCCAAAACATCCCTCCTCCTTCATGCCCCCAGTCTGTGTAAAAATTGTCTTTCATGAAACTGGTCCCTGGTCCCTGGTTCCACCAAATGTGGGGGCTGCTGCTATAAATCATACAGCAATTATTCCAAAAGACCCTGAGTCATCAAATAAAAAAAAGTAAATCAGAATGATTGTGTGCTGTTTGAAAAGGTAGGGAACCTAACAATCCATTTTACTACAATTACATTAAGAAACAAAATCTACACCAACAGAAACAAATACCCTCGTAGCAACATTGTTTCTGTCAGCACAGATCTTGTTTCTTGACTTGGGTGTATCTCAGACTCTATAGTGACCATGTATTTATTGTGTATTCACTTTCCAATAATCCAACTGCTGTGTCATACTGAGTCTGGTATTTTTTTCTCTTCAGACTGTGTTTTTTCCCCCTGTCTTTTAACATGCCTAACAGATAAATGGCCAACAAACACATGAAAAAATGCTCATCCTCTTTAATCATCAGAGAAATGCAAATCAAAACCACTCTAAGACATCACCTAACCCCAGCAAGATTAGCCCACATCACAAAGTCCCAGAACACCAGATGCTGGTGTGGATGTGGAGAGAAGGGAACATTATTTGCTGGTGGGATTGCAAAAAAGTATATAGCCCTTTTGGAGAGAAGTATGGACAATCCTCAAAGATCTCAATGTAGACCTTCCATTTGACCCTGCAATCCCCTCACTAGGTATCTACCCAGATGAACAAAAATCATTTTACACAAAGACATTTACACTAGAATGTTTATTGAGGTTCAGTTCATAATTGCCAAGTCATGGAAGCAACCTAAGTGCCCATAAACTCATGAATGGATCAACAAACTGTGGTATGTGTACCATAGAATATTCTTCAGTCATTAAAAAGATGGAGTCTTTTTACATTTACCTGGATGGAGTTGAAATACATTCTTCTTAGTAAAGTATTGCAAGAATGGAAAAATAAATATCCAGTATACTCCGTACTAATATGAAATCAATATATAAACAATGACATGTTCATAAGAATAACAAAGCACTATTATTATAGTTCAGTTTGGGGTAGAGGGAAGCAGAAGCTGGGGGGGAAATGTATGATAGAAGGAGGGAGGGGATGAGGTGAGATCTCACCTAATGCTTACATTGTGAAGGTGTATAGCACACCCTTGGGTGAGGGGCTCTTCTGCAAATGGAACTTTGCCTTAGAAGTGAGAACAATGTAGCCTAAATATTGTACCCCCCACATTAATTTGAATGAAGTTTAAAAAAGTAAAAATAAAATGCCTAACAATTTCTTTGTTGAAAGCTAAACATGTATCATACACATGCAGATAATGGAAATGAAGGTGAATAGGACTTCAGTGTGATGATTTATGTTAATATGCATAAAAGTTGGGCTGTGTTTGGTATTAGCTGTGGCAATATATACCCGGCATTTTAAAAATCCCTGTCTTTGTTTTTGTCTTTTCTTGACTTTGGGCTTCCTTAAATACTCCTATTCATAGAGAATAGATGTCTTGAAGCTCTTTCAGCTATGATCCATTGTTATTAAAACAGATCTCAGTTGGTGTGGTGGTAAAGCCTGGGTGAGGGACATTTTATAATTTTAGTGTTAAATGTAGTTTTTTAGCAACCCTGTGTCTAGGGCCTGTAAATTTCAGAGGGATATGTTGTTCCCTCTCTGTGCTTTTCTTTCCGTGGTTGTAGAATTCTCAGTATTTCCTTGAACCACTGACTTTTTTTTTTTTTTAACTGTGTTTATGTCCCTCCTTCCATCTTGGGTAAAACAGAAAGGAGGGAGGAGAGGAGTGGGTGGAATCCTGCACTCTTCAAGTGAAATAAGGTCCTGGGGAAGTCTTCCAATGGAAAGGAGGCCCTTGTTATGTAGAACGTTCTGGGTATACTTCACAAAGATTATGTTTCCCTGTAAGAGATAAAGCCCATAAAAGTGGGCCTTGTCATCCCCCAAGAGTTTCTCTCTCTTGTGTCAGTTCACACTCAACCTCTAGCAATTCATCAAAATTACAATTTAAGTGTTTGCACCAGTTTATGGCCTTAGTAGCTTCTGCTTAATGTAAGCAATCTCAGATGTAATTCAGAGTAAACCTGTCCCTCCAGATTTTGAGGTAGCCGTTTTCCCTGTAACTTTAGTTCTCTTTTGGGTCCAAGAAAGATTATTAATTTTTCATTTTGTTCATTTTTTTCTTGTTGTAAGATAGAAGTGGTGACTTCCAAGTTTTTACATGGCAGAGCTAAAAGCTAAAGTTCTCTGAACTGTAAAAGTTTTAAGCCAGAATAGAAATGCAAATGGGTGGGCTAATCTGCAGCAAGAATAAATAATCCACACGTGAGAAAATCAGAAACTGATTTGCTTCTAAAATTTACTCAGTCTCAAATCATCCTATTTGATTTTCTTTGTAATCATTACAACTTGTATTTTCTAGTTGATTCTATTATTTTGTTCATTGCCCTACTCCTCCAGCATATAAATATATAAGACCAGAGACCCTATCTATCTCCTGTCTCAATCCTCAGTGCCTAAATCAGGAACTCAATATTCATTAAATTATAAATGTGAATGTTATTTCATAGTGGCATATTATAATTACCTGTGTGACTATTATTCTAAATACATATAAAAGAAAATGAAAAACTAATGGAATGTATTCTCTTTAATCAATTTTTATGAAAATTAAAGAATCTTTTAGTTTTAAAAAGACTTTTTTAAAATTTTTGTTTTATTTTATTTTTTGAGACAGAGTTTCACTTTGTCACCCTTGGTAGAGTGCTGTGACATCACAGCTCACAGCCACTTCAAACTCTTGGGCTAAAGTGATCCTCTTGCCTCAGCCTCCCAAGTATCTATGGTGTGCCCACCACAACACCTGGCTATTTTTAGAGAGGAGGTCTCACTCACACTCAGGCTAGTCCTGAACTCGTGAGGTCAGGCAATCCATCTGCATCAGCCTCCCAGATTGCTAGGATTATAGGCATAAGCCACCAAGCCCGCCTAAAAATACTTTTAAACACCATATTTAAAATGGAAATTTGACTCTGTAAATATTCCTATATACTAAGAAACGTAAAATTTAATGATTAAATGAACCATTAGCTTACTGTGTTAGTGTACACAAAAGGATGACTTGTGATTTTGATAATTTTTTTCTACTTATCACTTATAAATATGTTAACTAAGCATTTTAGTTAGTGTCAATTGCAAAATGAAGTAACTTTTATATTTGAATACTGCACTATCTACCTCTAGTTGTCCTTCATATAAGCTCCATGAGGCCAGAATTTTTGTTTTAGATTGCAATCTATCCCCAGCCATACAAAATGACAATATCTCAGTAAATACTGGCTGAATGAGTGAATGAATCTGAAAATGAAGTAGTGACTCATGTAACTGAGTTAAGCATAGAAGTAGTTTGACATTTTCCCTGAGTGTTTTTCACTTATATACAGATATTTTGACATCATATGCAAACAACACTGCCGGCAACTTAGACAAGATTGCCTATTTCCAAGGGAATCAAATGTTTCTTAACAGATTTAAGGGAAAGCATTCGTTTCAGATAAGCATACCCAAAGGAATACATTTTAACCATACAGACATAAAAAGAACTTTCCCTTTTTTTTTTTTTTTTTTTGAGACAGAGCCTCAAGCTGTCCCCCTGGGTAGAGTGCCATGGCATTCCAGCTCACAGCAACCTCCAACTCCTGGGTT
>NW_003852399.1:13254924-13317585 GCF_000181295.1 Otolemur garnettii
GCCTCCCAAGTAGCTGGGACCACAGGAGCCCGCCACAACGCCTGGCTATTTTTTTTTGTTGGTTGCAGCCATCATCGTTGTTTAACGGGCCCGGGCTGGATTCGAACCTGCCACCATAAGTGTATGTGGCTGGCGCCTTAGCCACTTGAGCCACAGCTGCCGAGCTGAACTTTCCTTTTTATATCTTTTTGTGTGTGTTCATATTAAGAAACAACTTTTTAATATGATGTAAAAAATATTTAAGCCTTGTTTACTAAATCTGTCAAAACCAAGAACAGTTAGCTGTGTAATCTAGTTAGACTAAGGTCATTTGAAAGAAATATTTATTCTTCATATGGAAGTCTGAGTGATTGTAAATTGGTTTCATAATAGTACTGAGTACATTGGATATTTTTCTTCCATTCAGGGATGGGAGGGGAGGGGGAAAGTCAGATGGAAGGAGGGTGAATAGTAGGATCACACCTATAGTGCATAATGCAAGGGTACATGTTGGATCTATTAGTATAGAGTATAAAAGTCTTAACCCAATAAAGTAAACGAGATGAGGTAGATATTAACCAATGCAATGTAAGCGTTACTAATTGTATATGAAATCAGCACATTGTAGCCCATAAATGCATTAATGTATACATGATCTATGCATTTATGATTTAATAAGAAAAATAAATATTTATTTGAACCAGGTTTCTAGTGAGGCTTATTTTCTTTTGTTGTATCCAGATGCATGTTTTAGGTGGTATATGAAATTATCTTCTCTTCAGCAAATCTCAGGTCTTCCTGTTCAAAGTAATTTACAATACATGCTTCGATATGAAACTTAGGAAGGAAAACATATTTTTACATTAAAAGGGACAAAGACAAACGTTCCATGCATTCAAATCTCTGACAGATCTTTGTGGAAAAAATACACGATGAAATCGGTAGATAATGTGGACAGTGACCTAATCCATGTATTTGTTATTCATCTGCCAGAATACGAAGTATTTGAGTGTGAAGCTCTGAAATCACTGAAAGTCTACCTGAACACTTAACAAGTGACTTAGTAGATCATGCTGTATGAATCTCTATATACTGTCGTACCCAGTTGCAGGCTCTTCATCTACTTAGCTCATTGAACATACCTTATTGCTACCCTTAACCTCAGCTGACTCAACTGGTAGTATTTGTAGAAGTACCACAAACTGGTTTTGAAAGATTAGAAATTTCAACTTTACTGTTTTTTCACGTTCCCTTGAATAGACAATTAGTGACAGAAATCTGTGCTCTACTGGAATAGAAAACGTGCTACACAAACGCGTTTTCCTAGTAACTGTGCGTTGACTGACACCTTCTATGTGATCGACAGGGCTTTCTCCTCTCCAGTATGCTTGCTTGAGAGTAGTGAGTGATACGGACACACCGTACGTTTCAGGGTCATAACAATTTTTTTAAGCTCATAGCGTGTGCCTCCATCAGGTGAAAGCCACTTTCTCACTTAAGCTCGTTATACAAATTACAAGCCTTTGTTCTTTCCACGTTTCACTGTTAGGCATTAACATGGACGCTATGAACCTGTTGGGGCTGGAAGTAATGGAGTGAAATTGCTCACACCATTACTTTAAATGGAAAGGCAAGCAGCTCATCTGCATAGAAGTCATGAGACACTTTACCTTGAAGATTAAAACCCTGAATATCAAACTTCAAAAACAACATTGAAAACCCAGTACATGTCAAAGCAGTTTTTTTAACCTCCGATGCTGTGCCTGTGTAATAATTCTCGAGAATGCCTTATATGTCTCTAGCTTCAGTCTCTTAAAGGAGCCTCTGTCAGGAACACTAACGTTTTGAAACAGAAAGCATGTCATTTAAAGAGGTTGTATATTTTTCATTTTTCCCTTTGTTACTAGAAATTAATTTTAGATCCTTATTAAAGGGAAAATTGCTTTGCATCCTTAGTTAAGCACTAGTGAGCCAATGTTAGAGGAGAACATTTGAATGAATCAGTTTCCTACCCTCGAACTAAATGTGTTTAAATAAAGCTCATGGTCCGACATAGGTGGATATTTCAACAGATCATTTCTTAATAATACCAACTTTTTGTCTGCTTCAGTGTGAGAGGATGTTAGGAGAAAATATGGCACTTTATAACACAAGCTATTTGAAAACAGATGGGTGACGTCAATCTCCAAGACACTCTCTGCACTTGTTCCTATAGAAATCATAAATGTGCTGGGAGCTATGGGGGTGTCACGCTAGCAGAATATAATAAAACTCGGGGCATTTGTCATTTTCTGAGACTATAATAATAGTAATAATTGTGCTTCATAAGCTCTTGCCTGCTTGATATATGCAGAAGTGATAGTCAGCTCTTGAATCCTTTTGAGTATGTGCTTTTGAAATTACTCCCCACTGACAGAATCATAGGAATATGCCCCAACACCTTAGTTTTACATATGGGGGAAAATGAGGCTCAGCTGATGACCTTGCTTCTCATTTCATTAAGAAACTAAAAGTAACTAAAAGGGGAGACCTTCATAAATCCCTCTATTACATCTTTCTATGTACCAGCCTTGTACCCCCTAGTCTGGCCTTTCTGTGTACAGCAGAAGTGAACTATCCACACTCTGATCTGAACTTGGTCATTCCACTCGTGTGTCACACCTACCCCAGGGGAGTATGGCAACAATTCCCACCACCCTTTCTGGCATCACTATTCTTTGCTCTTTACTGCTTCATCAGTATATAAACATGCTGTTATTTCTCTCTCCTTAAAAAATGAAGTAAGGAAGGCTTTTCTTTAATGTACGCTCTTGACTTACCTTTCAGGTCACGATATGCTTCTGGTTTTCCTCCTCCATTGCTCATTGTTTTATCGCAATCTCTTTGCTATGTCCTTGTTTCACTCCCTGGACACTTAAATGTCAGAGATCTCTAAGGCCTTAACCTTGGTCCTCTCCTCTCCTGTACTTATTCCCTTGTACTCTCATCTAGTCGTACAGTTTTAAAGATCATCTATATAGTGAGAACTCCCAAATTTACATCTCACTATATATCTAATAGGTGTCCCCAAGTTCAGCAACTCAAAATGTAATTCTTTGGTTTCCCAGTAGATATTCCACCACAGTCTGATCTTACTCAGTAGATGGCAACTTTATCTTTTTCAGACTCTCAGGACAAAAAATTAGAATGATTTTTATATTTTTATTTCTTTTGCATGCTACATACAATCAATCAGAAAATTCTGTGATTTCATTATCAAAGTATATATCAGAACCCAGCCATAGCTCATAGCTAATAGGTGGTGCCCAGTCGAGGGACTTTCTCTTCCAAAGAATGTATTTTCTTTCTTTCTTCCTTTTTTAGAGACAGAGTTTCAGTTTGTCACCCTTGGTAGAGTGCTGTGGCGTCACAGCTCACAGCAACCTCTAGCTCTTGGGCTTAGGTGATTCTCTTGCCTCAGCCTCCCCTGTAGCTGGGACTACAGGTGTCTGCCACAACGCCCAGCTATTTTTTGTTGCAGTTTGGCTGGGGCCAGGTTTGAACCCACCACCCTCAGTATATGGGGCTGGTGCCCTACTCACTGAGCCACAGGTGCCTTCCCCAAAGAATGTATTTTCAATACAGCATCTTTACTGATTCTTGCACACATGTAGATCATGTCATTTCTCTATGAAAAATTCTTCAGTAGCATTCCCTTTTTCGAAGTATCCATAATCAAATGTTCATGTGGATTTATACATAAGGAAAGATATGACTGAGTTGTAGGACAGTATATCCAAACGCCCTGGATTCTGTCCTAACTTAGAGTTTTGGAGCAACATTGTGTGCTTTTCTCAAAAAAATATCCCGTACCATCTACTCTGTGAATGGGGAGATGACCAGGTGTTATCTGTGCGACTAGAGGGTGAGATGGAAGGCTGAGGGATGAGCATGTGTAGATGACTCAACATTGTGAGCTTGTACTATGTGTTGACTACTCTTTGGGGTTTACATATCGGTTTGTCTTTGTTATTTCATCTTCTCAGCATCCTTTCAACGAGGTAATGTTACTATCCTTATTCTGTATATGACATTAACTAACTAACTGTTGGTGGTAAAGGATTCAGATTTATACAGCCACTCTTCAGGGTTCAGGCACTGACTCAGACTTAGATCTTACAGAGCCTCAGGGTCCAAGTTAAAGAGATGAGATTTTGTCCTGAGAATCGCAGGGGACATTTTTTCCCTATTTTTCTAATTTGGATTGACTAGTAAATTAATGAAGCAAACTCAGCAAAAAGACATTTTATAGTAGTGTCTTCAGCTGAATAAACTGCCTGGTCCTCATAAGTTCCAACTCCTGGGCCTCCTTTCAAGCTAATTTTCTCTTACCCCACATCTCCCACCCTTGCATCTTACTTAACCTGTGCATTGAACATTCTGAGGATATTATTCCCAGAAAAGTGTGTCCACACACAAAACCTGCAGGCATTTTCATAGCCAGGTTAAGAATTTAAGAACCTATTGTTCCCTAATCTACCAGGTTAAAGTCTTTGTCTATTTCAACTTCTGAGAAAGACCAATTATCATCTCTACATAGGAGCCAATCATCAATCACTTAGTGTTCAGGTTAAATATCATAAATATGGAAAAATTCCTCTGCCTCTCACTTTCCTTGCCATGCTAGTATAGATTAAAAAGTAATTTGTTATGAGAATGGGCTATAATATGCTCCTTAACAAATTTATATTAAGACTTACACCTCAAGGGCAACTTCTTTTCCTTCTTATGATCACTGACTTTGATGGTGACTCTGATGATCAGACTACTCTTATCTCAGAGTGCTGAAATCTCAACTCAAGACTTCCAGTTTGCAACAACAGGCAGAGAGAGACAAAAGACAGAAATGCACCTTCAGGTCAAAAATACTTCTGGTTGAACCTAGAACATGTCACTTCTGATTTCACTGCACTAACTGGAACATGTATGTCCTTGACGAACTCTGAGGTGTGTAGAAAACACACAGGGCAGTCCATAGTGCTTCCACAGTCATAATTGGGAAGTGAAGTCGTAATCAGTTAATCCCTTTCTAGCTCTTACCTCACTATACGAGGTCTGACAATTAAGTTTATAAACTCATTCTAGAAAAAGTGCTACTTACTCATTGCTGAATATCACTACAGTCCCCTTCAAAGTACCCCCTTAGGAATCTGTGAACTGATCTCAGGGCTTGGTCTACCTTCAAAACAATTTTGGAACTCTGGAATGGCCATCAGAGCTGTCGTCATTACCCTTGATGTTCTGAATGTCATAAAAATGTCTTCCTTTCAATATTTCCCTGATCTTCAAATAAAAAAATAGTCTTCGGGGGCCAGATCAAGTGGGTAGAAAGGATATTCCAATACAGGATTTGTCCACTGGCTAAAAACTCCCTCCCAGACAGTGCCTTGGGGGCTGGCATTGTCATGGTGGAAGGCCATTTTTTCACTCACCTTTATCATTCCACGATTTTCAGTTAAGATGTTCCTGTTTCTCTATTGATGTTTATTTGGTCTGCTATGCTTCTCACAGTCAGCTGATGATTTTGACAGATGATTCAAGGAAATTTGCAATTTTTTTCATCAGTTCTGCTCATTATTGGCCGCCCTGACCTCTCTTCATCAGTAATGCTTTCTCTCCCCTCAAAAATAAAATATAATAATCCAGCTGTACACTGCCACTTTCTTCGTGGCATTGTCCCCACTAACTTGGACTAGTATGTCCCTGATTTCCGTCCATTCTTGCCAAGTTTAATAGGAGATTTAATGTTTGTTTGTTGCTCTAATTCAAGCTCTGACATTCTCACAAAGGCACACAAAACACACAACAATTCCATTTAGCAAGGCACCACCACGTGTTGATGTGAAGATAGCTGTTTATGTTAACATGATATACCTGATATATAAGGTGGTGAAACCTCACCAAATTGTTTGTACAGTGATGCCAACGTAAGCAACATAGTTGCAGGTTCAGGAACTTAACCGTCAGACTTTAAAACTCTGAGCTCCTGGGGGGCAAGACTGCACCATTTTATCTTTGTGTTTCCTCTAGTTTTTAGTTAAATCAAGGTAGATTCAATGTTGCTGAGTTGCATTTATTGGTCATCACTTATGTTGCAGATTGCCATGAAAGAGACACTGAGATAAAGATTAGTATTAAGGAAGTTCATTGGGAAGTGTCCCTAGGGACAGCAAATGTGTGGGAGTGAGGACAACACCACTGGGCAGAGGGATAAGCTGGGCTTTCATGCAATCTTGGTGGAAATCTCAGCTGTCCCCACTGGAAGCTCTAAAGCTGAGATGGCTTTTTAGACTTATCCCAACCTGGAACTCTGTGTCCAATTTTATATCCCCTCATCAGCTAGTCTTTGGAAACAGGCTGCTACAGGGAATAGGGATGTGATCTCGAATGAGGAGGTCCTCCTCAGCTGAGAGTGACTCCCAGAGAAAATATCCTGAAGTCCTAAGGGGACATCTAGACAAGGCAGCACAATGTCCACTACCATTTAATAACAAGGACACTCCATTAATTACTGTGTGTGAACTGCTCTATGTAAATAAATATTATTATCTTTTAATGCTAATAAAATAGGGTTCATATTTAGTCATTTAATGGGCTTATATAGTATAACACTGGAAATTACTCCACTTGACAAATTGGAACTTAAAATTTTTGTGACTTTCAGTATATTCACTTTGATATAAATTAAATTCTGTTATAATTTTTTAATCATACATTCAGGACTCAATACAAAAATTCATTTTCTAAGTGGTACAGAAAAATCCCACATTTCTTCCTGAAGTGCATTTACATTCACAACTATTGAGTTGTGTGCATTAAGTTAAAACTTCTGAGTTAGGAACTGGGTTTATCACTGCCTTTATCTATCCAAAAATAGATCATATGAGAAAAAGTTAATGTCTAAATAGAATTTCTACAGCAACATAAGCATATATTATGGAGGCAGAAAGCCAAAAATAGAGTAATTATTAGCTTTTCAATGGCTCTAATAAATGAGAATGAGTTAGAATTGACTTTGCATTTAAACTGTCAATGTTAACCTTATGAATGGCATGCAAATATTGTTCTTTTTTTGTGATAATACACAGTTTAACTTTTTCTTGTGTTTTAGTTCAGTCTGCAATTACAAAATACCATAGATTGGTGGCCCATCACAGAAATTTATTTCTCACAGTTCTGGAGGAGAGGTCTTCAGAATCAGGGTACTAGCATGATTGAATGTAGGAGAACAAATTCTAGCCGCCTTTTATGAAATAATGTTAATCAGTGATTGGGGAGAAATGTGTAATCATTGTAATTCTCATTATGCTTTTCCTTGTTCTTGCTTGCTAAGTGACTGTGACTGAGATAAAGTAAGGCATAAACTATGTGTGGGAAACATGTAACAAAGACATTTCAAGATATGCAGAGGGAACAGGATGTCCAGGGTTGCAGCAAAAGTTACTGACCTGTGACACTAGTTAGGCATGTGAAATTGTAACAAAGTTGCAGTCACATGAACAGTAGGGAATAAGGTATATGTGTCAGTAGCACAATTACAGCCATATGCACAACAAATAAATCACTTAGCTAGGCAAAAATTGCTAAGGCAGATACCAGTCAGCTATCAGACAGCAGGTGTCAAAGCATGTTCCCCATATTAAGATACATCAACTCGGATAAACAGTCCTGGTACATCTGCACATCCTGGTACACATCGTCACATGTATTGTAACTTTTCCTTGCACTTTTTACTTTGAATCTCAATACATACCCATTGGAACCTGCAGTCCTAGTGGCATTGCCTCACTCTAACAGGACCCCCAGGACCATCTGTGTGGTTGTATGACACCCAGTATTTTGCATCTTCACTCTGCAGCATTCCCAGAAATCTAGAGGCTGGGCCCCACTAGGGGTCACTTCAATTTTGGTGAGGACCTTATTCCAGGCTGCAGACTACTGACTTCTTGTGTCTTCACCAAGAGAAGTGAGAGAGCTGTTTTATGTGGTCACCATCCCATCTGGGCTCTGCACTTATGATCTAATTATCTCTCACAACCCTCCTCATTGGGGCGAGGATTTCAACATATTGGGGATACACAAATATTCAGTCTGTAACAACTTCTTGGGGTATTATTTGTTCTGTCCTTAAAAAGGAAATGTTAAAGAAATCTGAAATAAAACAGTATATGGTGGGTAGGATATGGATGCTTCAAAATATATAGGACTGGAATTGTTTTACAGGTATATTCAATATCTCTTCCATTTTCTATTCACATGTAGAATTATAGAATATGTATATTATAAATACATAGTTATTTACATTGGGCTACATAGTATGTCAGTTTCTGCACAGGTGAAACAAAACACCATTAAGGTATGCTGTAATGATGAACTTTTTTGCAGTTTTTTTTTTTTTTGAGACAGAGTCTTACTTTGTCACCCTTGGTAGAAGGCCATGGCATCATAGCTCACAGCAACCTCAAACTCCTGGGCTTAAGCAATTCTCTTGCTTCAGCCTCCCAAGTAGCTAGGACTATAAGCTCCTGCCACAAAGCCTGGCTATTTTTATAGACAAGGTCTTGCTCTGACTCAGGCTAGTCTTGAACCTGTAAGCTTAGGCAATCCACCCACCTTGGCCTCCCGAATGCTGGGATTACAGGCACAAACCACAGCACCTGACTCTTTTTGCAGTGTTTTAGTGGAGAGAAATGTTTGAACAAGGCCATTTAGTGGCTAAGAAGTGCTATAAAAGACACAGACTCAGAGTACCATGAGACTATATTATAGGGAACAGAATATTTGGCATATAAGAGTGTTAAAAAAGGTGAAATAGTCAACTTTTCCATGTTACGAATGGTTGCAAAATTTCAGTGGCTTGTGACAGCAAGCATGAACTTTCGTATTCACAGTTCTACAGGTCAGCTGTGGCTCAGCTGATCTAGGCTTGCTGTGTGCATGCCAGGTTGGATTCCGTGCTTCCTGTCAGTATCAGGTCTTCATTCTTAGATCTGACAGAAGGTGGGTGGATTACTAAGGTGTTTTTGTCTCATAACAAATCACAGCCATGCAAGAGGCCATGCCAAATCACACAGGCGTGTTTAAAGATTTTGCTCACCTGCCATCCTCCTACTAACATGCCATTTCTTTATCCACTTAGCAGTGGATGGACACTTAGGTTGTTTCCGTGTCTTTGCAATTGAGAATTACACTATGATAAATATTCTGGAGTAGGTGTCCTTTTGATACAATGACTTATGCCCAGTAGTGAGATTGCTGGATCACATGTGTCTACCTTTATATCAGTACCATGCTGTTTTGGTTACTATAGCCTTGTAGCATAATTAGAAGTCCAGAAATGTGATGCTTTTAGATCTGTTCATTTTGCTTAGGATTGCTCTAGCTACTCAGTCTCTTCTTTAGTTCAAAAGGAAGTTCATTTTTTCTAAATGTGTGAGACAGGACATTGGAATTTTACTGAGAATTTTATTAAATCTGTACATCACTGTAGGCAGTATGGACAGTTTAACAATGTTTCTTCCACAAGCGTGGGATACTTTTCCATTTGTGTCATCTATGATTTCTTCATTAGTGTTTTGTATTTTTCCATGTATAGGTCTTTCACCTTCCGGGTTAGGTGTATTCCTCAGCATTTTATTTTCTTTGTAGCCACTGTGAGTGGGACTGAGTCTTTCATTTGTATCTCAGCTTGATAGTTCTTAGTCTATAAAAATGCTACTGATTTATGTACATTGATTTTATAACCTGGGACTTTGATGAATTTATTTATCAATTCTAGGAAGTCTTTTGGTAATGTTTTTAGAGTTTTCTAGGTATAAGATTACAAGATCAGCAAACAAGTATGGTTTGACCTTTATTTCCCTATTTGAATGTCCTTTCTTTCTTTCTCTTGACAGATTGTTCTGGCTAGTGAAATTCCAGTACTATATTGAATAGAATTGATGACAGTGGGCTTCTGTGTCTTATTCTGATTCTGAGGGGGATTGCTCTTGCCCATTCATTGTGATGTTAAAAGGGTTATGTCATATATAGCGATTATTATTTTGAAGTATGTTCTTTTATGCCTAGTTTGTTGAGGACTTCTTTTTAAAATCATGAAGCAGTACTGAAATTTCTTAAGTGCTTTTTTCTACATCTATTGAGATGAAAATATGGTCTTTGTTTGTAATTTTGTCTATGTGGTGAATCATTTTTTATTGATTTGCATATATTTAACCATCTTTCTATCCCTGGGATGAATTGTACTGGATTGTGCCGTATTATTTCTTGGATGCACTATTGAACTTAGTTTTCAGGTATTTTGTTGAGGATTTTTTCATCTATTTTCAGAAGCATGCTGGTCTGTGGTTTTGTTTTTCTCTTGTGCCCCTTCCTGGCTTTGATATCAGGCTGATACTGCTTCATGCAACAAGTGAGGGAGGACCCTTTCTTTCTGATGTTATGAACATTTTCAGTAGAACGGGTGCCAATTCTTTGTAGGTCTGGTAGAATTCAGAATCTCTCTGGTCTGGGTTTTTGTTTATTTGTTTGTTTTCTTTTTGTGGAAGAGTTTTTATTACTGTTTCAATTTTTTCATTCATTATTGGTCTGTAGGATTTCTGTTCCTTTCTGATTTAAGACTAGGTGGTTGTCCATTTCCTCTCTATTTTCTAATTTGTCTGCATAGATATTTTCATATTAGTTATGGGTGATATTTTGTATTTCTGTGGTATAAATTGCAATGTGATGTCTCCTTTTTTCATGTCTGATTGAGTTATTTGAGTTCTTTCTCTTCCATTTCTGGTTAATCAAGCTAGAGGTCTATCAGTTTAACATATCTTGTCAAAGAACCAACTCATTCATCCTTCATGGGTTTTATTTTGCTTTGTTTTGTTTTCCATTTGATTTGGTTCTACTTTGAAATTTATTATTTTTTTTCCTGCAAGTTTGGATTTGGTTTATGCTTCTTTTTCTAGTTCTTTGAGATGTGACATTAGGTTGTGAATTTGTGTTCTTTCTGCTTTTTGATACAAGCAGTTAAGGCTCTGAAGTTAACACCACGGTACTGGACCCCATAGATTTTGGATGCTTGTGTCATGCTTGTCATTCAGTACAAAAATCTTTTGGTTTTCATCTTAAAATCAGTTACAGCCAATGTTGGTATTGACATGCGAGATATCATTCTGTTCACCATGTTGAATGATACCTGGTTGTTTTGCTTTATCACCTATATTACTGTTTCATAAGAGTTGGGGACTTTAACTTTTGGATGTTTCACATTGCTGTGTACTGATCGCTCTGTTTCCATATACAGCATTTTTAAGCATTGCCTGGAAGGCAGGTCTAATTGTAACAAATTCCCTTAGTGTTCTCTTGTCTCAGAAGGACTTCATTTCTCCTTCATTTGTAAAACTTAGTTGTGTAGGATGCAAAATTCTTGGCTGGAAGTGATTCTGTTGAAGACTGAAAACAGTACCCAAGCCCTGTTGGCTTAAAGGTCTCTGCCAAGAGTTCCGGTGTCAGTGGAATAGATTTTCCTTGGTCAGTAGTTGTTGTTCTTGTCTTGAACCTTGTAGGATTTTTCTCCTTCACTTTGACCTTGGTCATGCTGATGACTGTGTTTCTTGGTGATGTTTTATTTGCTATGAATCTTTCCAGTGTTTGATCAACATCCTGTATCAGGATATCTAAACCTCTAGTGATACCAGGGATGTTTTCTTCTTTTATTCTCACAAATATATTTTCTTCTTCTCTATCAGAGATATCTGCAATTTCTATATTAGCTCACTTTGAGTAATCCCATATTTCTCACAGTCATTATTCATTCCTCTTTTTTCTTTTTTCCTTACATTTTTTGATATCTAACATCAGGATTACTTTAAATTTTTTGTCTCCTCTGAAATTCTTTCTTCTACTTGGTTTTCCTGTTGTTAAGCTTTCTTCTATGTTTTGAAATTCCCTGAATGACTCTTTTTTTTACTTTTGTTATCTCTTTTCTAATGTTATCAAACTCTTTGGTGAATTTTTCATTCATGTTCTGAATGTTTTGTTTCTTTCAGCTATTTTTCTACCATGTCCTCAGTTCCATTTGTTTTCCCTGCCCTCCATAATATGAGTTCCATACCCATCATTTCAACAATTTTCTTTTGGAAATTATTGGAAAGCTACTGTGATCCGTTAGGAGTGTTGAGACAACCTATTTTTTTCATGTCTCTGAGATTTTTTTGCTCTTTTCTCCTAATCTGGGGCTCTAAACAAACAACAGCTCTGTTACACCTCCTTCTCCTCTTCTGGGAACTCGGCTGCCTGGAAAGGCAGGGATAGGCCCCTGCATGGCACCTTTGGGTTCTACTCCAGCAGTTTCCCAGGCAGGAGAGGGTAGGTGCACTGTGAGCCTTTAACCTTCCTGCCATCCTGCTAATCCCCTTTTCCTTCATGGTTGTCACCAGGATGCTGTGGCAAGGTGCACAAGCTGGCTACCAGGATGAGATGTGTGTGGGGTTGGAGATAGTCTGCTACATGTGATAAGCCTGCATACAGCCTTGAGTGACCCAGCTGCCAGGCATAGGGTCAGGATGAGGTGCAGGCAGTGTGTGGTGCATGGGTGGGGCATAGCAGGCTCATAGGGTATGGCAGACCCATGGGGAAAGAACAGGCCTGTGGGCAGAATGGGTCCCTGATGCAGAGTAGGCCCACAGGTCACAGGTCCCATATGGGCATATCAGAACCTTAGGACAGAGTAGGCCCACTGGACAGGGCTCCTATGAAGGTCCACAGTATGTGGTCTACCCGGAGCCACTGGTGGTGACTGGGCTGGCTCTTGCCCTACTTGGGGCCTTCTAGGAAGTGGCCAGTGGTGGATCCTGGGGGATACAGGCCCATGTGAGATGTGGTTGAACAAGATCACTTAGGCCATAGCAGTGAGTGGCAGTCCTTGGTCTCCTGCCCTATCCAGGTCACATGGCAGCAAGTGTACATGTCACTTGTCCATGGTCCTGCACAAACGCTGAGATTCCTAGCTCCCTCTCTGTCTTCCAGTGGTAAGGAACAGGCAGCAGTCATAGATCTGATCCCTGGGCAAAATCGTGTTAGGGGTTGGAAATGTTACAATGTGCCAGCCACGGTGCCCAGGGCTCATAAGCCAGCTATCCCTGGAGCAACGTAGCTGCACAGCCTCCAGCCTGGTCTGCGAATCAGTCTGGAGTGCGCCGCGGTGGAGGGGCCTTTCTCAGGGGAAGTGTGGAGCCAGACATTCTGTCCTCTGTCCCTTTCACGTGTGTAGGTTTCTTCCCTATGTTCTCCCAGGCCTGCCGAGAAAGTTTCACAACCTCCTCCTCCTTCAGTTCACTCCTGCCTTCTCTCCATGGATTTCCAGTGTTCTCACTCAGACAGTGAATCTGGAGGTTGACATGTATTCCCCACTTTGAATCTTACCCATGACAGTGGCATTGTGTAGGCTGTTTGTAGCCTGCCATTTCAGTCCTCTCCTATTTGCAAATCTTTGAAAAAGCCGATGCTCTCAGTATCCACTCTGATTCTCTTTGGACCTGTAATGATTTGTCTACATGACACACCTGCTGTTCCCTCTCTACTCATTACCTCAATAAATATGCTTTCTTTTTGCTTTTGATTTTATAAAAAAATTACACTTATTTTAATTATGCATATATATCTGCACTCTTTAATATAAATTTTCTTGATTCTTCAACAACCCTCTGAATTGACATACAGAAATAAGGAAAAAAAATTGTCAAAAATATTTGATTCAATGTACTCAACTATTTTTTATACTCTGAACTGGAAGTAATACTAAATCTGAGAATAATAAAATTGCTTTTTTTGTATACTCCTTGGGTTCTCTGCTTCTATTGATAGTCACATCTTGATCTATGAATTACTTGAAGGTAAATAAGAATAATTTCTGGTTCCAAATCCAGTACCTTATTTCCTCTAAGGAAAATGATCTTTATAGGAACAAAGAAGTTAATGCAAAAGTATAGTTAAATTAAAGGAATAAGTTCTAACGTGATAGCATGGTAAGGTGAGTATAACTAACAAAAAATTACTATATTTCAAAATAGCTAGAAGAGAATGTTTGTAATGTTCCCAATACAAAGAAATTATAAATGTTTGAGGTGATAGATATTTTAATTGCCCTGAATTGATCATTACATATTTTATGCCAGTATCAAAATATCACAGGTACCCCATAGAGATGTATAATAATCAATAAAGAAGATTATCAACAAGACTACCAATAAGAAAGATAACTAAAATAAAAACAAAAATATGAAAAAGAAACAAACAACTCACTTGGAAATAAGGAGTTAATAGGAATTATAATGGAAAACTGTGTTAAAAAGAGATGAGAGGCTGTGGACTTGAGATCAGCAACCAGAAAAGATCATTGAGATTCATGAATGTAACAGAAACACTTACATTGCCAAGGATTAAAAATGGTTGTTGAATTCAGACACACTATTAATGCATGCGTAATATGGAAGCACAGAACTCCTGGTATGAACTAGCCTTAGGCAATATTTCATTTTAAAACAGAGAATATTTTTTATTATGATTCTCCAAATGAATGTTGTCTAAATATTTTTGTTAATTGCAGAATATTTCATGATAATAAGGATCATCAAGTGTTGAAAATGCGGGATTCATTTGACATTGAAAAAAAGGAAGCACATTCACTTTAAGCATGAAAATGAAGGCTCTTCTGGGTTTGAATCATCCTCACACCTTGGAAATCAGTAGAAATCAAGGTCTATCAGCTCACAGAGGATAGGCAAAGAGTGTTCCTGAATATTTTGCAACAAAGCTGAAAGGAAAACAGGACTTTAATTCCCTTTCTTTTTCACCAGAGTTTTACCCAAAGCTTGGCATATCAAAGATGCTCAATAAGTATATCTGGAATGGGTAAATATTGTTGAATAGTCACAAGATATGTGTCTCTATGTGAAATACTAGCGAATAAAGAGGAGAAAGAAAAGAAATGTTTTAGTTATTCAACTAACACTTAGTAAGCAGTTATACATTGGGAACTTTTTATATACTTTCATTTTTTTTTTAAATTTGTGCATGATAATTGGACACATTTATGGAATCCACAGTGATGTTTCATGGATATAATGTATCAGGTTAGCAAATCTATTATCTCAAACATTTATCATTTGTTTGGGTTGGGAACACTCAATATTCTCTCATTCTAGATATTTGAAACTGTATAATATAGTATTGTTAACTAGAGTCACCAGTAGTGGTAGACAACAGTAGAATGTATTCCTTGTATATAATTTTGTATCCTTTAAGAAAAATATCCCTAGGGACTGTTTTACATGCTGGGATGTAGGTTTACAAATCAGACAGAAAAAGTCCCTGATCTCATGGACCTTATACTCTACTTCGGTGAAATAGATATAAAAAACCAATAAAAAAAATAGAGAGAGAGAAAGGAAACATACTGATAGTAGAAAGTCTGTATCTAGAGCTGTAAAGGGAGTAAAGAGGGTGAAGTGAGGGTGAGAAGGGACAGAAATTTCTATTATGCATGAGCTGATTAAAGAACCTCTTTCTGAAATAGTGGCACTTGAGGTGAGCCCTCTGCAACAAGGAGAGTGTAATTTCAGGAGCCGTGGGGAAAAGTGGTCCTGACAGTGGTTCAGGAGGTAGAGCAAGTTCAAGCTCACTGTGGCAGGAAAAAGCTCTGTGGATTTGCAGAATAGAAAAGAGGCTGATGTGGCCAGAGAATAAGGAATATGGTAACTGAGAGAAGTCAGGGAACAGCATGTTAAAGCCTTGCGCTACAGGCAAGGGCTTTTCATTTTAAGTATAATGAGAGAGCTTTGGGGTAGGGGAGGGATGGGCATATGATTTAATTCATAAGTAATTTCAAAAATCATTCTGTCTGTCTTGTTGAGAAAAATTTGGAGGGGGAGATAGTCGAGACCTAATAGCCACCCTAGGTGTTGATCACTAGAACCAAGGGCAGAGGTGACAATGATTTGGGCTGGGGGACAGTAGGGATAGATTTTAAACACATTTTAGAGATAAAAATAACAGGTCTTGCAGGTGAATGTGATGTGGATTGGAGGAAACCTGAGTCATCAAGAATGATCCTATGTTTGAGGGATGTATGTCTGGGTGGATGAGGAATCATTTTGTTAGATGAGAGAGACTCCTTACTGAGGGAGAAACTGCTTTCGTTGTGGGAAAGCAAGAAATAAATGGTTACGGTAGTCCATCTAGTAAACGGCATACACACAGATACACACAGATACAGACAACGCGAATGGCAAGTTCAGATATAATTAAATGAAGTTCAAGACCCTGACGGAACACGAGGAAGGAGTTGTTAATTCTCATGGAGTGTGTCAGACTGTGTGAATCAGAATACCTGACTTGTAATTATTTAAATATCAGAAGTGCTTAGTTATTTCACATTACATAAAATTTGGTTGTGCATGTTTAGCCCAATCTCTCAATAATATCAGAAAGTTCAATATACTTTTTTTTTTTTTTTTGGCTTTTCTGTCATGGTTCCAAGATGGCTGTTTTAGTTCTAATATCATATTCTCATGTGACAGGACCTCAGCTAAGAGGAAAGGACTTGGGAGGAAAAAAAAAGCCTGATTCTCATTGACTTTTTCTTTTTCTCAGGAAAATTTTTTCCCAAAATTGTTCTAGATGGTGCCTCCTACATGTAATTGACTCAAGCTGAGCCACCTGTTCACCTCCAGATCAATTACTGACAAAAGGAAACTAAATTGACAACATTAATGGAGATCAATCATGATCCAGGTTTGGAGTTTGGAGTTATGGCTGCTTACAAGTAATAGGCTTTCCACTGGCAAAAAAAGAAAGGCTATTTGCCATACTGGACGTCATCAAACAGGAAATGGTTGTAGTTTTTCATCAGAGTCTTCAATTTGCAAGCTCACCACATTCCAGGTTAAGTAGAATGCCTGGCATAGTGAGCATTCTACAGTTTCATGAAAGTATTTCAAATTGTATATAAAACCAGCACATTGTACCCCATAATTGCATTAATGTACACAGCTATGATTTAATAAAAAAATGAATACACATTTTTAAGCAGAGAATTAATATATGTTTTTTTGAATGAATTATGACTTAAACATGAAGAAACTGAGAGACAAAATAACTTGCCCAAGATAATTCATTAATAAATATTTCAGTAGAATTCAAACTCAGATCTGTCTTGTTCTAATGCCCAATATTGATTTTTAGTAAAGTTTGTTGGTACAGTTGACCACAGAACCCTAAAATGTATTAATCTCAGGTCTAAGAAAAGTATCTTGGGGGAGGGGATTTTCTCAAATAAGGTCAAGAAAATGACATAATTTTTTATTTCCTTTTTTTTTATTAAATCAAAAAGAGGTAGATCATGTATACATTAATGCATTTATGGGGTACAATGTGCTGATTTCATATACAATTTGGAATGCTTACATCATACTGGTTAATATATCTCTCACCTCATTTACTTAATTACTGTGTTAAGACATTTATACTCTATACTTAATAGATCTGACATGTACCCTTGCAATATGCACCATAGGTGTGATCCCACCATTCACCCTCCTCCATCTGACTTCCCCCCTCCCCTCCTAGCCCCTCCTCTTTCACCAGGGCCATAGTTGTGATCTATTCTTTATATGAAGGTGCGAGTGATTGTAAATTGGTTTCATAATAATATTGTGTACATTGGATACATTTTCCTTCATTCTTGAGGTACTTTACTAAGTAGGATATGTTCCAGCTCCATCCACGTAAACATAAAAGTAGTAAAGTCTCCATCTTTTTTAAGGCTGCATATTATTCTATGGTATACATATACCACAATTTATTAATCCATTCATGGGTTGATGTACATTTGGGCTTCTTCCCTGTCTTGGTTATTGTGAATTGAGCTGCAGGTACAATCTGGTGCAAATATTTTTGTTATAAAGTGATTTTTGGTCTTTTGGATATACTCCTAGTAGAGGAATTGCAGGATTGAATGGCAGGTCTACCTTTCGATCCCTGAGTATTCTCCATACTTCTTTCCAAAAGGGACATATTAGCTTGCATTCCCACCAACAGTGCAGAAGTGTTCCCTTTTCTCCACATCCATGCCAACATCTGTAGTTTTAGGATTTTGTTATGTGAGACTCTCTTACTGGAGTTAGGTGATATCTCAAAGTGGTTTTGATTTACATTTCTCTGATGATTAAAATGATGGGCATTTTTTCATGTGTCTGTAGGCCCTGCACCTATCTTCTTTAGAGAAGCTTCTGTTCAAGTCCCTTGTCCATAATGAAATGGGATTACTTTTTCTTTTCTTACTAATAAGTTTGAGTTCTCTGTGGATTCTGGTTATCAAACCTTTGTCAGAAACATAACCTAAAAATATTCTCTCCCATTCTGAGAGCTGTCTGTTTGCTTTACTTACTGTGTTCTTGGCTTTGCAGAAGCTTTTTAGTTCAATCAGATCCCAGTAACGTATTTTTGGTGTTGCTTTAATTGCCTGGGGGAACT
The DNA here is from genome assembly GCF_000181295.1 of Otolemur garnettii. Classification (NCBI taxonomy): domain Eukaryota; kingdom Metazoa; phylum Chordata; class Mammalia; order Primates; family Galagidae; genus Otolemur; species Otolemur garnettii. The sequence continues at coordinate 13,273,465 of NW_003852399.1, forward strand.
CCTCCTCATAAAGTATTCCCCCAGGCCAATTTCTTCAAGTGTTTCCCCTGCACTCTCTCCAAGAATCTTTATAGTTTCATGTCTTAAGTTTAAATCTTTTATCCAGTGAGAGTCAATTTTTGTTAATGGTGAAAGGTGTGGGTCCAGTTTCAGTCTTCTACAAGTCGCCAGCCAATCCTCCCAGCACCATTTGTTAATAGGAAATCTTTCCCCAAATTTATATTTTTGATAGGCTTACCAAAGATCAAATGATGTTAAGTGTCTGGGTTCATCTCTTGGTTCTCAATTTTGTTCCATACATCTACCTCCCTATTTTTGTGCCAATACCAGGCTGTTTTGATCATTATAGATTTATAGTATAGATTGAAGTCTGGTAGGATGATTCCTCCTGATTCGTTTTTATTTCTGAGTAATGTCTTGGCTATTCCAGGTTTTTTTCTGGTCCATATAAAATGAAGTACTATTTTTTCCAGATCTTTAAAGTATATATGACAGTGGTACTTTATCGGGATTGCATTAAATTTGTATATTGGTTATTTCCTTTTAAATCATAAATCTTCTTCACTTACCTTTGTCAGACAACCTGCATAACCTACCTCTAAAACTACTGAAACTACTAAAATATTTTAATTAAATAATTCATTCATTCATTTACTTATTCACTTATTTTGAGGCAGTCTTACTTTGCTGCCCTCAGTGGAGTACTGTGGCTTCATAGCTCACAGCAACTTCAAACTCTTGGGTTAAAGAGAGACTCTTGCTTCAGCCTCCCAAGCATCTGGGACTATAGGCACTCACCACATGCTCAGCTATTTTTAGAGATGGGGGTCTAGCTCTTGCTCAGGTTGGTCTAAAATGCCTAAGCTCAAGTAATATACCCTCCTCAAACTCCCAGAGTGCTAGGATTACAGGTATGAGCCACTGCCCCCAGACAGCTTTTTATTTTCTTGATTCTTTACAATACATTTACCTCTATATCAGCAGCATCATGATGATCTCTAGTACCCTGGCCTCTCCCTATTTTTCAAGTTCATTGATACCATTTTGTCTTTGTTTCTTTCTTCAACCAAATTAGAACTTGTGGCCACCCTGTCAACTCTTCTTTCATAGGGAAACCTATAACCCTCACTGAGTGACCTTTCTCTGGATCAGAACAAAAGGCTAAAAGAAAATCATGAAAGCAGACAGAGGTAATAAAAATAAAACGAAACACAGCACACAGAAGTATCAGAATTATGGAAGATGTCGTGTCTGAAGACGATGAAATACCAAATTTAAAGTAGTGAATAAAAAAAGATATTAAATCAAAATTCTGTATCGAAAAAATTGCCTCTCATAAATGAAGGACAAATAAATATTTTCTCAAGCACACAAAACTTGAGGGAATGCATTACAAGCAGTCCTAGTCTTCAAGAAACGTTAAAGGAACTTCTTTAGGCTAAAGGAAAATTATGTTACCCTGGAACTTGCATCTAAAGAATGAAATGAAGAATGCTAGAAAAGGAACAAATGAAGGTAAAATAAATTCCGTTTTTAATTATTATTTTCTATGAAAAAGCTATCTAAAGCACATATAGTAACAAAGCATACATGATTTATGCATGTATGAAATTGAATTAACATAAAAATAGGAGAGAAGAATTGGAAACATACTGTCACAGCTCACACATTATAGGTAAAATTGTATGATACTTGAAGGTAGATTCTAATTAAGAATTGTTTATTTTAAGCCCTAGGAAAACAAATAATTTTTTTTTAATTTAAATAATAGTTTAGGCTTGGCACCTGTGGCTCAAGAGGCTAAGGAGCCAGCCACATATACCTGAGCTGGGAGGTTTGAATCCAGCCTGGGTCCGCCAAATAACAATGACAGTTGCAACCAAAAAATAGCCAGGCATTGTGGCAGGTGCCTGTAGTCCCAGCTACTTGGGAGGCAGGAGGCAGGAGGCAGGAGAGTTGCTTGAGCCCAGGAGTTGGAGGTTGCTGTGAGTTGTGATGTCATAGCACTCTACCCAGGGTGACAGCTTGAGGCTATGTCTCAAAAATAAATAAATAATAGTTTAGTAAAAAATAAAATGGAATCATACAAAAATTTTCAATTGACCAAAAAGTGAAAGGAAAAAGAACAAATTAAAGGAACAAATAAAACAAATTTCAAGTGTATCTATAGTCAATAGAAATAGCTAAAAACATTAATTGGAAGACAGAGGGTATCAGAATGGACAAAAAAGCAAGACTTAACTATATTTTATTTACAAGAGAAACATTTAAATAAAAAGATTCCAGATGTGAGGTAAAAGGATGTGTAGAAAGAAATTCCATGCAAACAACAACCAAAAGAAACCTAGTTTTATTATTAGTAGGCAAAGCTGTAAACCAACTATAGCTAACTGATACAGAACATTTCACCCAAGAACAGCATGATATAGATTCTTTTCAAATGCAAATGGAAATTTACCAATATAAGGTGTTTTCTGGGCCATAAAATATACACTAAAACGTTTAAAAGCATAGAGAAACTTAAGAAGAATATTTTGGGACCACAGTGGAGTTTAACCAGAAATCAATGACAGAAATATATTTGGTAAATCACTAAATATTCAGAAATTAAACAGCATGGTTTTAAATAACCTGTAAGTCAAAGAGGAAGCCTCAAAGGAAATTAAGAAATTAATTTTTTTAACTAAATGAAAATGAAAGTACAACATATTAATACATGTAAGTTGTGGGTAACACCATTCTTACAAAGAGATTTATAAACATTAATACTTATGTTAGAGAAAAAGGTGTCCAATCACATAATCAAGCTTTTACCTTTAGATTCTTGACAAAAGAGCAGATTAAAACCCAGAGCAAGCAAAAGGAAGGAATAGGGCCAAGAGTAGAAATCAGTGAAATTAAAACAGAAAACTAATGGTGGAAACCAGCAAAACCAAAGCTGATTTTTTTGGAAGATCATTGCCATTTAAAAACTTCTAGCCATACTGAGCAGAAGGAAAGAGGGCAAGACACAAATTAACAATATCAGAACCAAAAGAGGAGAGAGACGCTGAAAAGATGTTAAAGAATACTATGAACAATTCTAAGAGAACAACAAAAAGAAAAGGAAAAAAAAATCTTGCCAGTACTAAGTGCTGACAAGGACATGGAGCAAGAAGCCTAATACAGATACCTGGGGAAAGAGTTGGGCAGTTTTTTTATGAAGTTAAATGATCATATGTCTTATGACCCAGCCATTTCACTTCCAGGCATCTATTCAAGGGAAATGAAAACTTATGTTCACACCAAAATTTTTATTTGAATGTGTATACCAATTTTATTTATAATATTTGGGGTATAAATAGGAAACAAAATGTCCTTAAATTAGTGAGTGGATTGAAAAAAACTGTGGTACATTAGTAAAAGGGAACATAACTTAGCAATAAAAAGGAACAGAATGTTCATTGACCCGTACAGACACATGGATAAAATTTAAATGAATTTTGGTGAGTGAAAGAGGCCAGATCTGGAAGGCTACATAATATGTGATTTCCTTAACATGATACTTTGAAATAGGCAAAATTATAGGAACGGGAAGCAGATTGGTTGTCAGGGACTGAGAAATGCAGAGGCATCAACATGAGAGGACTTGGAGGTAAATGGGATTGTTGTGTGTGGAACTGTGACATTGGTTATATGACTCTATGCACTTGTGAAAAGTAGTATGTATCAGTCTGCTGGGGCTGCCATAACAAAATGTGTATTTTAGGGTTCAGCATGTGGGGAGGAAAGCCAGATCACTCAATTCCAGAGGAAAATGTTACATAAGGTAAGGGTGAAGGCTAGAATGAACTTTGTGATTCAGGATTGGGATTAGAGGTCTTAGTGTGGAATTGTGGATTTATTTTAGTAGTTTGGATTTAGTGAAGATAATGATGATATACATTATCCTACCTCCATTCACCATGAGGGACTACAAGTAGTAATATCCCTGGAGTAAGGCCTACACCAAGTATGCAAATTACAGTTTGTAAATACCGTTCTCAAATAAAGGGAACCAAGGCCACTTGGAGAACCAATTGATGCCAGATTCGGGGTAAAGAAAGTAAGATAAACCTGTGGCACCTTGAAGTGCCAGGGAAATGCAAGAATGAAAGGAAGGAAAAAAGAAAGGAAAAAAGAAACGGAGGAGGGAAACACGTGACAATGTTATGTGGATCCTGGCTTGAATTGTAGAACAGAAATTGAACATGAGTAGAAAACTGGTAAAATTCCATTAAATTCTATATTTTAAGTACCTTAGTTATACTTAGATTATTATTTTTCTTTTAATTTTTCTAAATGGCCTATGGTTATGTAAGATATTAACACCAGCGGTTAGGTATATGGATTTTCCGTACTATTTTTGCAACTTTCTGTATATCTTAAAATATCTTATTTTTTTGAAGTCAGCATTCACGTGAGAAAAAGGATATGCATTTGAAAAGACCTTTATACATCCTAGAAAGGATTCTCTTGGGCTGCTGGTAACCAAAGGATTAGGTTCAGGGGAATAGTTCAGTCTAAGGTATGAGCATTTCTAGTGTATAAGAGCTCTAGACAGCCGAGTAAAATGAACATTGTACAGATGATCATTAGTTGTGAAATCATCCTTGAAGAACTTGAAAAACAGTCTAGAATCATCTACGTTGAAGGACTGACGCCTCTTCCTTTAGGAAGCATGAGAATAGACTCTGCTCATTCTGTCTTGTGCCACAGGAGACTTAAAAAATAACGCCGCAGTCTCCTACGACCTGGGTATTTGCACGTGTAATGACAGACACTCACATTGTTCTACTGAAATATATCTCTTAAGTAAAACCTGAGACTTGGAAACAGTGTAAGAAAGCCCATGTCAGGAAATTTGGGTTATGAGTTGAATAAAATACATAAGATTTTACATCTTTTTTTCCTTATTCATTACAGTTCATTTTAAGCTCAAGTGGTTTCCCATCTGGACCAAGAAATTGCATTGCTGAAATGTTAATATTCTTTCTCTTGGTATCATTTCATTACAATTCATTCTGAAGAGGTGTGTGGTGTAATAGATTAGTAAATCCACTGATTTGACAGAGATAATGCGCAAAACAATCTTTATCTTGGTAAAGTTACCGATGGATTACTCTTGATAGTCAGTGGGTTTTTTTTTTTTTTTTTTAAGTTATATGACAAAGTTTTTAAATCTTTGATTTTTCCCAGAACGATTTTACTTAGTAGTACACAATCTGATCCAGTGAGGAAAACTTCACAGGAACAACATAATTTTGCTGCAGAACTTTTGTGTAAGAGTAAAGGAGATATTCCATTTCTGATTCGGGAGCAGGTCATTAGTGTCTCTCTCACTCTGTGTGTGTCTCTCTCTGTCTGTCTGTCTCTCTCTCTCTCTCTGTCTCTCTCTCTGTCCGTCTCTCTCTCTCTATTTGTCTCTCTCTCTCTCTCTCCATTTTGCTCTCTCTGCATCTCTTTTTCTCTGTTAGTTTTCTTCTTGGAAACTTTGCAGCTGAAACACAGGTGGGCGGGTGTGGAGGTTTAGTTTCCTTTTCGGTTTTTCTTTTACGTTCCTTTAAATCTCCACAGATTTGAGCAGCCTGACTGATCCTTTTAGTACTGATGTCAGGAGAGGAGACAAAAGATTGAAAAAACATTGAGAGGCAAATGATTGAAAGTAAGTTTCATTGGGTACAGAACCATGTTGATGACTGATTGATAACAATAAATACTTTATACTTTTCAAACCATTGCACTCTTATTATTTTAATCCACAGTGTGATAAACCTATGTTTGACTGAACTTCTTGTTTTTCATCTAGGTAATTTGTCAAGATGTAGTTACATGCCTAAAACAAGGAAAGAAATGCCGGTGATGGATGGGCATAGAAAACAGCTTAAGAGGAAAGAAAAAATGGTTACTGCTTCCTTTTAAATGTATTACTATAATTACACAATTTGAAATGGATACGAATATTTATTTAACAAAAGCATATTGATCACTTACTATGCATCAGGGATAAGGGATTCTGTGCAGACAAGATAGACAATGTTCCAGACATCTTGAAAACTACCGAAGGCTCTAGATAAAGTAAGTTTCTTTAAACTTCCCCAAATTTATGTGACATTTCCCGTGTTTTTGTTTTTGATTTTTTTCATTTCTACAGGATTCTTTGGCCAGGACTCCCTCTGCCTTTTTCTCCTATACCCAGTCCAGATGCAAAACTCAGCCCCATCACTAGTCTCTGCAACTGATTCTTCTATGAAGCTTTTTCTAAGTTTTGCAGGATTTAAGACAGATTTGGAATCATAAGAAGCAGTTACATTTTCCACTAAGTAGATCATTCTCTTCTCCCTGTATTTTTTTTTTTTCCTTTGCGGAGCAAAGATGGACAGGTGCACAGCTTCAGAAGGGTGCTCCATTTAAAGAACCATCCTCAAAAGGCACTTGGGATAACAAAGAGCGTAATAATAGTAAGTACAATGATCATCATTCTAATGACCGTCCTGTTACATCTATCTCCACTCTGTGCATTCCACAGGTCCTGTCCCGCCTGTCTGTATACGGCACTGTCCCCACCTTCAATATTGCCCTCTCCTATTGAATTTCAATCACTTACAGAAGTATCATGTGGAAAATAACACAGGTAATCAAGTCTCTCTATTAAAATCAGTTCAAAGGGAAACCATATAAATTATTCTAAATTCACAGAAAGATTGCTCACATCCTGAAATAAATTGATCTCTCTCAATAGTTCAATAAAGAAAAACTGATCCAGTCATGTAAGTGGAATACAAAGTGACTTTTTTTGTTCATATATAGATTTCTAATACGTTCCCATCCAGCCTCTTACTCTCCATTTCTATCAAGCATAAATCTTTTGATTTTAAATAGCAGGCACCAAAAAAGAAATGAGAACAATACAGCTTTTACATCTTTTAGGTGACATGTTCCATAAACCTTAAATTTGATGAAAATTTTTGTGAGTTTCTAGTGTAGTTATTTGAGTCACTCTAATGAAATAAGACTTGAAGTTCAGAAAAGTAAAATCATAGTGTATTAGGGAAAGTGTCACTTAGAAAATTTATGTTTAATATATAAATCCAACCAGCTGCCTCAGACATCATGATTTAACATAATGACGGTAGGGTAGACAAGAACCACACCTACGTAATTTTCCTAGTGATTTGTCTGTATTGGTTCCAATTTGATACTTTAAGGATTTATTAGAGTTATTTGAAAAGTATTTAGATGTTTCGTATAGATGAACATCCCTAGGGAAGGAATAAGCAAACTATCAGTTTGTACATTCAAAACACAAGTTAATGTTAGCTACAACTATTATGCGATCATAAAACCCTGGTAAGACAGGCAAGACAAAATGAGAGACCACTTGCTTCTCTATTATATGTCACAGTGGAGAATGTTTCAAGAATAATTGAAACCTTGTAAAGAATGAAAGAAGGAGGAATAAAAACTGGGTATCCAAAGAGAAGAATCAGTTTGTTTCAGGCTTTTCAAATACTTGACAGCTAAAGGCAATTTTAATAGATGTGAGAATCTGACTTTTAATCATTCTGAGTACGGATAGCACTTGGGGTATTAAAATAATTTTCAGTATAGGAAAGTAAAAACCATCATCAAAAAGAAAGGAACTATTTCAAGAAGGACTACCATTGGGGAATATCATTTTTACCTTTAGAGCTTACCATGTTTAGTTTCATTTCCCTGAAGCATGTGAGAACGCTGGCGTAACAAACACAATACTTATACAAATAAGGTTTTGTTCGCGTTTTTAGCCAAATTAATTTTTAGGTAAGTAGTTGCTTTTACCATATACATGGATCCTGTACTAAACCATCCATAATCAGACATTACATAAGAAGGTAATGTTTTTTCTGTGAACGCTGTGGACTCAGTCTAACTGCGTGTACTCAAATATCCCCATTGCTTTACACATCAGTGCTCTCAAATGGGTAATATGGATCTGAGCCAGAAGACTATCGGCTCTTTTCAACTTAGTTCTAGTTGCTAAGGAAAAGAAATCATGTCTACATATAATCCTAAATATACAATTTGAGGATCTTCTAGCAGAGCCCTACATCTGTGATGGAAAGACGTAATGTTTTCTTTAAAGGTAAATAACCCTAGGCTGTTGTAAACCATGAAAAGTAAGCACGATGCCTTTACTCACACGGCTGACATATACTTTTCTTTGTTTAATTAATTAATTAATTAATTTATTTATTTTTTGCAGGTTTTGGCCGGGGCTGGGTTTGAACCCACCACCTTCGGCATATGGGGTCGGCGCCCTCCTTCTTTGAGCCACAGGCGACACCCTGTTTAATTTATTTTAATAGAATTCATCTTTTCAGAGTAGTTTTAGGTTCACAGTAAAATTGAGAGGAATGCACTGGGATCTCTCCCATCCCTCCCACCTTCCCGGACGCACAGTCTTTCTGCTGTCAACACCCCAACAGAGCAGGACTGTGCTTACAATTGATAAACCTATCTTGACCCATTGAATCACCTGAAGTTCATGGTTTACATTAGAAATCACTCTTGGTATTGGATGTTCTTTGGGTTTGGACAAATTTTTAATGACATGTATCTACCATCAAATATCCAACAGAATAGTTCAGATGTCCTGACCATCCTCAGTGTTCCACCTGTTAATCGTTCCTCCCCCTCAACCCCTACCAAACACTAATCTTTTTATTATCTCCATGATTGCCTGGTCCAAAACATCACATAGTTGGAATCATGGAATTTGCAGCCTTTGCAGATGGAATTCTTTCATTTAGTAACATATTTTTAAGATCGCTGTAGGTATTTTCATGGCTTCATATCTCATTTCTTTTTAGCACTGACTAATAACCCATTGTCTTGGTGTACCACTGTTTATTTAATCTGCTACAGGACATCTCACATAGTTTCGAGTTTGGGCAATTATAAACATCAAGGAGCACAACTGCTGGATCATACAGCAAGAATATGCCTAGCTTTGTAAAAAAACTGCAAACTGTCTTCCAAGGGGGCTGTCCCATTTTGCCCTCTAACTGTCTATTAATGGAGTTTATTTTGCTCCAAATCCTCTCCAGCATTTGTTAGTTTTGGTGTCCTGCATTATGGCTATTCTATTAGGTGTATAGTGGTATTTCATTGTTGTATTTATTTGTATTTCCCTAATGACCTACGATGTGGAGCACCCTGACAGATGCTTATTTGTCATCTGTATATCTTTCTGGGTGCCCCGTCTCCAGGACTTTGCCCTACTTTATAATTGGGTTGCTTCTCCTTATTTAGCGCTAACTAACAATAGTTCAGATGGCAGTCTTTTATCAGATATGTGCTTTGCAAGCATTTTTTCCCAGTTTGTGGCTTGTCTTTTCTTTCTCTTGGCCTTGTCTTTTGCATAGCAGAAGTTAATTTTAATGAAGTTCAGATCATCAGTTATTTCTGTCACAGGTTTCTGGTGTTATATCTGAAGAGTCATTGCCAAACCCAACATTGTCTAAATTTTCTCCTCCGTTATCTTCTAGAAGTTTTATAGTTTGCATTGTATATTTAGATTTTTGGTGCATTTTAAGTTAACATTTTCAAGGAGTATAAAGTCTGTCTAAATTAATTGATTAATTTATTTATGATTCATTAATTTCAGAATATGGGGGTAAAAAGTTTGAATTACATGGATGGCTCTTGTCCTTCTTGGTCAAAGCTATAAGGCTGTTCATCACCCTGCTAACCTATATCATACCTGTTGCTGCAGCACCATTTATTGAAAATCTTTTCTCCATCTTTTCTTCATTGCATTGTGTGCTCCTTTGTTAAAGATCCGTTTACCACATTCATGTGAGTTCACTCCTGAACTTTCTTTTCTGTTCCGTTGATCTATTTGCCTGATCTTTTCCCCATATAACACTGTCTTGAGAACAGTAGCCTCATAATAAGGACGATAATGTCAGCACTCTGACTTTATTTTCCCCTCCAACATTGTGTTCAATATTCCGGGTCTTTCGCCTCTCCATATAAACTTTAGAACCATTTTGTGTATACCCATACAATAACTTGCTAGGATTTTTATTGGAATTTCCTTGAATCTATAGATCAAGTTGGGTAGAACAGATATCTTGACAATATTCATCATAGATAAAATACCCTATCTAGGACATGGGATGTTTCTCCAGTTATTTAGTTCTTCTTTGATTTTTTTTTAATCAGAGTTTGGTAGTTTTCCTCGCGTAGTCTTGTGATCTCTATTTTCTTAGATTTATGCCTAAGGATTTCATTTGGGAGGTTACTAACATAAGTGGTATGTTTTATTTCAAATTCTTCTTCCTCATTGCCAGTATTTTAGAAAATAAATGACCTTTATATATTAACCCTCTATCCTCTACCTTGGTATAAACACATCTTAGTTGTAGCAGGGTTTTTGTTGATTCTTTTACATTTTATACATAGACAATTATGTCATCTGTGAACAAAGAACATTTTATTTCTTCTTTTCCATTCAGTATACTTTGTATTTCCTTTTTCTGTATTATTTCATTAGGAAGATTTTCCAGTGTGAAAGGGAGTACCTACGTCTTGTTTTTGATTTTAGCAGGAAAGATTCTAGTCTCTAACCATTACATATGAAATTAATTATAGGTTCTTTTTAAATATTCTCTATAAAGTTGAAGATGTTCTCCTTGGTTCTTAGTTTACTGAGAGTTTTGTCATAAATGAATGTTGGTTTTAGTCAATATTTTCTCTGCATCAATAGATATGATTATGCCTTTTTTTCTCTTTTAGCCTTTTGATGTGATATGAATAACATTAATTGATTTTAAAATGTACCAGTTTTGCACACTCAGGATAAATCTCATTTACTTATGATATGATTTTTTGTACATTATTAGATCCCATTTGCTAATATTTTTTGAAGATTTTTGTATCTATATTCTTAAGAGATACTGTTTATGTTTTCTTATATAGTTATTTTTAATTTTTTCTTGTAGTGACTTTGTCTGATTTTGGCATTAGAGTAATGCTGGTTTAATTGAATGAGTTAGGACATAACTCTTCTCCCTGCTAGTAGAAATTGCAGAGAACTGGTATAATATATTTCCTAAATGTTTGATAAAATTCACTAGTCCATTTGCCTGGATCTGATTCTTTGTCTTCTGGACTCAATGCTTTCTCTTTGGAAAGGTTCTTAATTATTGATCTAATTTCTATAACAGACATAAACCTACTTAATTTATTTTTTCTTGTGTGCATTTTAAGATTATGTTTTTCAAGGAATCGGTCTTTTTATTGGTGGGGAACCTGCAAATAAACCTAGGGCTCTAGGTGGCTTTCTAGGTCTTTAAGTGTGGTCTTTTGACTAAATCCAAATTTTTTAGAGCAAATTTTCATATTAAAAGATGTGAAGTAGAAAAAGGTGAAGTTTTTCTTGTCTCCTTTGGTGCTTGAAAAAGAGCAATCTTGCGATCAGAAGGCCATAGGATCTCCACCCCTGCCAGTTATGTTTTGTCCTGTATTTCGTTTTCTTAGCTTGGGAGGAGTCTTACTGATTCTACTGATCTTTTCAAAGAACCAGATTTGGTTTCATTGATTTTTCTGTATTTACATTGTGTTTTCAATAAAACTGATTTCTATCCTAATTCTTATTATTTTTTTTTCTTCTGTCTACTCTGAATTTAATTTGCTTATCTTTTATCTAGTTTCTGAAGTGGAAAGTTATATTATTGATTTGAGATCTACTTTCTTTCCTAATATATGTTTTCAATGCTATAATTTCCCTTTAACCACTGCTTTTACTGCATCACATAAATTTTGATAAGTTACACTTTCTTTTATAAGTAGTGCAAAATATTTTTTAATTTCTCTTTAGATTTCATTAATGATCCATATGTTATTAGAATGTGTTGCTTAATCTTCAAATATTTTGGGATCTTCCAGCTATTTTTTGCTATTTATTTCTAGTTTAATTGTATCATGTTTTGAGAGCAGAAGTTGTGTGATTTCTATTTTTGTTTGTTTGTTAAGAGTATTTTATGGACCAGAAGATGATCTGCCTTGGTGAGTGTTTGATATGTGCCTGAGAAGAATATCTATCCTACTGCTATTGGATAAAGTACTTCATGAATCTCCAGTGTATCCAGGTGATGGAGTGTGTAGTTCCGTTCAACTGTGTCCTGTCAAACAGATATCCTGCTTACTGGATCTGTCCACTTCTGACAGAGTCTTGTTGAGGTCTCCAACTTTAATAGTGGATTCATCTATTTCTCTATGAATTTCTATCAATTTTTGCCTCACATTTCTGCTCCCCACTGATAGGCATCCTTGGAGAATTGACCACTTTATCATTATGTAACCACACTCTTTCTCTCTGATAAGTTTATTTGCTGTGAGGCCTGCTCTGTCTGAAATTAGTACAGCTTTCTCCATTTTTTTGATTTCATTTATTATTGTATATATTTCTCCATCCAGTTACTTTTAATCTGTGTGTGTATTTGAATTAAAGTGGGTTTCTTGTTGACAGCATATACATATTTGTGTCTTCTTTGACAATCTCTTTTAATTTGTGTATTTAGACCATTGACATTTATAAAGTCAAATCTTTCTTAAAGATTTTTTTAAATAGTTGGATTAATATCTACCATATTTGTTATTGTTTTCTACTTGTTGCTCTCATTTTTTAACCCTATTTTTGTCTTCCATTCTTTTTCAGCCTTCTGCAGTTTTAATTGAGCATTATCTATGATTCCATATTCTCTCCTTTATTATCATAACAGGCATACTTTTTTTTAAACTTTTTCAATGGTGACCCTAGAATCCGCATTCTACATGTATAACTAATGCAAGTCTATTTTCAAATAATACCATACCACTTAACTACCTTTTAACAGAAAAATAATTCTAATTCCTCCTTTTATCCCTTGTATTATTGCTGTCATTCATTTTACTTACATATGAATATATATATGTAAACATATACAATCAAATACATTGTTGCTATAAATATTTTGAATAAACTCTTTTTTTGTTAAGTCAATTAAGAATAAGAGAAGTAAGTTTTATACTTTCCTTATTCCTTCTCCGATGCTCTTCTTTTATTTTTAGGTAGATTCAAGTTTCTGACCTATATAATTTTCCTTCTCTCTAAAGAACTTCTAACATTTTTTTCAGGCACATCTAATGGCAGCAAATTCCCTCTGCTTTTGTTTTGTTTTGTTTTTAAGGAAATCTTTATCTCTTCCTCACGTTTAAAGGATAACTTTACAGGACGTAGAATTCTAGGGTTTTGTTTTTTCTTTCAACAATTTCCATATTTATTTTTTGGCTTGAGTTTTCTGCAATTTAAATAGAATATGCCTAGATGTAGGGTCTTCCTGTTCTCTGAGCTGCCTAGATCTGTAATTTGGTGTCTGACATTAATTTGGGGAAAGTCTAACTCATTATTTTTTCAAATGTTTTTCTTTCTTTCTCTTTCTTTTCTTCTTCTGAGTATGTCCAGCTACTTATTTTTTTTTTAGTTATGTCATAGTTCTCTGATACGCTCTTCTACTTCTGTTTCCCTCATCTTTTTTCTCTTTACTTTTTAGTTTTGGAGGATTTAACTGAGATATTCTCAAGTGCAGAGATTCTTTCCTCAGCCATGTCTAGTCTAGGAAAACATTCATCAAAGACATTATTTTTGTTACAGTTCTTTCTTGTCTTTATAGCATTTATTTTTATTTTTTCTTAGAATTTCCATCACTCTGCTGACACTGCCCACATATTTTTGTACGCTATTTTATTCATTAGAGTTCTAATCATATTAGTTATCATTTAAAAGGTATTTCTATATCATATTCTCAACAACTCTGTCATATCTACTTATAGTTCCAATGCTTTCTCTGTTTCCTCAAACTTTGTGGTTTTCTTTTTTTCTGTTTTTCAGTGTGCCTTGTAATTATTTTGTGATAGCCAGACATGATGTACCTGATAAAAGGAACTGCAGTAAATAGGCCTTCAGTAGGTGTTGGGGAGGGAAAGGGTGTACTATGTGTGATTAATTCTCAGTCTTTTAGTGAACCTGTGCCCTTGGACTGTGAACTTCACAAGTGTTTCTCCCTCCACCCCAGAGGGAGAGTGATGGCTAGAGTGATGGCTGCAGTTGGATATTTCCCTTTCTTCATGTGGCAGTTCAGAGGGGGAAAAAAAATAAGTATTTCCTTTTCCCAGGTTAGTTAGGCTCTGATAAAACTCCAGGTTAGTCTCTGGTTAAAAAATTAAATTTCTCCCTAGGGAAGCCCTGTTAAGAGGAACAGGATGCTCTGACATATTTCTAGTTTGTTCCTTTCGCCCTCCCATGTTGGAAACACACGATATGCCTACTATTCATTGTGAAAACCTGGGAAAGCACCTGGAGATAAAACTCAAAAAAAAAAATGTGGGGACCACCCTCTGAGTGAATTCCCTAGTATTTTTGACTCTCAGGCTAATCCACACTGAGTCTCCAGGAGTGCATCAGTGACAGTTTAGGTTTTCTTATCCCCGCACCTGTTCCCATAGTGATTTCAGCTTATGAATTTCTGCTCCAATAAGTTGTGATTCTCTGTATCTGCTGAACTATTTCCTCAATCTGGGGGAGTTGTGATTCTCTATATCTGCTGAACTATTTCCTCAATCTGGGGGAGTTGTGATTCTCTATATCTGCTGAATTATTTCCCCAATTTGGGGTGGTGGTAGTAGTGCTTTGCCCTATGACCTTACTTCTCTTACAGGTCTAAGAATAGTTGCTGATTTTTTTCAGTTAAACTTCTTATCTGTTGTTAGGAATCAGGAACAGTTTTCAAGCTACTGACATGCTGGACCAGAAACATATGCTTTTGAAATATCATTTATATGTAATAATAACTTACTAAGCATTTACATATGCATTAGCACCATGCTAAGTATTGAGCACAGAGACTTCGTAGCTTCTTTAGATTTGGGTATGTACTCTAGCGTTAGCGTTTATGCATGACTTTGGGCAAATGAAGTGGGCTATGAATGCTTTTTTACCAAATTTATTGGAAATAATACTTGAGCTAAAAATTATAAACTTGTTTACATACCTAATATATTATAAGTGCTAATTATCTTTTTTTTTAATGGTAGTGTTAGCATTAAAAGAGTCTCACTTTCACAGATTAACTGCAACTCCCACACGATAGTGGAGGAGAAAAACAGAAATTTGGGGAAGGTATGTGCCTCCAATCTTTTCCCTTTAGCTCTCGTCCTCAGCATATCTTTTCATTAGGACACTACTTGATTTTCTCCACTTTCACAGTGTCTAAAGTTTTTTGAAGATACATGATGGTTCCCTCCTGAGTTATGGCACCACTTCGTAGCAGAATTCTCATTCTCTTTACACATTAATACTGAGGATGGCTGAACATGGAGCTTCTGTCATCAAAACTTGGGTTTAAAAAAATGTGTAGGTAGAATATAAGCAGCACCAAAAACATGTCTATAATTGTCCATTGGTCCTTCCTCAGATCTGTTCTCTACCACAGGGATCTAGCTGATTCCTAAAATTTGCATTACTGGGGCTCCTTTGCCAACAATGTTTAGGCTGGGGTTTTGTAAAGGAGAAATACTGGTGGGAGCTGGGAGGGCTGGGGGAGTGGAGGAGTTGGGATGTTTTTACCTGTTGTCCACGTCGTATCATCTCCAGCTGTGGACGCTACCCTGATGGTCCTATCCTGGACCAGGCAGCCTACCTCCTGGCTTTGGTTACACTCTACCCTCCTCTACACCCTTTAGCCCCATCCCCACTACTCTTTCCTCCTGATCTTCATCTCTGGGTTGCCTTACTGGCCAATGTATAGAAACTTTCAGCACTGTTACCATGAGTTCCACATACTGGCCCCACTGTAGTGAACTACACCATAGAATTTTATTTTCTTAAGTAAATCCTGATTCTATCAGAATAGGATTTTTCTATTAAATCCATGATTTCACATATGAGTACGTGATTAAATTATGAAAGAACAAGATTTTAGTGTCATCCATCAAAAATGGTTTATTTTTAAAAGCTGATTCTTGCATACCCTTTCCACTAGAAAATAACTCCACTTCCCACATATTCCAAACTACAACAAAGTGCCCAGAGCAGAAGGCCTCTTGATCTTCCCAGTAATTTTATTGGACTACCTTACCATGATTAAACTTTGCCACTTCAAAATGCTTTTGAAACTAGAATAGATACTTGCAATAATATTTTTGATTTGGAGTTTTTCTGAATTTTAATATCTTCCTTTATTTTTTTCTAGTAAAGTAAGCCTTTCATTTGAGCTACTTTTTACCTGAGAAATACACCACCGGTTATTACATACCTTACAGGTAGTTTCAAAGATTTAAACACAACTTTAATTATGTACATTCTAAGAAACTTTAATGTAGGTCTTAAAGATTAGTTTTATCAAATATTTTAAGTAGATAACCATCTCCCACAACAGTAGTACCTCTCCTCGAAAAATATAAAGACTTCTCAGTGGTATATGAGTGGAAGTTGACCTAGCTATGAAAGGATTTTACTTTACTGAATATCATTTTGTGACTTGAGGATCTCACCTGTTAAATGTATTGAAACTCGCATTGAGTCTGCTGAAGAATGTGCTTAGTTATCAATCACTGGCTAGTTTCTCTGAAGACAAGTTTGCTGAGTTTCACACCTATAAAACTTGTTATTTTAGCGCACTGCCTTCAACCATCTGATACAGAGTTGCAGTATATTATTTGCAAAATGCCTATAAAAAACTTTAGTTTACAGTTCTTATTAAAACTTGTACTTTTTTTTTTCTTGGAGTTTTTGACCAGTGCTAGGTTTGAACCTGCCACCTTTGGCAGATGGGGTTGGTGCCCTACTCCTTTGAGTCACAGGTGCTGCCCTAAAACTTATACTTTAAAAATATATATATTTTATGAGAATATAATCTTTCTTATCAAAAGTCCTAAAAGCATTTAAGGATCATATCCTTCCATTTTGCATCATTCAATGGCTGGCAGCTACCACGAGACTCCTCAACACTACCAATTGTGTGCGTTCCTTATTCAAACAAATTAGACTTTCGGATTTCCTTCCCACCACCCCTCCACCTTCCCCCATCTCTGCTTAAAACTTCAAGACCCTCAGTTCCTCTTTATGCCCCATTTATACCTTGATTTCCACCTTAGCTTGCTGGTCCAGACTAGGTCATCCATGTTTCCTGTTTCTACCATGGATATCTGATAATCTTTCTTACAGCTACACGTCGAAGCAATGGAAATGCCTGGCTACTTTCCATCTCATTTCTCTGCATTTTTCTGTATTTTTTAGATGAAAAGCTTCAGAATACGTGTGTGTGTGTGTGTGGGAAAAGGAAAGATACCATAGATTTTCATCTGAAATGTTGATGACTCATACTTATGTAGTTGGTCTAACTTGAGATTGAAATGACCAATACTGTGGCACACACCTAATAAATGTCACTCGTTATTTTTATTATTATTTCCACATGTGAAGAAAGTTCCTGAGTGAAGAAAGGAGTTGAAAAAGACTTCAAGGAAAAACAGGTGATAGCTCTGACCTTTGTGTTAAAAGCACAGAGGGCTCTTTCATGGTTCTCAGATAGAAGATGTCATAGGAAGAAATCAAAGAAATTGAAACAATATTCATGGTTCGCTGTTAGTGAAAACACTTTTGGTGAGAACTGTTGAGACGTGGGACTTTATAACTTTGATCTGTTTTACTTAATTTTATTTTTACCTTTTGTTTTTTTTTTTTTTTTTTACTTTGTGACTAGCAGTAAAACTGAAACACAAGTCTATTTTCTCCAGAAACTAAATGGAAGAATATCTGTAAAATCACATTCTGACCCTCACTTGCGGTGTGACCTTGGACAGTTACTTAACCTCTCTGAGGCTCCATTCCCTATTTGGAGAAATTATTTGAGAAATTATTTCTTAATGAGAATAATACAATCTATTTATCAGAGTAGTTCAGAAGATTAAATGAAGTAACAGTGAATGCTCCTAGTATAATATTAAATGCTTCCCTATTTGCCATCCAGAGCTCTCCTCCAAAAAAAAAAAAAAAAAAATTGCATTAACAATGTTTTCCTTTGTGATAACTTTAAAAGAATAAACTCAAATTGGTGTCGAGTAACTCAATTATTATCTTCATGAGACTAATCAAAAGCCAAATGATTAAATATCTGCTAATGTTTATCTTCATTTTTACAAACTAAAAAGATAATTAGATTGTGCATTTGGTATTGTCTAGACAAAAAGCAGGTAGTAGTTTGGTCTCCCTGAACCGTTGACACGTTCAGTGGAGTCCAGGTGATTTTCCTAAAAAGCCACTGAGATTCAGCTATGGAAAGAAACTGGCAACAGCTGAAGCAGCCATGGCCACAGGGCTGTGTGCACAGGAGGGTGTTGTGACCTGACCTTCTGAGGACGTGAGGGCAGCATCAGGTCGTGTGGCTTCCAGAACTAGTTTACCAAGGAATTTATGAAAGTCCTGAACAATCTCTCTAGACTAGATGTTATCGATAAAGGAGAAGAATTTTGTAATTTAAGTCATCTGTTATTTTTATTTGGAATTTTTGAAACAATCTATACATTGCACCCCTTTCCCCTTTAAAAACAAAAACAAAAAACCTAGTGTTATTGTTGTGGCATTGCATTGGCATTAAAAATTTTGATCCATTCAGCAAATAAGCAAAAATGAGTTCAGGGGAGGAGTGAGGGGGATGTGTGTGCTCTCCCTTCATGGGTACAATGTAAGGGTATATGGCATGTTTCCAGGGTGCAGGACACAACTACAATAGGGACCTTACCTAACAAATGCAAACATTGTAACCTAATTGTGTGTACCCTCCTGTTAATTTCAAATGTAAAAAAAAAAAAAAAAAAGAATTCAGCTCTTAGTACCTGCCAGGAAGTGCGGCCAGAGATGAGGACGCAAACAGAACAACTGCTCACACAAATTATGGAGATTAAATGGAAATGAATCCCCTGGAACTGGGTCACCAGGGTTCATGTTCTTCCTCTGCCACTTACTACCTGTGTGACCTGCCTTGTGTTCTTCCCTGGAGAGTTGTCGGTGTTCATAGACAACTTTGTATGAGTAAAAATAAAGTGCAGTTTTGTTACACTTGTGAGATTGCCCATTCCTGTTCCTGCTGTATAAGACGGTTTCTGCTAATACATAGTGGTAGAAGAATATTGTAAGAATTTTGAAAGTAACATTTGATGACTAACATGGGTGAAACAATGCAATAGAAATAGAAACAGAACCTTATGAAAAATAATCGATTCGTTTTGCCTTGGGAGGGAGGGTCTGAAAGGTTTTACAAGAGAAAATGGTATTTGGACAACTATTATTGGGTGAACAGAAGTTTGGCAGAAAAAAAGGAGCAAAGAGCAATCCAGGATGAGGAAAGAGCATACGTGGGTACTCAG
This sequence comes from Otolemur garnettii, assembly GCF_000181295.1. Taxonomy (NCBI): domain Eukaryota; kingdom Metazoa; phylum Chordata; class Mammalia; order Primates; family Galagidae; genus Otolemur; species Otolemur garnettii. The sequence goes on from NW_003852399.1 coordinate 13,292,935, forward strand.
AGTAACGGAAGTGATGATGTGAGGAAGGAGGGGAGGAAGCACTTAACCCAAACTCAGAGACACCTGTCATCCCAGGGCGTGGGTAGAGTTTCTGCCACTGCCCCGCTCCTACCTGGCAGGGAGGGCACAGGGAGGACCACGCCCCCACCCCTCACCTCTTGCCCTTATCATATTCATTTAGACTTTATTGACTTGTTGACTTAGAATATTTTACCTCTCTCATTACAAATTTGTTTTTTGTTTTTTTTAAACTGTTATTTGCTCAGCTATCTTGTACCCATCTCTCTCTCTAATGTATTTCCCTGGAAGGTTATTTGAAAAAGACAAATAAATAGAAAATTCAATTTTAAGAAGACTTTGGATGAAGGTTAAACTAGTGATTATTCACCATCTTTCTTTGACAGCCATATAAGAGTTTCTTCTTATTTATTTACTTGTTTATAGAAGTATATTGATTTGGGTTTGCGTTCTGTATTTTTTGCTTTTCCTATCACCACCAGCAAGATCATTTGAAGGATGGCTTCTCCATATGAATGTGTGTTTAACAAAAGAAATCTATACACTTCAAAGATTAACTGACTCATCTCCTTATTACTGGTATTAAAGAGGAAAATTCAAATCCATAGACGGCTGACCATAAGCAAGAAATATTCAGCCTTCTTCATACCTAATGAGGCAACTTTTTTTCTTTTTTTGTGGACAAGTGTTCCCCATTAATTCCTATTGATAAACGGTATATGATTAATACCTATTGATAAATGAGTATAGTCAAAAATGACTGTGTTCAAATAACTGTTAAATGGTCAGAGGAAATCTGTGTATGCCAGTTAAAAATCCTTTCTGGAATACCTGCATGGTTTGCACGTTGCTGTTGTTTTTCTGTGTCCTTCAATATAAGAGCTTAGCTCGGTGGTTTTCAACCAGTGTCCTACAGCACCCTGGTTTGCTGGGAGAGGATCTTAGGTGTGCCTTGAAAATTTTTAACAATCATTAATAAAATCATTTTTGAACAAAGTTCAAAGCACAGTAAGTATATTCCTTTTTTTTCACTCTTTTTTTTGATTGACATAATTTAAGTGTCTTACAGAAGTTTAACTATAGGTTCGAGGGTGCCATCAAATAAAAAAGGTTGGAAAACACTGGCTTAGATGTTGAGAGCTGAGGGAGATCAATATCAAGCAGACCCGTCTTTAATTTCTAGGCATGTCATTCTCCAACTGTGTGGCATTGGTCAAATATTTAACTTAATTGATCCCTGATTTCTTCATCTGTTACATGGACAAAAGATAATAGTAGCTATCTCTTTGTGTGATTGCAGGAAAGTAAATAAAATCTGGAAAGCCATCAGCATGGGGCCTGCCCATAGTAAGGGCTCAAATAATGTAATCTGGTGTTGCCATTATTAACTCATATTAGTTTTTGTTACTGAAAAATAAGTATATCGCTTTATTTCTCGACACAGTTAGTGAATCTTAGCATCACAGAAGAATAAAAACTTGATTTTTCTCATTGCAAGATCTCACAAAAGAAGGGAAGAGTTATTTTTTAAAAACAGTTTATACTTCAAGGCAAAGGGTCATCTTTCTTTTTATTCCGATGTTCCTTCTTTAACATGAAGCTAGAAAAACACTTTCATCCCAGCTCTATCCTCTAAATGAGTCACCCTCCTGATGACTTTTAACCACTCTCTCTCCCACTCCACTGTGTTACTCTCTTAATAGATACCCCAACTCCTGAGTCACTAAATCTGTTGCTCAGAGAGCAGCCAGAGTGATGATTCTGCAACACAGTTCAGATCATATCATGCTCCAATTCAAATCCCTCCTACAGCTGCCCATTTTATCTGGAACAAAATTCAAAGCCTTCCCTCTTGCAAAACCCAGCTCCTGGGTAACCTCTGTCCTTGTATTCTATCACTTTCTGTGCCTTCGCGTCATTGTTTACCACAGGTCATTTCCACACTGACCCCAGGACAGTTGCACTTACTGCCCACTTCCTGGAATTCCCCTTCCTCTGATGTCCACAAAGGTGGCAGGGTCTGTCTACTCAGGTGCTTTCCTTAAAGACACCTTCTTTTCTATTGCAACTAGCATAAGCCTCTCTCCCTTTATGCTGGTTCATTTTTCTCCAGAATCTCATTTCAAGTTTATGTGATACCCATGGCAGTATCCCCAGCTCCTTGTAACTGGGTTTCACGTATAGCAAGTACTCAATAAGTATTTTTGAATCAATAAATGAATGTTCTACTTTAGAAAATAATTACTTTTGTACATGTTTGCAGCTTATTCACTTTTCTAGGCCACTGCTTCTTAACTTAAAATGATTAGCATGTACCACACATGTTAAACAAAACAGTTTGTAACTTAATAAACACAATATTTATTACGATAACCTAAGGCATTTTTGCATGGAACTTCCATAATACTAACCAATCAATTACTACAGAAAAATTCTCAGCTCTATGTTGTGGCTCAATTGTGGTACTTAGTAAAGTGAGGAAAACGAAGTTCATAGGATGTCTACGGAATGATAAATCCTAATCAAAGTCCAATCTTGTTTGAATGAAAGCTCTGGCTGTAACTCATTTACTACAAGGTAAAGCGTAGGTCATCCCTCTGTCGTTAGATAAATACATCATTCTTGTTGACCATCTGAAGGCACCATGCTTTTTTCCACAAATACCCTCACTAAGCTGAAAAGTAACTTTCAGACCTGTGTTATTTATTTGGTAAAGAATAAGCTGTTCCTAGCAAACATATCAGATCCAGCATCCTTAACGAAAATCTCAAACGAAAATATGTCAGATTTCCTGTGGCTCTCTTTTCTGTTGACCATATATTCACAAGTAAGGAAGAAACCACGGTTTAGGCACTCAGCTACCATCCGACGTCATCTCAAACCGTTCTCTACGCTGATCTCTCTGGCCACCTCCACCAGCGTGTTTACGTGAGGCCAGCTGTTTACAAAGTCTTCAGTCTACTCAGGCGCAGATCTATTCTCCACTCTGCCTCTCACCAGGCCAGCTTACCTCGTGCCAGTGGTCCTTCACTGTAAGAAAATGTCCTCGCTGATAATGACGCAGAGGCCTCGGTGACCCCCCCAAGGGGCTACTTTTCTCTCAGGCCCTTCCCTGTACCAGCCTCACCTTTCTCTCTCAATTCCTTTTGGAGCAGAGAAAAGTCACAATAAAATGACTCAATCAGGTGGCAGTTTTCTTTGTAAAAGAAAGTTTGCGGTGAGACATAACCACATTTGAAAGCCTTTTTCTAATTCACTAGGTTTGTAGTCTTAGATAAATCGCCTAACTTTCTCAATCTTCACTCCGTTGCTGGAAATATCAAAACAATGTACTTATCTCAGTTGCAGGAAACATACTGGACTGGAAGGCACAGAGCACAGAGCACGTGTCAGCAGGTGGTCGGGGGTTTGGTGATGATTATGAACAATGCCTGGTGGAGAGTGTGCCGTTAGTAATTGTTACTTCTCTTCCTACCCTTGGTGCAGATAGAGTTTCTCCACAAAGCCTCTTATCCAGTGCCCTTATCTGCCAAACAAACTGCCCCCCCTCTGCAGTGAAGCCCTTTCCAGGAGCGTTCAAGTCCAAGTAACTTTAGTGTTTCTTTCCAACCACACGGTCTCCTGTGGAGGCCATTTGGTAATCACACTCTGAAAATGAGGCAGAGTTCAGATATTTTTGCTGCATTTTATGGGCACAAATACCTCAAACTCAGTAAACACTTTCACTGCCATGTAGAGCAAAGCGTACTGAAGGCTTGATACGACACATTCCTGCAGTCCTTAAAAAAATGAAAGGAAGCCAAAAAAAGTTAAATTTTTAAAAATCTGGGCTAACAGTGATGGAGCATGATTAAAACAATCATTACTCTGATAGCAGTTCCAGCTGCTTTATTTTTCCTGTGGGCAATGATATTAAACCTCCTGGGATTAATATGAAGACATTTCTGGAGCACAGAAGGCCAACTCTGATGCCAGCCTAAGTTCCTTAAGACTATTGTTTACAGTAAGAACAGACAGTCTCAGTAATATGCGATCCAGAAGCATCTGTCTTGTATGAAGACATGTACACAGATTGAGATTAAGGTGCTATTACAAAACAGTAAGGGCTTCGTAATCAAACCTGTGACACAGCAGGTAAATTTATCCTGACAAGGTAACGAATGATAAGGCTTTGGTGGGAGTGCCAGGTAAAACCAATTATCCCCAGCTTGACATGACAGTTCACTGAAAATGCCTCCCAGGACTCACCCTCTTTTCTGAGGCGGATATTTTTCTTTCTGGGCATGGTTCTGATTTGGGATGTTCCTGGTTGTTTTTCTTTTTAGAAATTCAGATGTAGCCATTGTTTTAAAAGACTCCAAATGTGTCACCCTGATGTATCCTTTTAGGACAGGTCTATTATAAAACAAGTCAGTTATTTCCTGGAATGGGACCAATACAAAGAACAATCCTAAACCCTAACTCTTTGCAAACATTTCCCTGAATGCGTGGCATTCACTGCTATTTGTTTAAACAAGGGCACTGCAGTTGTACCCAGAGAGACGACTAGAAATCGGAATGTGCCATGTACATGTATCTTTCAAAAGAGGACTTGATAATTCATGACTCACATTCACTAAATTTGCACTGTGTCATTTTACCTATTTATAAGGTGATACGCCTATAATTAAGCAATCTTTAAAGACTGTTTTGGGTTTCAATTCGGGATGAAGACGCCAGCCTTCTCTCAGGTAGCTAGGTAAGCACAGGAGTAGCCATACAGTGGTGGTCTGTGCGGCAGGCTGTGGACACAGGAAGTTCTCTTCTTGTCCTTAGCTTTATTTCTGGGTTAAACACCATTAATCGGCCATTCATTCACTATTAGGCTGGTTTACGCAGTTGGGCCTGGGTGAGGATGAGCCCTAGAATCAGATACCCAGCCCACCATTCAGCAGAGCAATGTTCCACACTGTATTTTTGGTTACTTCAACTCCTCATCCATAAAATTAGTCACATGAGGGAATTTCTATAAACCTCAATTTCCTAATTTGTAAACGGGAATGGAAACACCTCTTTTATAGAACTGTTGTGATGATTAAATGCAATAATTATGTGAAGTGCTGGCATATGATTCAAACCCAGGAAATTAGAATTTTTATTATCATTGGCTCAGATTATTTTTCTTTCAATTCTTAGTAATTTATAATCAAACTATCTCTTTGTTTTCTGACCTCTTATGTTAGTGTGTTCCCCGGCTGGCTATTCATTTACTACTCTGGAACTCTTCCATCTCTCCCACCATTGACATGCTTAAGCTTTCTGGACCTCATTGTGTCCTTTCTCTGCAAGTTTTATGAACCATTTATACCATTCCCCCAATGTGGAAGCAACAACACGCTTCAGGAGACTCAGATTTCATCTCTGAATATATACCTGCGTTCTGTTCCAATTGCAACGATTTGAACCAGTAAGGTTTCTGTCACTTTAACTTGACTTTGCTTGTACCTGACGGAAGGATATTTCCTCCTCCTCCCTTCCTATGTCCCTCCCTCCCTCTTTCCCTTCCTTTCTTCTTTCCTTCCTTCCTTCATTCCATCCTCTCTTTCTCTCTTTCTCTCTCTTTTTTAATACTACTTTCCTAAAACAAGCTTTTACACTAGGGTTCATTTTTTTATTTCACAGTGGAAAAGGGATAGAACAATTTATGGGACATAAAAGTTGAGGCATACAAGTAAAAAGTGAGGGCCTTACTTCTCAAATTTTGACATCCTATTACGTGAGAAACATTCTTTGAGAAATGGATTAGACTTTGAAAGTACATAAAACTTTTTGTGAAGAAACTGTGAATCCTATAATTTAGAACAGCAACCCTTCTTGCTATTTGGCTCCTGTAAGAGTTGTCTAAAATTCTGTGGAAGAAGACTACCACCTTGATACAGCCGTTTGGTTTTGGAACTATGCACTTGTAGCAGGCCAAGACAGAAAAGGAGGAATTGGATGAAATCTATGTCACATCTGGTTTTCTTATTAAAAATGCACTGCTCACCATCAGCATTCTTATAAGCCTATACAAGTCAAATTATACTTTTTGATTGCTTCTGGGTTTCTTTTATTAGTGTGTTGGCTGCTTCTTCGGATTTTTTTTTTTTCTGTCTTCATTTCAGTTCATCAGTTTCTTATTTTTATCTTTCCAGAGAATTTAACTTCTCAAAATGGAAGATTTTTATTTACTTTGTGTGTGTGTGTGAAAATACAGAGGACTGTCATAGTCTAAATTGCCAAATCCTATGCTTAGTTCTGTTTTCTCCATAAGTGAAAATTCCCATAACGACTGGCCATCTGATTAGTATACTGAGTTCCAAGAAAACTAGGATCTCCTTTCTCTTTAGGTCTGTTTTGAAAGCCTTGCAACTATATAAGTATGGAACAAATATTTCAGGACTTCTGTATTAGTTGTGAATGATGGTCTAAAAGGAATACAAAATGAATCTAGGTGTGAGTTTCAGAACTAATAATTTGATATATAAAAATAATCTTTTTATGTACTCACCTATTTTATGTATAGTCATGTTATAATGTATTGAATTAGGAAAGATTCCTACATCCACAGTGCTACTCAAAGAGAAGAAAAAGGAAAAGAAGAGAGAAGGAAAGGCATTTTTCAGCAGAAGACTACTCCGGTGTAGGAAGAATGGCCAAACAGGGAAATGACCATCTTTATTTAACAATTACCTGAGGCAGAGATCGTGAATGTATGATAAAACCACTGAACACATTGTTTCTAGGGAAGAACATTCACAGAGTCTCACAGTATCACCCCACAGATTATTTACTAATTCTAAAAGAGAAAAAGGCTCTTTTACAATGGAAAGATAAGGCAGACCTTGCTTCAACCAAGTGACCAAAGGTAGCTTCATCCATGACACGAGCGTCAGTGCCTGCTTTCTAAGACAACACAACACAGTGGGAGTACACAACACTGTTTATGTGGTATCCATGTAGAAAACGTGAAATCTAATACCAAGGACATAATTGGAGCAGGAAAGATTAGTCATTCTTTCACCTGACAATTTATCAAGTCTCTTGCAAGTTTTCTGTGTCATGAAAGATGAGACAAACAAGATATGTCAATCAAGGGCAATCCAAAATTCTGCAATGGATGCTGAGTCCAGAAAAAAAAAATGAGACAGTGGGGGAAATCTGAATGTGGAATGTGTATGTTAAATATCATAATGTCTGTGTAAAAATTGGGGGTATAATAGTATGTGGTTATGTAAAAGAATGTTCATGTTCTGAGGTGATCAATAGTAAAGTGATTTTGATTAAGTTCATTTGTAACTTGTTCAAATAATCTAAAAAATGGGTTTATATATATATGTTTATACTGTACACAAAGCGAGAAAATCCATTGGCAAAATGATGGTAAACCTAGGTCAAAAGTATATGGGTACTGATAGGTGTCATTTTTTCCTGCTTTTCTGCAACTGGAATTATTTAGAGGTGCCTATTTTTATCAGGGAAGACGATATAAGAAATGTGTCTTGGAGGCAGAGAAGAGCATTTCTCCTTTCTGGACACCAGCAGCTCATACTCAGTATATTCATTACCTCTGGTCCATGCACAGTCACCAGGCCGCCAGCATTCCCTGCTCTTTTCTCCCAAGGTACTGGAGAGGTCAGAGAGACAAAGGAATGAAGAAAATGTGGGTGAGGAAATGCAGTTTTCACCTACCCGTTCTTTGGAGACCCCCGAGAGGGAGAGCCTTCCCTGACCTGCCTCCAGTAGTTATTAACACAGAACATAAAAGGAGGGACTCTCGGTTTAGCTCCAACTTTCCAGCTCAGAATCTTCCGGGCTTTTACAAACTGAAGGGCAAATTTAATTTGGTTTCAAGTTGTGTACAATACTTTTTTTTTTTTTTTTCTGGAATTGCATAGCACCAGCAAAGGATTAAATAAGGCCGTTGATAGCATCTGTGCGTGTCCTATTAAGCATGCTGAGAAAACAGTCAGCGCAAATAACCTGGAGCAGGACTTTACGGGCAGGCAGGACGGCTGCAGAACTGTTTAGAACACTATAGTGTGAATGAGAGAAATAAGTCAGCAGGTGCTTTGGCCCCAAGTAAGTATTTAACCAGCGAGCCAAAGAGGAAGGATGTTTTCAAAGGCTTTGTTGGGAAAAGGTAGTAAACAGTCTAGTCTCCCCTTTCATCCCTCCGCTTCCTGGTGTAGCTCAGACCCAAACTGAGGAGAAAGCTCAGCTCGAACTGTTGCTTTTAAAGAGGAAAAGAAGATAAGAGATTAGGGGAATTGATAGATCAGGTCAAAATTGGGGAGCTAGTGCTCAAGTTATCATGTTTTGTAAAAGGGCCACTTGGTTCAACATACGTAGATTGAAATTTAACCCCCAGGTTTGTTTTAGAATGTTATAAAATCTCACCCTGAGTTCTTGCAGCCTCTGAGCACATGACCATGTTTCCACGCATGGGGGTCTCCTTGTCTGACACATCTCTTATACGGCATCGATAAGAATTGCTAAGAAATTTCTGTGTTTTTGTGATAAAGTAGGAAAATATGGAAAGGAGTGTAGGAAAACTAGATCAAGTGTCTTCTTACTATGATAGAAAGAGAATGTGTTTCTCAGCAGCTGCCTGAGAATTTTTAAGAGTATTTATAAGGCGCTATTTTACTCAGGGATTAAAACAAACAGACAAAAAACCCACCATCCAAACCTCAAATCTTCCCAACATTTATAAAACAAGTTACCTCTTATACTTCCCAGGGGTCATTTCTTTAAGCAGCTTATTTTCATTCTGATTTAAGATTTTGGTGAGAGTCATTTATTCAAGGTAGTCGATGGTAAATATTAAACATACCACAGAAGAATTTATTACAATCCACCAAAATCATTTGTTTTAAAGCTTCTTGTATTACGAAGAACTGTCCACATGACCACACGTTGGTCACAGTAAAATAATCTCGATTTGGGTTTTTTGGCTTTTTTTTTTTAATATAAAGGCTAACACTTTCTCTACCTTGTTTATTTTAGTGTCCATTTCTGAATTCAAGCAGTTTTTAATTTAAAAAAAATGGATATTTAAATCTCCCATGTAATATTTCTCATATTCAAATTGTCCTCTTAGGGCTCATATACTGATATTGGAACGCTGTTTCCCCATTTCCTTTCGTGGGATTTATTTCAAAAAAATTAGGTTCAGATATTCTAGAAGAATCCATGAGCAATTTTATTCTTATTTATAAAATGATTTCAGAGGGGAACGTTTATGTGAGACAGACTGGTGGAGAACACGTTTCAGTCACTTCACAGATGTCTAATCCTATGTTTCTGCATTCCTGACTGGTGGGAGGAATCACCTTTCTTTGGCAAGTTTTTTTACTTGATATTTGAGCAACACCTTCAGCAGAGGGACCAACTTCCTGAATAGGCAGAGATGGGGTGTTAAACACAGAAATATCCTCCTGTCCTAATGAAGTGTCACTCAGGGAGTACATTCTACATCTCTGTTCCCTTAATTGACTTTCATAACAAACAGTCATTACATAGTTCGACTGGTTAGTATCAATATTGAGTGCTAGGAAATTGAAGTAAACTAAAGTTCACAGACACGAAGCAGCCACATATGGAATGATGGGACGAGGATGTGAGCAAAGGCCTCATGTCGTGTGTAATTGGTCTGGGACATCCCAGGTGTTTTGAGCAACTTTTTCACCCAGAGAGAACAAGTTTTATACATCAGCAGGACAGAGCCAGACAACGTGGCTGAAGGATCTAGAAAACACATAGGAGATCAATTGCAGCTGCTTGGCCTAACGCACATGTTCAGGGCTCAATACCTTTCATTTAATTAATGTTATCTGGCACCCGCAGGAGGGCTCTGGGGTTCCATCCATTTAACAATCAGATCAAAAAGTTGCAAATTTAATTTTTTAGTAGCTCTCAGGTTTCTACAAAAAGGAAAACAAATGTCTGATAATAATGATGACAAAGGTAATACTTAATATTTATTGAGTACTTACTATATGCTCGGAGCATGTCAGCTATTTTCTTTCATTTACGTGAGTGAACAGCTAGATAAAAGCAAAAATGATTGGCGGAAAGCAGACTTTATTTTGATTCTTAAACACTTTTTCCTAATTTGCTTATGTATGTGTTCTCATAATTCATCAAAATCTTTTCAACTCAGAATTGCAAAGTACCCAGTAGTCCATTTTATTTAATTAGCTCATAGAGTCAGCTTTTTTTAATTCGTAGGAATCTGCCAGTGTTACAGAATGCCTACGGCTATTACTGTCCTCCCAATCCAGCAAACTGGAAAATGTCTTCAGTTCTAAGTGATTCTTAAGTAAATCCTGAATTTTTCAATTATTTAAATATCTCATGCTGCCAGAAAAAAAGTACAGTAGAAATCAATAGAACACAATAATGTAGCATCTCTCTTGTCTTTGCTTTTCTATGGGAGTAGAACATTCTTAAAGGAGGCAACTAAAATTTTTTTAACCAGTGGAATTTACATTGAATGTTATAGACAGGCTATTTTGACACAGTACTTCAACACAGAGAATCAAAAATAGTGTGCTTATGGTTACCTAAATGCCAAGAATATTCAGTTTTTACTTAAATACATGTTTACTTGCACAATCTTTTTTTTGATTTCTTCCATTAAAATGGAGAATTCAACTACCCTACAGCAGAAAAGCTTTTAGCTCTTGGCCTTAGATTATTCCTTGAGTGACCATTGATTGAGCAGGTGCTCTAAATGTTTTATAAATGTTTTATAAAATGCATGTGTTCCTTGGAAAATACTTAGATTGGGATGTTATTATGAGGTATTTGACAGAGAAATAGACACCTTCTGAAGAAACAGCACTGAAACATAATGGAATGTTGTTTGAATGTTGCGTTTTAGTTGGTGCCTTTGCGACGGCAGGACCCCTCTCAGTAGATACCCAGGTAAATTCCACTAGTTTCAGAAAAGAGAGAGTTTGGGTCTTTCATTAAGCCCCATTTTGATCAAATAGGAAGAGTCCCTGCCTCAGGTGGCAGGAAAGTTTTCATAACCAAATGGAAAGGCTTTTCCAAAGTCAGCAGCGCTGTGCTCTGAAGCAGAGTCAGTGATCAGATTGTGGCTTGTGTCACCCTATCTTCATGTCTGTTGCCTGCAGCGGTACTGCGCAAAAAATATTTTCTTCTGATGAGACAGCATGATAACAAACAAACAAAGAAAATCTCCTGCTCCATGTTTTACTGAGGGGAAAAGGGCATTGTATGAACCTCTATTTCCCGGCCATACTTAAATAGTAGTTTTAGAAATAACTACTCAAGGAAAATGTATAGGCACATTCTTCCAACAATCTGACAGTTCTAAGAAACATTGCAATGACAACTCCATGATGAATATCACGGGCACATTTTTTGAGGTAAGGTTTGACATCTACTTTCTCTTTGACAATATTATCTCTGTTAATAAACATTGGCATTCATCACTCCCAAAATTTGTGTCTGCATGTTGGACAAAACTCAGTGATAGTAATGAGACTCAGCAGAGTTTTTTTTCCTTTACTTTTACCTACATAAGAGTTAAGAAACAATGGGAACTACTTTTAAAATATATTGCGAAAAATGTTGCTAATCCCAAAACTGTCTATGTAGTTTATAGAACTTTAGTGTAACACTCCCCAGTCACTTATGATGGTCATAGTCAAGGACACTGATATTGAAGTCAAAGATAATGAAAGTCAAGACTAAGATGTGTCAATGCTTTGAGTTAAAATGCAAATATTTGATTTTTTTATGAGATGAGGAATTATTTACATATTATCAAAAGGTGAAATTAGATCAACCCTGAAAGACTTGGGCACAGAATAGGTATGGTTTTGATGAGAGTTGAACTAATGTCTGAAGAGTGAACTCAGGTGGTCATGATAGACCTGGGTATTAGAAAGAACTAGAACATGAAAAGAAAAGATCATGGGCATGAAATGTCAGGAAAAGGAGGAAAAATCCAAGCTTTGTATGTGAAACACCCTATTCCATTGAGTAATTATGCAGCATATCTTGTAACAAACTCTCAGAACTCATAGTGACCCCAATCTGGTCCTTCTCCACCTTGTACCTTTCCATTCTTTTCCTTATAGGTAAAATCTCAAGCTTTCGTGATTTTTATATTAAAAGACATAAAATCTTTTCTTTCCACTCCATCATTAAACCTTCTTTATTGCCAGAGGTAATGTTAACCCTCACAATTACTTGATGGTGTTATTTTTCTATAAATTGTGAAAAATAGGCTTCCAGATCAGAATAGATGAACTTGAAAGTAGTGAGGATTCCATATTCCAGATGATCTTACACTATTGGCACATTTTCTTCTTTGCATGGGTCATTAAGGTATATATGGTATGTGTGTATACACACCTACACATTACACACATACATGTATAAGTGCATATTTACATATATGGATATATACATATGTATGTGTACCTATGAATACATACATATGCATGTATGCATGCATATGTACCCACATAAATACATGTATATACAAGAATTGTGAATCAGAGGAAAAAGACCAGACAGAAGCAGATATTAGTTTAAAAACAAAAATATTGCTGCTTCTCTGAGAAGCATTGGAGGATAAAAATCAATACATGTAATTCACAACATCAGCTTATTCTTATTTGAATTGTATTTATAAGATGAAGCTTCAAATCCTGCTATATTATCATAACTGTGCATGATAAATGAAGCAGGACAAGAGCTTAGAAGATGAACAGTTTTCAAACATATTTAGTGAAAGGATCTTTTCCCAAAGTAAACATCTGGTTTTTTTCTTTTTTATGAGACAGACTCTCCCTGTGTCTCCCTTGGTAGAGTGCAATGGCGTCCCAGCTCACAGCAACCTGCAACTCCTGGGCTTAAGCGATTCTTTTGCCTCAGTCTCCTGAGTAGCTGGGACTATAGGTGCCCGTCACAACTCTGACTATTTTTTGTTGCAGTCACCACTGCTGTTTTTCTTTCTTTTGGCGGGCTGGGCCAGGTTTGAACCCGCCACCCTCAGTATATGGGGCTGACACCTTACCCACTGAGCCATAGGCGCTGCCCCCCAAAGTAAACATCTTATGAGAGAATTTCAACATATAAAATTATTTTTTATCATGTGAGTTTCAAGTTTATAACAATTATGTATCACAAAATCATTTAAAATAAGTAAAAAATTAGAAAATGTTACAGAACATTTAATTTATTTATACATTTTGTTTCTATGCCATTGGACAAATTCTAATTCACATATCAAAGTTTGCAAATAGCTTTTAAACAGCTTGTGATATAGCACAAATTTTTGCAAAGATAAGTTTATCCAGCTGCACAAATTAGTGTGGCGGCAGATATCAACATGTTAAAGTATGTATATTGCTTTTATTATATGTCTTAAGACAGTTAAAATATTTGTAATAAAGTTCAAACTCACATTTAAAACACTACTCAGGAGTCAATAGCAAAGATAGAGTGGGAAATGCAAACTGCCTTGGAGAATCCTAAGAGGGATTCTTAAGACATGCTTTATTAAGATGGAAGAAAGAAGTAACAGATGGGTATGACAGTCACTTATTTTAGCGTTTCCTTAAATATTTCTTTTTCAATGTTATCGATGTTCTTCTTTAATAATTCAGACATAATCAAATTGTTTCAACTATGACTTATAAATAATGGGTACTGAAAAAAGTAACTCTCAAAATGATGAGTGTCACTATAGCTTGTAATACCACTTGTTCACGGCCAAATAAAGACAGTCCAGCCTATGGGGATGAAGAAGAAAGAAGAGGAGGGAATGCAATCAAAAAGAGAAAATGAGGTCATAGGTACAAAAATCCAAAGAAAGTAAGAATGGAGTCACTAAGCTACATCCTACTCTTCCTCTTCTGATTCAATCTTTGAGAAGCCTGTTTCAATGCTCTAAAATTGGATCAGGATCTCCCAACCTATCAGTCCGGTACACAGAGATCAGTGGATTTTTTATTTTTTTCAAAGACTCCCTTTCCTGCATCCAAGTGTGCAGATGTGCTGGGGAACCCTCTGCCTCTCTTTTTCATGCACTTTTACTTGCTACACCTGGTGATAGATTACGATATTTGTGAGGAAAGAAATAGCACCCAAAGAGTGCCCTGCTATATTCCTAGCACCTAACTTGGTGCTAATAGCATAGTTACTACCCAATATTTGTGGAATAGATAAACAAATGATAGAATGGTAGTTATTTATTACTACATAGAGCAGTGGTTCTCAATCTTCCTAATGCCATGGCCCTTTAATACATTTAAAAGGTAAGAACATGAAAATTATTAGGATGAGCATCTTTGGATCGAAAGAATGGAGATAAGGCACGGATGCAGATAATGCAAATATATTAAATACATTGGCAAAGACGTTTTCTGTGGACCTTGGTTTTGATTTTGCTCTCCTCTGAAGAAAAAAGCTTTTACCAGCTTAGATTTCCTCAGCCTAGCCAGGGGTGCAGCTAGATTACTTCTAGAATGATTCATCATCCGATACAGCTCTCAGTGGAGGAAGTAGCGATGTTGATGATTAAGTAGAAGGCATTTTCCCCTAAGGAGAAATGTTAAAAGGAAGGCCTTACATCCTGGAAGTGCCTTTTTTTTTTTTCATTGAGATGCACAGTTGAGATCTTAATCTCTGGGAGCACTGCTATTTCCCTGGACTGCTCAGTAAGAGACAGCTAATAAAAATAGTAACATATAGTATCTTACTTTTGTACAGTTTTTCCCAGATTGTAGAGCACTATATATTCATCGACTCATGAGATTTTCATAGTAGGCTTACCAAAGATGACGGAAGAGGGGATTTGAAAACAGAAGAACAGAGACTCAGAGATGAAATCCACACTCAGGAGTCTAAAAACTGGCAGGTTTGGGATCAGAATGTGCTTTCCATCACAGGTTCCACTTAACCACAGTTTAGAAAATGCGTTGCTAAAATAATTGCCTGTGTGCAAATTCCCCCATACCTTTTTGTGTTTAGGTAAAGAATAAAAATAAAGACTAACTGTGGAGAGGAAATCTAGCCAGAATAAACACCAACCTTGCAGTTGAATCTATAGATATGCTCCTAAAGATATAACCGGGGAAATGCATCCCTCATTGTCTTGGTTACGCTAGTGTGGTCCTAATGGTGCAATTGTAGAACTACATCTTATTTTATTCTAATTTATTTATTTGTTTCTAGAGACAGAGTCTCTAGACTATGAATGGAGTGATTGGAGTGGAATGACATCATCATGCCTCATTGTGAACTCAAACTCCTTAAGCGCAAGCCATCTTCCTGCCTCAGCCTCCCAAGTACCTGGTACTATAGGTGTATGCCACCACACTCAGATCATTTTTTAATTTTTTTTAGAGAAGGGCATCTCACTCTGTGGCTGAGACTGGTTTTGAACTCTTGGCCTCAAGTGATCCTCCCACCTCGGTCTCTTAAATTGAGCCACCAGACCCAGTCCAGAACTACATTTTAAACAAAGCTGTAGTGTCGCATTTTAGTGGCTTCATCAGTGTGTGTGTTGTGTGCAGCGCCCTTTTCCCAAAGTATTTACTAAATGGTTTCCCATTCATCCATTTCCTTACCCCTGAGGAAAAAAAATACCATTTTCCCCAAATAGGTTTGCTTAATAGAGTTTCTAAATTTTCATCAGATGTTTCAAATTTCTTTAAAAAACTCAGAAATAGAAAGACAAATCTGTCCACCATCAACTCTTTTGATAAAAATTGCTCTAAATGCCATAAAGTAGAATCTGTGTGTTTCTAAGATTCGGATCCTGTCCCCATTATGTCGGTATCTGCCTCTACCCCTCCATTTTACCTCTCAGGATATGCTGAAGCTCTGACCTTTTTAGATCAGGGTGCACTAAAGAATCAGAAAATATTTTCCTATGTTTTTGACAGAAGGAATGAAACAGGATTGGCTGGGATGCCTTCAGCAGCTATGGACCTGGACAGAAATAGGCCACAGAAAATCTAGGGTGGTGGCAGTGATTGTGATTGTGAGAGATGACAATGGAACAGAGATTTCTCCAATGGAGAGTTGTGATCTCCCAACAGGAAAGGCACTTCCAACTCCTGTAAATAGATAGAACAATGAAAACTTATAGTCATTTATCCCACAGGTGATTATCAAATCTCTCAATAGTTATAAATACTATTGCTACCTTTATGTAGAGGAATAAGTTTTTTTAGATATTATCTTTTTACTCAAAAAGTCATGGACTACTGATGTAGAGAAAAAACAAGTTCTGCCGCCTTGCCTGGAGAGCATGGCACAAGCAGGACAAGAGTTCCAGTCTACTGATACCCAGTATTAGTTTCTCTCTACATCTCAGTGGTACTGAGGTGCAAAATGTAGGCATCTTGAAGTCTAGTTTGCACCTAATTATGCATCTTAAAATGTATACTTAAACCCATTTTACATTTAAATTATGGTGGGTTCGAATCCAGCCCAGGCCCACCTAACAACAATGACGGCTGCAACCAAAAAATAGCCGGGCACTGTGGCAGGCACCTGTGGTCCCAGCTACTTGGGAGGCTGAGGCAGGAGACCCCCTTGAGCCCAGGAGTTGGAGGTTTCTGTGAGCTGTGATGCCACGGCACTCTACCTAGGGGGACAGCCTGAGGCTCTGTCTCAAAAAAAAAAAGAAAAGAAAAGAAAGGCAAAATGAGTTATATTCTCAAAAAATAGATTCCTTCAGCAGTAATTTAAACACTATTTTCCATGTGCTAGGACCAGGGAAATGATGTCAATAAGGTGATTAAGTGGAGTAAAGAGAAACACCTGTCCCACATCCTCCGGCACTTGGAGCTGCTCTGTTTTAATTGGATAATGATAACAGGTTTGCATTGGGAGTCCCTTCTCTATACAGTTTGGTGTACAGTTGGCTGAAAGGTGAGCTGTGTGAGACTCTGAAGATAGGAGTGAAGCAGAAGCCATCAATCTCAGAAGGGTAAGGGGTCAGATGTGATGAGGAACAAAGGGAGGGATGTTGTGCAGTTTCCACCTGGTCCCTGCTCCCCTGATCTGGCTCATCTTCCTGTCTGGTGAATCTGCTGACAAACGGTGCCTCAGCTGATGGCCTTAGATAATTGGTTTCAGAGCCCAGTTACATTGTGAGAGCCATTTCCCCAGGGGCTGCAGATTCCGTAATTCTCGCCATGCCATGTTCACCTTCAGCCTGTCCCACTTCAGCAGCCAGATGCATTCGGATTCAGGGATTTCCCTACAAGCTCCAAACAGTGATTCAGTGAAGTGGTTGGTGACTGTTTCTTTGGTTCTCTACACTTTCTGCTGTGGTTTAAATGTTTATCTTCTAGCAAACACATTTTAAAATTTAATTGCCACTGTATCAGTATTAAGAGGTGAAACATTTAAGACATGATTAGACCAAGGACTCAATCACATAATCAATCAATAAATTAATAGCATAATTAATTAATCCTATTATTGAGGAATGGAGTGAGTTCCTTAGAAAAGGGTGAGTTTGACCTCTTTTTGTCTCTGTCAAACTCTTTTTTCCCTCAACTATAGAATGACACAGCAAGACAGCCCTTCAGTTTTGAACTTCTAAGCTTCTAAATATATGAGCCCGTAAGTTTCTGTTCCTTATACTCATCCCATCTGTGGTATTCTGTTGCAGCACAAAACAGACTAAGACACCTCCATTTCAGACCCTATATAGAAGCTTTGTTTTTATAATTGAACCCTGATACAAGATCTCAAACAAGACAGAAAAATAAACATAAAATGTATAAGATCAACCATCTACAAAATTGACCTGGTGGGAGACATGACTGTTAATGTGTTGCCCAGTGGGGCCAAGTTAACCTGTCATCTGGTTTCTATAACCAGTTTTTTTCCTGGAATTACAACAAAAATAATATCTACTACAGGCATATCTCATTGTATTGTACGTCATTGTACTGAACTTTGCAGACAATGCAGTTTTTAAAAATTGAAGGTACCCTGAAAGATAAACCATAGAGTACAAGTGAATCTTTCTAAAAGCAGAGGATGAACGTTTTAACTCAATAACTAGGAAAATGACATGAATGTTATGTTGACCAGTTTGATGAGAGTATTTCAAAATGTATATGAAAACAGCACACTGTACCTCATGATTGCATTAATGTACACAGTTATGCTATAAGAAATTTTAAAAAATTGAAGGTATCACAAATTTTACAAATTGGCTGTGTTGAGCAAGTCTGTTGGTGCCATATTCCTAGCAGTAGGGGCTCACTTTGTGTTCCTATGTCACATTTTGGTAATTCACAAAACACTTTAAACTTTTTCATTATTATTATATCTGTTACCATGATCTGTGATCAGTGATCTTTGATGTTACTCTTGGAATTCTTTTGGAGGGCTCAAACCATGCCCAGAGACGACAGTGAAGTCAATTCCTGAGCATTGTTTGTGTTCTTCCTGCTCCAACAACTGCCCATTGCCCCAGTTCTCATCCTTCTGTTGGGCCTCCCTATTCCCTAAGAAACAATATTGAAATTAGGCCAATGGCTTCTGAGTGTTCAAGGGAAAGGAAGAGTCACACATCTCACTTTAAATCAAAACCCAGAAATGATTAAGCTTACTTAGGAAGGCATGTGAAAAGCTGAGATAAGCTGAAATCTAGGCCTCTTGTGCCAAAGAGCTGGCCAAATTGCAAAGGCATAAACAAAGTTTTTGAGAGAAATTTAAAGTGTTACTTCAGTGAACACATGAGTGATAAGATAGCAAAACAGCCTTATTGCTGGTATAAAGTTTTAGAGGTCTCAGTAGCAGACCAAACCAGCTATAACATTACCTTAAGCCAAAGGCTAATCCAGAGCAAAGCTCTAACTCTTCTCAATTTTATAAAGCTGAGAGAGGTGAAGAAGCTGCCGAAGACAAATTTGAAGCTAGCAGATGTTGGTTTGTGAGGCTAAGGAAAGAAGCTGTCTCCATAGCATACAAGTTTAAGGTGAATCAGCAAGTAGTGATGTAGAAGCTGTAGTAAGTTATCCAGAAGATTCATCCAAGACGGCTGTATTAAACAATTGTAGACAAGAAGATTTAGAAGATGCCATCTAGGATGTTACTGGCTAGAGAGGCAAAGCCACTATCTGGTCTCAAAGCTTCAAATGACAGACTAACTCTCTTGTTAGGAGCTAATGTAGCTGGTGACTTTAAGTGATAGCTAATGCCAGGGGCCTTAAACATTATGCTAAACCCACACTTCTTATACTCTATAAAGGACACAAAAAAGCCTTTATGACAACACATCCATGGGCAGCATGGTTTACTAAATATTTTTGAAACTCACTATTGAGACCTAGTACTCAGAAAAAAGAAAAGAGTTTCCTTTCAAAACATTACTGCTAATTGACAATATACCTGGTCATTCAAGACTCTGATGGAGATGAAGAAAGAGATCGGTACTGTATCCATGCCCGCTAATGCAGCATGCATTCTGTATGAATAAAGGAATTTTTTCAAATTTCATGCCTTATTATTTAAGACATGTATTTCACAAGGCTATACCTGCCATGCCCAGAGATTCTTCTGATGCATATAGGCAAAGCAAATTGAAAATCTCTGGAAAGGAGTCATCAATCTAGATACCATTCAGAATATTTATGATTCATGGGAGGAGGTCAAAATAGAATCATTAATAGGATTTTGAAAGTAGTTAATTCCAACACTCATGGATGACTTTGAGGACTTCAAGACTTCATTGGAGGAGGTAACTGCAAATATAGTGAGAATAGCAAGAGAATTAGAAGTGGAGCCCAGAGATGTGACTGAATTGCTATAATCTCATAATCAAAATCGAATGAATGAGAAGTTGCTACTTAGGGATAAATAAAGAATGTGGTTTCCTTATATGGAATCTACTCTTGGTGAAGGTGCTGTTAATATTGCTGAAATGACAGCAAAGAATTTAGAATATTCTATAAACCCAGTTGATAAAACAGTGGCAGGTATTGAGAGGATTAACTTCAATTCTGAAAGAAGTTCTACTGTGGATACAATGCTGTCCAGCAGTACTACATGTTACAGAGAAATCTTTCCTACAGCAAACTCCATTGTGATCTGGTTTTAAGAAATGGTCACAGCCACTCCACCCTTCAGCAATCACCACCCTCATCAGGCATCAGGCATCAGGCATCAGCCATCAGCCATCAGCCATCAACATTTTAGGAAAGACTCTCTACAAGACAGAACATTACCTTTTGCTAAAGGCTCACATGACTATCAGCAATTTTTAGCAATAACATATTTATTTGTTTGTTTATTTTATTTCAATAAATTACAGGGGTACAAATGTTTTTAGACATGGATTGCTTTTGTAACCCTGAGTTAGGGCTATAAAGATGCCCATCACACAGATAGTGTTCATTTACGTATTAGATAGCTGTTCACCCATTCACTCTTCCCCTGCTCCCCAGCTTGATTTTCATTGAGCTTTACTTCCCTCTGTGCACATATGTGCTCATTGGTTATTTCCAATTTGATAATGAGTACATGTGGTGCTTGTTTTTCCATTCTTGAGATATTACATTTAGGATAATAATCTCCAGATCTATCCAAATTGTTGTAAATGGAATTAATTCATCCTTTTTGTGGCTGAGTAGTATTTCATAGTATACATATAGGACATTTTGTTGATCCATTCATGAATTGATGGGCACTTGGGTTGATTCCACATCTTTGTAATTTTGAATTGTTGTGCTTCAATAAACATTTCAATGCATTTGGCTTTTTGATACAATGACTTAATTTCCTGTGGGCAAATACCCAGTAATGGGATGGCTGTATTGAATGATAGGTCTACCTTTAGTGTTTTCCACAGAGATTGTACTAATTTGCATTCCCACCATCTGCAACATCCATGTCAGCATCTATTGTTTTGGACTTTTTAATAGCAGTCATTCTAACAGGGGTAAGGAGATATCTCAGTGTGGTTTTAATTACATTTCCCTAATGATTAGTGACCTTGAACATTCTTTTCATATATTTATTAGCCATTTGTCTATATATTTTTTAAAAAGTATCTGTTTATGTCTTTTTAGTGTGGTTGTTTATTTTTTTATTTTTTTATTTTTTTGCCGATTTGCTTGAATTCTTTGTAGATTCTCGTTCTTAGCGCTTTACTGGATATATAGCTTGTGAATATTTTCTACCATTCTGTAGGTTGTCTATTTGCTCTGTTGATTATTTTCATAGTGGTGCAAAACATTTTAATTTAATCAAGTCCCATTTATTTATTTTTGTTGTTGCTGTGATTGTCAGTGGGTCTTTTTCATTAATTCTTTGCCTATGGCAATATCTGGAAGAGTTTTTCTTAAATTTTCTTCTAGAATTGTTATGGTTTCATGGCTTATATTTAACTCTCTTATCTATCTTGAATTAATTTTTGTGAGTGATGAGAGATATGGATTTTGTTTCATTCTTCTTCATGTGACTATCAAATTTTCCCAGCACCATTTATTGAATAGGGCTTCTTTTCCTCAATGTATATTTTTGTCTTCTTTGTCAAAGATTAATTGGCTTTATGTGGATGATTTTATACCTGGTTTCTCTGTTCTGCTCCATTGGTTTATTTTCGTGCCAATACCATGCTGTATTGGTTATTTAAGTATAGTTTGAAGTCTGCTAATGTGATGCCTTCAGATTTGTTCTTTGTGCTTATGATTTCTTTGTCTATTCATACTCTTTTTCTGGTTCTGAATGAAGCATAGAATTTTTTTTTTTTTAGATCTGTGAAATATGGCATTAGTATCTGGGTGAGGATTGCATTTAATCTGTGAACCACTTTTGGTAGTATGGGTATTTTAATAGTATTGATTCCACCAACCCATGAGCATGATATAGTTTTTCATTTGTTTGTGTCATTGTCTATTTCTTTCCTCAGTTTTTCATAGATCTCTTTGTAGAGATCTTTTACCTCCTTGGTTAAATATATCCCTAGATATTTTGTTTTCTTTATAGCTATTGCAAATAGTATTGAATCTTTGCTTTGACTCTCATTTTGACTGTTAATGGTGTACAGGAATGCTACTGATTTGTGTACATTGATTTTGTACCCTGATACTTTGATGAATGTATTTATCAATTCCAGGAGTCTTGTGGTGGAATCTTTGAGGTTTTCTAAATATAAGATCATATCATCAGCAAAATGATAGTTTGACCTCCTCTTTCACAATTTGGGGACATGATAAACTTACGGCAAACATTATACCAAATGGAGAGAAAAGTTAAAAGGGATCACTTCCAAGGTTTATCTTACAAGGGTACAAGTGAATCTTTCTAAGAGTAGAATGTGAATGTTTTAAAACAATAACTAAGAAAATGACATGAAGGCTATGTTAACCAGTTTGATGGAAGTGTTTCAGATTGTGTGTGAAAATCCCACACTGTACCCCAGAAGTGCATTAATGTACATAGTTACCATTCAATTAAAAAAAAAAAAAAGAATTGGAATAAAACAAGGGTGGCCACTGTCAGCACTTGTACTCAGCATAGTGCTAAAAGACCTAGCCAGAGCATCAGATAAGAAAAAGAAATAAAGCATTTTTTGATGAAGGCATGCTCGTTATTTCTTAAACATAATCCCATTGCACACTTAACAGACTATGCTGTAGTGTTAAAAGTAACTTTTATATGGGCAAGGAAACCAAAACATTTGCTTTACTGAAAAATTTGCTTTATTGAGGTAGTTAGGAACTAAAACCACAAGATCTCTGTTGTATGCTTGTATCTATTAATCGTATTATATGTCAGACATTATACATGCATTCTTTCTAATTATTTTAGTAGTCCCTCATTGAAATCATTTTACACATGATAAAAACTGAAGGTACAAATTATTAAGGAACTTGGTTAAGGTCCAGACAGCTAGAAAATGTTGAGTCAGTTCTATCTGAATCCGTGGCTACCAATTATTCTACAACACTCGTGCTGTAATGGTTCACATGTAACACTGGCAGCTCGAGTTGGGGGGCAGGCTAAGGATGATAGCTTGACAAGAACTTGAGTTCTTTTTTGATTATTGGAAGCCACCGATTACATTTCACTCTGAGCTGCCCTATTTTGTGCCTTCCAGTTATCAGTTATATTATGTTTTCATTATTTAAGATTTAGTATTTTGAGTGGTATTTCTGTTATTTTCAACCAAAAGTATCTGAGCCAACACTCTGTATAAGAGACATCAAATCGTGAAGGGATTGCAATTAATCAAGATTCTCAACAGATAAAATGTACTAGCCCTTTTATTTCCCTGTATTACAAGTCTCTTAAGCCCCTCCCCACCCCCAATTCCCTTTGGTTTGCTGGTCACCAAGAAAATTTCTCATCAAGAGTTTATTTTCTCAGAAACTTTGACACTTGGAGGGAATTGTATTTTATACCAATTTTATACAAGCACTAATTTACAAAAAAAATCTAAGTTACTCGAAATAATTCATGACATGTTTCGTAAATACATAATGATGCAAAACAACTATTGTTTCCTTCTTATAAAATATGCAGACATGAGTGGTATGGGAGGGATAGAAAAGAATGAAGAGAAAATTCTTATACAAACTGCATGTCTGTCAAAGGAAATAAAAAATTATTTCTAGGCTATCACTAAACTTTATAAATGAAAGTACTTTGCCTCTTTCCTTTTTAATATCCAAAAGTAATGGAGTGATAGTGAACAAAGAAAATAAGTTAATTCCACGTCAGAACAATCACAGATCAGTAATAGGTTAAAGGCATGTCCATTGCCGATGTCAACATACAGCCCTAGATGATGTGTGGATGATAGACACATCCTGATTCTTCATCACATTCTAAATTCAGTCTCCAAAGATAAACTGTTAATGACATCCTTTCACTCCCATCTTCCACCTAAAACATGCTAATCTTCAAAATTAGTGGTTAATTTAAAAATCAAAGGAAATTAGGGTAATTAGTTCTTTGTTTTTAATTTAGTTATTTTTTTAAAGGTTTTGGGTATTTTATTTGACTATACCTCTAAACTGATTTATAACATTAAGACACTAAAAAAAAAAAAACAGGAGAAAAGGCCCAGAAATGGGCCAACCCCCCCCCCAAAGACATATAAAAGAAAGAATAAGAAAAGTGCATTTGTGTTGCTCACACCAGGCTTCCCTCTGTAAAATATTCTTTTAGGTGAACTTCTAAGTAATGAAATTTTAAATGAACAAAGCTGCAGAGTCAAGGAGTTTCTTTCCAGCTCAGTAGCTCCTGTTATGATGTACTCAGTGACCTCAATGACAATCATGGCTAAAGAAAACTTACGAAGATGCAAATGGCTACGTGTGATTTGCATGCAATGTCCATATACCTCTTTAGCCTATTGTGTATATATCTGCATTTTTTAATTCAAATTTTATAAACAGGATTATTGTAACCTCTTTTCAATGGCTTACATATGCTTGTGAATCCTTACTGACCTTCTCATATAAGCACAACTCATGTAAAAGCTTATTCGTATTAATTAGAAAAAAAAAGATGAAAAAGAAAGGCCTCCTGAAAAGTGTCTCCAGAGCACATTTCTCTCTCTCTCTCTCTCTTTTTTTTTTTTTTTTT
>NW_003852399.1:13317605-13319269 GCF_000181295.1 Otolemur garnettii
TTTTTTTTTTTTTTGCAGTTTTTGGCCAGGGCCAGGTTTGAACCCACCCCACCACCTCTGGTATATGGGGCTGGTGCCCTACTCCTTGAGCCACAGGTGCCACCTCAGAGTGTACTTCTTAACAGAAATCTTTATCCGTAAATATTATTGAAGTACTAAAATAGTTAAAAATAAATACCTGTAGAACCTCTGTAAGTTGATCTTCCAAGGCTGTAACAAACTTGTCAGCATATGGAGGTGGTCAACATAAGGAACTAGATCTACTGTACTGAGAAGTACAGGTGGTGAATGTCCATTCCATGGAAAGTAGGTCAACTTAAGGAGGTAGGCAATGTGGGAAGGTGCTCAACTATGGAAATTCTACAGTATCATAAATCTAGTCTGGCTGTAGATTAAACTAGGGAAGAAAGGAAGCTGGCCTCTGGAACCCTTCCGGAGGCCCTAGTGATGACCTTCGTCCTGTGTCCAGCCAGCTGTACTTCTTGCTCTTGATCTTTCTTACTTCCTCAGCACTAATAAGGAGTCTCTGGTTGAGATCTGAAGAATCTATTCCTCATAGACCTTGAAAGATGAAAACAGATTGATAACTCAAAATAATATTTCCCAATATGAGCGCAGGTATTAGCATGAGTAGATGAAAAGATGTTTTCAATCATAATTTTGAAGAATTTGTGCTTCAATAACCACATCTACTGGTCATTGCATAAACACAGACAGAACTTTGAGATGACAGAATCAATTGCCCTGGAAATGCAGCATCAGTGATGCTCTGTCTGCGCTATGCTGATTTGTTAAAATCTACCAGACACAGGGTGAGTGTATTTGTCTGTTTCATTCTGATGTCTCTCAAGGGCCTAGGACAGTTCTTGGAACCTAGAAGGCCCTTAGTAAATGTTCAATAAATAAATAAATAAGTGAATTTACAGAACTATGGTTTTATCTACAAAGCCACAGACCAAAGGAAAGAGCCATTTAAACTTACAAACTTTGCTTTCTTAGAACTTTCAGAACCTAAAAACTTGAATTTTTAAGAGAAACAACTGGAGATGTTGATACTCAACCAGCTTTGACAACTATGAGGGCAAATAAACTATGAAGCTTTTTTTGAGCTCTAAAATTATTTTCCAATTAGAGTCTAGAAAGCAGTGATTCTCAACCTTCCTAATGCCTCCTAATGCCACGACCCTTTAGTACATTTTCTCATGTTGTGGTGACCCCCAACAACAAAATTATTTTCATTGCTACTTCATAACTGTAATTTTCTTACTGTTATGAATCATAATGTAAATATCTGATATGCAGGATGTATTTTCATTGTTATAAAGGGGCCACAACCCACAGGTTGAGAACCACTGGTTAGAGAGAATAGCAAAAGAATAACTGAGCTCATTAAGTAACCATAGGAAAGATCTCTAATGGGGAAAAGTGCCTGTGTTATCCCAAAGGACCCCAAGTAAGAGTTGAAAATCAGACCTAAAACTGAGGAGTCTTCTTGTAGCCTAATCTTTGTAATGGCAAGAGAGTGGTTTCTAGCATACTCTTGGAAGACTTCCTATTTGCTCCTCATTGCCCAGAGTCAGAATATGCCTCTGATATCTTTCTTTCTCTTTCTCTCTTTTCTTTCTCTCTCTCTCTCTCTTTCTTTCTTTCTCTCTCTCTCTCTC
>NW_003852399.1:13319289-13346299 GCF_000181295.1 Otolemur garnettii
GGCACGGCGTAAGGACAGATGGCTTTCGCTGTTGCTCTTAGTCTAACTCGCTCAACTCAGTTTGAGTTGCAAAGTGGAAATTTGCCTATGTGTGTGCTATGATTCTTGACTGTAATCAAGACCGTGATAGTAGGCCAGGGAAGAAGACAGGCCCCCCCCCCCCCACCTTTCTTTCTAGACAGAGTCTCAAGCTGTCTCCCTGGGTAGAGTCCCGTGGTATAGTTCATAGCAACCTCCAACTCTTGGATTCAAGTGATCCTCTATTTTTCTGATTTTTTTAGTAGAGGCAGGGCCTCAATTTGCTCAGGCTGGTCTCAAACTCCTGAGCTCAAGCAATTCACCTGCCTCAGCCTCCCAGAGTTCTAGGATTATAGATGTGAGCCCCTGAGCCTGGCCCATGCCTCCGATTTCTTGATGATCATTCAACTCAACTCATCTCCCATTTTTGAAGTCTAAGGTGGAGAAATAATTAAAAACCATTATCCTTTTAATTCTTTTTACCCAGAAGAAATAACATAAGAAAGAAACATCAGGTAAGATGCTAGGGTAAAAGATTCACCTTTATTACCTCCTCTGAAAGATTTAACAATGAGATTAAAAAAATGTAAGATTTAGTGCATGAGACTAATGAGGGTACGAAAAATGCTGAAGGGAGCAGTTCTATCCCATTTAGTAATGGCAGTAAGGATGCTGACAGACTTTCCATTAGCAATTCCTTTCTAAGATAACTTAATTTCCTGATTAAACATGCATTTGTAAATCATATTGACATTTTAAAAGAGAAACAAATAGTGGTGCCAATTCTCTTGGGCACAGGGAAAAATGTTCCTTTTCTTTCCCTTCCACTGCCACACAGCTTATTTCACTTCTCCCTGTCTTAGTGCCCAGAGAGAGAACCACATAGTTCAGAAGCAGCCTGAATCTAGGCCCTGCAGTTTGACCAGCTTGTAAAATGTGTGGTGGAAACTAATTTTAGATAGTAAAATAATTTTCTGTGTTATTTCAGGCAGCTTACACCTGTGTGAGGTTGAATACATGTGTCTGACCATAAGTATGTGTATATGTGTGTGTCTGTGGGTGTAGAGGGGCAGCAGAATGTGGGAGACATCATTTTCTTAGACTGAACTAAGATTTGGTAAACTGTGCACTTGAATATGGCTTGCTGTCTATTTTTGTAAATAAAGTTTTATTAGAATGCATCCATGCTTCTTCATTTACATGGTTTCTATGGCTGTTTTCACCCTACAATGGCAGAGTTAAACAATTGTAGCAGAGGCAATAGGGCCCGCCAAGACAAAATATTTGCTATTTGGCCCTTTATAAAAACAAAATATTGCCAATCACTGGACTACAGGTTCCACAATCTAATCAGTATTTTGTGCAAAAAAAGAACCCAAGGAAAGAAGCTGCCTATAGATAATAAATGCTCTACAGGTAAGTCAGATAAGCAAAGACTCCCCAAAGGGGGTATGGGGCTGTTAAGTGCATAGGTAGGTTCCTCAAAGATCCAGGACCCGTTAAGACTATTAATTATCTGAAAGTTTATTCTTCACTCACAAAAGTAATGAAAGATCAACTCCTCTGCTTTAAACAATAAGTTTTAATTTATTTATGACTTCAGTTGAAGTTCTGTTCTCTTGTTCTCCAGTAAATTTGCTTCACAGGAAGGGAGGCAACAGTAAAATCTTGGAGAGGTTAGCAGCCATTAACAAGCCAGGACATTGTTTTTCATTTCTCAAGTCAAGTCCTTTTAGACATGATGCCCTAGGAAAGCATCTGGGATATTCTCAATGAGAAAATTATGAAGATTCACTCTGGAGGAGGATTTGAAATCAAAAGCGCATTTCTTCTTTTTTAAAAACTGACTGTAGCCTCCAATTTTTTTCCTTGGAATTATATTTTTCATTTATTAAAACATGGCATTTAAAATCAGAACTTACACAGAATGAAGTTGCTGCTATAATTTAAAAAACGAAACTAAACAAACAACACAAACTAAAGGCACATACTGTATTAAAGGATAGAACTGTGCTTTAAAGTCCAGCCATGTGGCTTCTTATGGAAGTATAATGAGTTAAAGATGAAATTCCATTTCTCGTTTGCATACATCTTGCAAAGATTCTGCCCAGGAAAATGGTAATTGGAGTCTTTTTTACAATAAATATTATAATTTTTAATCCTAATACTGTAAGCTATGAAATGTCTTCCATTTCCCTACCATATGTTTTTTGTCCTGTTTGTCAGTCCAAGAGACAGAAATAAAATAAATACCTTAATGAACACAATACCAATCCTCCTGAGACACCATGCCTATCTTATGGACATAACATGGACCAGGGATTTTGAAGACTCTCCCCAGAGAGCAAAAGTCCGCCTCAGTTCTCAACCCAATGCGGTCTGCAGAAATATTCAGCCTGGCTTGTAACTGTAGCTTCCTAGTAAGCTGCAATTTGCTATGATAAGTATATTTGTGAAGTGTAAATGGGTTAATTTTCCCCTTTGGAACTGATAGGAAAGCGCTACAAGATGGCAGTGAAGTTAGGGTGGGGTTGTTCCAGACACTGGGAGGCTGATCATGAAAATATGGCTCTCTGTTGGTCTTTTTTGTTAACTGCAAAAATATGAGGAGGAACTCCTGTGGAGAAATCATATTAGAAACAAAATATTTTGAATATTTCTCCCTAGTGATTACAGATACATTGTGAGAGGGAATAAGACTTTGGAGAAAAGGATTTTAAGGAGTTGGGTGCTCAAATGGTTACTTGTCTTCAACTTAACTGGTCAGTGTATGGACTTGACGAGTGTCTGTTTCTTTCTTTTAATCAATGCAAACATCCTGGAGGCCATACTGTTCCAGGGACCTGCATACACTCATCACAGCTGCTCTGCCGTCTGACAACCTGATGGGCGTGAGGGACCTCAATGCATGTGTTGGTGATAGTGCCAGAATGTGGAGGGAAATGATTGGACCACAGAGGATTCGTCTCTTCCAGCATGGAGAGCAGGCCAAGCAAAAACCTGTGATGGCAAACGATAGCCTCTATCATGTAAGTTATGAGAAAATATCACGAATATGCCATAAATCAGAACAGTAGTAACATCTCACTCATTTGTTATTGTTTCACAGCAGAATGCCAAGAAGGTTGACAATCTGAATGGATTTGAGACCATTACATAGCATGCTT
Source organism: Otolemur garnettii (assembly GCF_000181295.1). NCBI lineage: Eukaryota > Metazoa > Chordata > Mammalia > Primates > Galagidae > Otolemur > Otolemur garnettii. Next base: position 13,322,475 of record NW_003852399.1, read on the forward strand.
CAAATCTTGAGAACATGGGGCTGGGTGTGGTATAGTGCCTTTGAGATTGACATTTTAATAAACTCAAATGATAGCAAATAATCATACCAATAAGTAATTTTTCAAGGATAATAGAGGAAGCACTACAGAACAGGAGGCTCCCTTTGGAAAACTCATGTAAATTATCTTATGCCATAATTTGACTATAAATGCTTCAGACTTCAGATTGTGTTGTGCTATTTTCCATTATATAACATTTCTTTTAATGGTTTCCCAACTCAGCAATATTGTAATTCTGATCTCCCCCCCATACACAATTCCTGCCTCCTTACCCATACTACATCTGCTGAAATCTGGACAATTTTAAAAGCTCAACTGTCACTCAACCAGAACTTGACCTTGGAAGTGAGAACAATGTAATATAAAAATTTGTACCCTCATATTAATTCGAAGTTAAAATAAAAAGTAAAAAGAAAAAAAAATAGCTTGCCCTTCCCACACTAGTTAGAAGTTACCTCTTCTTCTCCAGAAGCCTAGAGAATATTTTTTTTGCAAGTCCTAGAGACTTAAAAATATTTTCTTTTATTACAGATAATTTTGTGCACACAAAGATGCACATCTTAATTGACCTGAAAAATATTTTGCCTGCTTTAGTGCAGAAATTTTAATGTATTTATTTTTGTTTTTCAAGGGCAAATGTCTTTAACATAGTAAATTCTCAATTAATGGTCTTGAATCACAGATTTATTAGCTTGGATATGACACTGATTTGGGCACTATATTGTGCTTTTTAGATTCCCCAAGTAGTATTTTTTTCTGACCTCAATTTTACATCTTTTTTAGGTAGGTAGAGAACCAGTGGCCAGAGTGTCTGAATTGCAGAGTTTAAGAACAGATTTCAGCTCTGATTTATCAAAGAAACTCTTGGACATATGCAGCCCCCATGGTGAGAGCTAGCTAGTAAGGTCACTTTGTGCCTCTTTGCAAACGCTTGCTTTTCTAAAATACCCTAAATAAACTCTTATAATATCTATAAAGAAAATTAATTTCAGTGATATGAAATGAATATTGGATAATATTCTTTTCCTAATTAGCTAATCTTTTTGCTCACTTTTCACAATGATCTTTATTTCTCAGAGATGGTCATGAGGCTGAAGCAGGAGGATTGCTTGAGACCAGGAGTTTGACAGTGAGCCATGATGGTGCCAGTAACTCTAGCGAGGGCAACCGTGCAATACTCTACCTTAGATCAATAATAATAATAATAAATGAACAAACAAAATAAAGTGTTCAATACTCAAAAATGATGACAGAGTCAAGTATAGGAAGACACTCAGTATAAGGGGAAAATCACACTCTAAAATATGTTTCTGACAAGACAATGGTGGTAATATAATAAAAGAAGTATTATAAATATTAAGTGAGTACTGGGACATCATAGCATAGGTTCTAGCCTGGAATTACTAATGGCATGTGAGAGTTTAATAGATCCAACTCTCAGTTGCTTCCTCCCTGACAATACCTTCCTCCTGTGGAAGATTCTTTATGAATTCACTTACTAGAGCCAAATAAAGTATCTCGATCTAACTAATAATATGTTTTATGTAAGAGTAAGGCAAACTCACAAAAATGTGTTTGAACTAAACAATCTCTGGGGAAGATCAAAGGCAAATACTAAAAAAAAAAATGAAACTTCATTTTCAAATCATTAAAATATGCTACCCCAACTTGTTTTCTATTTTCTCTTTCTGAGCCCATTTTGGGTAGTAAGAGACTAATTGGAACTTACTTATTTGTTTTTTAATATTCCAAATGCAATTTAAGGGAGTCCAGCTCCCTCTTTCCCAAAGGTAGACTCGACTTGGATAACTGCTAAAATAAACAGTGGACAGTATGTGGCAAGGACCAGGCATGCTCTTTTGCGGGGTGGGGGGAGAGTGGGTGCCAAGATTTCAAAGAATGACTTTACTTTTATCTCTAATGATGCCAGAAACTTGATTTTGTTCAGCTTTAAATATTAGATTTTTTCGGCATGAGGTCAGTCCTACTAACGATCAGGCTAAGGGGGGGGGGAGATAAAAAGGAATGGCATCCTAGAAAATTTCCAAATTTACAGCACAAACTTTTCATTCAAATATTAAAGTTTTTCCTTCTCCAGTGAAAAGTGCAAAAAATTGGGGAGTGGGTGTCAGCCTCCAGAGAGAGAGAAGGGAGCAGCCCTCCCTGACGAGGCGGCATCCGGGAGACAGCATCCCTACACCACATCTTGCTCCCATTACTGCTCTTTTCAACTTTTGCTGACAGCTCAAGTTCAGAGGTTGCCTTGTTCCCCTTGTAGTTGATGTTAGTTCAACATTAGACTCTAAAGGTGGAGCAGACACAGAAATTAGCGCACAGGGATAGGAGAAGAACTTTGGCAGCCAAAAATAACATGTGTTTTACACTTGGGGCAAGTATATAAATTAAAAATGGAAAAAGTGGGCAAAAGTGAGATAATTGGCTAATATAAATACCTGTCAAACTGCACTTTCTCACTGAGATTCTGAGCTGAGAAACAAATAAAATTGCTCACCATCACCCTCAACCCACACATCTGTCTCTAAGAAAACTTCAGGGTGCTTTTATGAGTTTTGGATCAAGGAATGTGGTGTGTAATTGGGAGTTAAGAAACAAGGTTGTTGGGTTTTTTTTGTTTTTTTTTTTTTAGCTATTTTATGCCCCAAATTTGCATCTAGGAAGACCCGAGAAAACAATAATCCCGCCTTATTTGAAAATAACATCAGACAGTTGATGTAAGTCAAGAAAATCATTGTTTTCCAATGTTTTTCTGAAGGGCCACAGTTGAATCTGGACTTAATGGGTCAGTCGAGTGTACGAGAGTAAGAGGTAATAAAGTTATGAGTAGTTGAGAAGTTATGTTCACTTTACGATTGATGCTTAAGAAGGAAAGTGAAATAATTAGCCGTGTCAAGCAGGGGTTTGATAAATTACAGTATACTTTTATATTCAGGTGTTGAAAATGGAACAAAAGGTTACATCAGGTTTCCTTATCTCCATCAGCTTGTTTCTAAAGCTTTTATTTTTTCTTTGCTAAATTCTTAGGTGCTATAAAAGGTGTTTGAACTATGCTTCTTTTGGATTGTTTAATACACATAGAATATAAGGGCTAAAATTATTTTCTCATTAACCCTAGACAATAAGTATTCAGTCTAAGAAAAATTGTTTCCACCTCACATAGGCAAGAAACCATCTTTTATTTTTTTAAAGGAATTTTTATACTAGGTTATGTGAGTGGGGAGACCAAACTGCTGTACATAAAAAGGGAAAAGAAATTTAAGAGTGAAGGTAAGTGAACAGAGAATATTGGAGAGAGAGAGAGAGGCCCAAGAATCTGGCAACAAAGGGCCCTGTTTAAAAAAGAAATAGGATGGAGGAGAAAGAGATTCATGAGAAATTCCCCCTAAAAATGGTTAAAATCAGTTTAACAGGACTGCAACACATAACATTTTAACTTTTCCTAGCAACGGGGATATGCAAGCCCCTACCACAAATTCTCTGTATGAGTGCAGAGTTGAAGGAGGAGCTCAGTGGTGAGAGTTGAGATAAGCCTGAGAGAGGGTTCAATGGGTGAAGGAAATTGCAATTATAGGTCACATTAGTCCCCAGAATTTCACAGAAGTCATGGGGACCGTATCTTTCTTTCCCTACTACATATGGGATAGGAGTTTCAAGTGAATTTTACATAAAGTTAAGGTACTGGGGTGACTTCAGCTGACACTTAGGTTGATATAGGATGCTTCTATTTTTCTTCCTTAATTATCGTAAGACTATCCAAGAGGCCTTAGGCATGGTGATGGAATTTAGGGTCCATGACACTTGGCCACCATGGAATTCATACTTAAGTAGTATTAAAAACTCATCAGAATAAATAGGGCTAATGTGATAATCACACAATCTATTCACATTATCACAAAGAATATGGCTTCCTCTGTATTTTACTATTAAGGTGACCTTGAATGCCCTAAAAATCTTGGCACTATAGAAAATAAAAATTAAATTATAAAGTAAAACGTGTGAGCAATTTCAGCAAATGCTCAGGAAAGCCTTTTTCTCCTTGGTACAAGAAAGATCCCAAACAATGCACCTGTATATCCACCACCTAATCTCATGAGCATATTTCCAAGGTGACAGTTCCTAGAAATACCTGGCTTTCTTCACGTTCCCTCTTTAAAAGCACTTTCAAAAGAGTTCTAGGAAAATACCTAATCCTGACAATGTGGTTGTTAGTAGCCTTAGAGACTATAAGTTCCCCTTATAAGGAACTTGGCAAAAACTTGGTGTCATTTAAACCAGCCAAAGAGCAGTATGTAGTAGGCAGATAATTAAGGCACAGAGAATTAAAAAGATAATGTGGGGCATTTCTTGAAATAAACTCCTTATTTTTAATCCATCCTTCCTCTAAGTAAGCTCATGTTCAACAACCAGAATCAAGGCAAAGAATGCCTTTAAACTAATACAAACTAGCATATTTTACAGCCTTTACAATATTGTGGTTAAACAGGTGGAATCATTATTTTTCTATAGTGTGCGTGCTAATAGGATTTGAGCCAGAATTGAAGAACTATGTTGAATATTCTATTCTATTCTAGAATAGGCTTTGTCTAAGAAATTATGGACTGATTGCTATAAAAACTCAAATTCATGAGTATTTTGGGGGGTTGAAAATGATCTCATCTTTCAACCCCCGAAAGTATGTTTTTGTTATGCTTCAACTACAGATAGTTCCCAGGTTATGAATGAGATGGGTTCTGTAAGTTTCTTCTTATGTTGAATTTATATGTCACTTGTAACAGGTATATTTACCTATCACCTATGATAGCCTCCATGTGTGTGAGTTATACATCAAGTTGAATGTTTGTAACTTGGGGACTGTATGTCCTTGAAATCCTCACCATAGAGGCAAGTTTGAATTTTGGAAATCTTACTGAGAATGTGGATACAACCATAAAATACAACCGTACCTCTTTTGCCTTTAATTCAGACTTAAACCTTAACTTTAGTTGAAGTCAAAAGTTATGTGTAATGATACATAAAAAAAATCTCAAAGATATTTGACTAACTGGGAAAGTCAGGAAACATCTGCATGGAAAAATCTCTTTAAAAGTTTATCTTAATTATGGTATAATGCTAGGTTATTTGAACCAATTCACTTTAAATCCTTTTGAAAACAGTTCAGTGTGATATAGCAATAAATATATAAGCAAATCTCCTGATTGAATAAAAATAATTCCATGGTAAGGTTGACTTTATCACATTAACAGTGTTATTTAATAGGGCAACACATACTGTAAGGTATGACATACATCAAAAATGAAAATATACCTTAGGCATTTGATTCTAAAATAATTTTGAATTATTTCCAATCCAGAACTATGTCAAAAGGTGCTTAGAATTGAAGGATAATTCATGGTTTTACTTGACATTGCCTTCATGTTGATTATCAATTAAACACTCTCAAGGTACAATATTTTTCATAACAAAAATCACAATTACAATTAAATTTTTATATAGATAGTTGGAAATAAAGTGTTTACTAACAACCCTCTAAACTGTCAGATCTCTTAAAAAAAGATCACAAATACATGTTGAGTTAATGACTGATTACCTAATTGATTGTTTATTCATATATTTCCATGTTCTTCTTTCAAAAGAGAGATAAAAGGCTTTAGTTTATTAGAAGTTATCAGCAGATAGAACATAAACCATGAAGAAAGCCATTCAAATTCTACAAATTAAGTTAAATTCCATTTTTATTTCATTGCTCCATTCACAAAACTAAAAGGGTATTGTCTATTTATTTGATAGTATTTTTGTTGATCAAAACTCCTAAATTTTTCTTTAGCCATTTGTGTTTTCTTGAATATTCATGACCCTATACTGTTTTAAGCCTGGCTTTCCCGTGAGGATATAGCATTACACACAAATCAGTCTTCAACTATACCTATCAAATTACTTTATTTTCCTTGCCAAAAAAGAGGATATCTTAATATATACATTATAAAGCACTTTTCTTACTTGTAAAACATGTAATTAATGTTTAATTCCCAGAAATTATCATCAATTATAAAGCTGTTTCTTTACATGGTATTTGTTTTGCTAAATACAGTAATGACTTGGCATTTAATTGCTATATTTTGCCATCAGACATTAAGCACTTCCTTAAACCACTTATAAAGGCACTACTTTAAATTTTTGTAATGAGCAAAAATAATTAGTAATATGAAAAATACTCCTGTTACATCTTTGAGCTTAAATTTCAGATAAAAGGAGTTTTAAGAGAGATAATTCTTACAGTTATGAAAATTTAAAGTATTATAAAATTTTATAAAAATTACTTTTGATTAAGCATTTTTGCTTCTTCCTAGAACATAGTAGAAAATTTTCTATACCATTTTTGCCATAGAGATAACATTAATTTTAATATTTTAATTATTATATTTTCTTGATAAATATCTTATTTTCTAGAAGTTTTCTAGGCCAGCACTGCATCTGATTTGTAAATTATAGCAACACTAGAACCATTTTTATTTTATGTTACTAAACACTGAATAACAATGACAATAACAAAAGAAAAGCTTTTACACAAACAGACAGTCTGGTTTTTTTAACCTGAGGAACATTGTGACAGCCTGTAGAAAATTCTGTCATTTTGTTTAATAATGAGTTTTAAATTTATTTATGTTTATGTTGCTGTAATCAATTGTCTATCAAAAATAGCTTTAATGATAAGTAAATACAGAATAACAGTCTAAAAAACAAATTAGAATCTTACCGTCTGAATAAGTACTTTTAAAATTAAAAGTGCATCAACAAGCTACTCTAAGAATTAAATCCTCAAGATTTTCTCTAAGAAAATTAGAATAGGCTCAGCGCCTGTGGCTGAAACAGCTAAGGCATCAGCCACATACACCTGAGCTGGTGGGTTCAAATCCAGCCTGAGCCCACCAAACAACAATGATGGCTGCAACCAAAAAATAGCCGGGCGTTGTGGTGGGCACCTGTAATCCCAGCTACTTGGGAGGTGGAGGCAGGAGACTCGCTTGAGCCCAGGGGTTGGAGGTTGCTGTGAGCTGTGACGCCACGGCGGCATTCTACCCAGGCGACAACTTGAGGCTCTGTCTCAAAAAAAAAAAAGAAAAGAAAAGAAAAGAAAATTAGAATAAGACTATGAATGCAAAGGAATAAATAACAAGTTTTTACTGTTAAAATGCGCTTGTTGAAAATGAATAATAAGGGGTGTCAAATGGTTACGGCATTTAGATTCTACGGGACATTTTTTAAAATATGCTGGGGCAGTTGTATGTGAGGATGCCAATATAATATTTTGGAAACTGGAACTTGAGTAACTATTAAGATTGCTGATATACAATTTCAGATGTCAATTTTAAAATGTGTAAGATTTTCCTTTAATATATGTAAATATCCCCCCATTTAGTAGGTGGAGCTAAATTCCGCCACCCCCATGGAGGGTGGGCTGTACTTGCTTTGAAATAACGAAGTATGGAAAGAGAAAAACAATTTTCCAGTGGAGAAATCTTGTAAACTCTATCTTAACCAAGTGATGAAGGATGACATCACCAGTGACATCACAAAGATACCATGTGCCTTTTGTTTGATATGATGAGAAGGCCATTTCATCCTTGTTATTCCCTCAAACCCATGAAAATCAGAAAATACTAAGATAATGTCACAGACCAGAAAGAGACAAGATAGAAACAACACTCAAATGCAGTTGTGGACACCTGTGTGGGATTTTGACACAAAAAGAGGATATTAAAATAGGTGAAATAGGTAAAATCCAAATAACGTGTAGAGTTTAGTGTTAGAAAGTACGTATTACGTTAAGACATTTACATTCTACACTTACTAGATTTGACATGTACCCTTGCAATATGCACCATAGGTTAGGTAAGTGAGGGGAAGGCTATGTTAGCCAGTTTGATGTAAGCATTCTAAATTGTATATAAAATCAGCACATTGTACCCCATAAATGCATTAATATACACAGATACGATTTAATGAAAAAGAATAGAAAGTATGGAAAACTCTCAGAGGGAGTGAGCATTCCTAGGGGTGTTACAAAGGCAAAATGGTGAAGGCATTTGGTCAGATCAAAAGTCTTACAGGTGTGCAAATAGATACGACTTTTTAATTATAATAACACCTGCCACCTAGTTAAATGTGATATAAGTGCTTATCAAACAAAAATACACCACACCATGTCTCATAAAAGTACTTTTCCTTAGTAATGTTGGTGCATTTCCACTCAAATAAATTAATTTTCTCATTTGGCAGGAACATCATTGTCCATCAATTCAAAGCATGAATTGACCTGTATGGCCTTTTCTCTAAAAACTTCAGAATATATCTCATTTGTGTGTGTTGACAAGGAGTGAAAAGTGAAAAAAGCTTTTCTTGTCTCACAGTAGCAGTCATGGACTTGCATGTTCTAGATAAGACAGAGCAAAGAACTGCAGCAGAGAATGGTGAATGTTTCAGAAAGAGGCAAGTGTGAGTCCTTGGAAATGTATTAAGATATGAGATACCAAGGTCTTTATCAAGTTTTTAAATAAAAAATTATCATTTACATAAAAATGAAACCATTTGTTGATATAACACAGAGTCTGAGTTTTTTAAACAATATATTTTAACTATTATATACTTTGAAATAACTTGTATTTTTATTTTATTATTATTATTTATTTTTATCATTATTATTATTATTATTTTTTGTAGAGACAGAGTCTCAAGGGCTGTGGCATCACACAGCTCACAGCAACCTCCAACTCCTGGGCTTAGGCAATTCTCTTGCCTCAGCCTCCTGAGTAGCTGGGACTACAGGCGCCTACCACAAAGTCTGGGTATTTTTTTGTTGTAGATCAGCCAGGGGCGGGTTTGAACCTGCCACCCTGGGTATATGGGGCTGGTGCCCTACCCACTGAGCCACAGGAGCCGCCCAATAACTTGCATTTTTAAAAATATGGTGAATGTTGTGTGATATGTGTTCTGGCCTAAATACAAATTCTATTTCTTCCTGAAATTTAAAACAGCTACTTTGCTGCTAGAATTTTTGCATGGAATTTTATTAAAACAATTATTTCTCTCCTTCATGTCAAATAGACATCTTTATTAGCTCAGAAAATGTTACACTTTTTTTAAGCGGCCTATTGTTTCATACTTGAAGATTTATACATACTTTTATAGATCAACATGCCTTCAGCCTTTAATATATATATCATGCCCCTCAAAGGAATATGTGACACCAGTCTCCTGAGAAATTAGTAGAACATTCAGGTAGCTTCAAATGCTGTTGAGTGATGATAAAGGGCTTGAATTCACCAGTGCCACTGAGGGAAATTTAATGAAATAATGTATGATTTAAATATATTATTGTCTTATCTCTTTTTAAATCTCAATATCACACAATGTGGATGCATATGCCACTTGTCAAGTTATGACATTCATATGCAGCAAAAAACCTGTAGCTGAGAGCACTGGGGAATGGGAATATTTGTTTCTACCAAGTTATACTAAGAAAGCCTACCTTGATGTGAGTAAAATAGATCTATTACAGGATATTATATCAATATAATCTTTATATATTAGAGATGATTATATATATAACATATAGATAGTTTATGTAAATAAAATAAATGTGCTATAGCAGAAAAAAGGCATGTCAAAAACTTCAACAAATCACTTGCTTTGTTTATTGTAATACATAGAGTTGTTTGATATTATTATATCATAACAAGGAAGTGCTGTGAGATAAATTAAATTATTAAATGATTTTCTCCTCTTACTGTTAGGGAGAGAGAGAAAAAATCCTTTGGTGCTAAATCCCATTTTGACTATCTGCAATGGTCAGGTAACAATAGTACTTATTCCGGATGTTGGTCTATTGTTCATTATTTAATCTTCTCTAATCATGGAATTGATTAGCAAATGACTCATCATCAAACCAACAATCACTTTAATCTGGTTCTTTGTACAAGAAAACTGTGTCAGGAATTTAATGAATACAACATCACAACACACAGTAAACGGAACGTATGGAAAGTATGACCATATACCCAGCCATTGGGTGAACACAAACCATAAAAAACTACCAATTATGTAGGGTAGAAACGGTCACCTATCAACCACTGCAGTTGGTTCAACTTGATATTTATGGATTTGAAGCATGAATTATCAATTCTGCCTTCCAAATGTTTTAAAATCCAGTTGTGTACTTGAAATGAGAAATTTACACTTTCATGAATAAAAGAGAATGATTTATCAATAAGATAAAGAAACAATCTGATACAGTCATTCTTAAAAAAGTCCATAACCCAAAAGGAAGGGAAGTCATGTGGTCCATCAAAACACTAGCTTGTTCTGGAACTTTTATTATACGTGGACTATTCTTGATAGGAAATTCATGTCTAATGTATCATTCTATGAAGAGAAAAATGAGATAGATAGGATCCCCAAAAATAATTAAGAGAAAATAATTAAGAATATGCAAAGTAGGAATAATTTTTTTTCTTTACAGGACACTTGTCTCTTATTTTAGTAACAGAGGTCTATTTTGATTATAATACCTATTCTGTGTACTTAAGGTTACTGATTCCCTGACTGAAGAATAGCACCCAGGGCTGACCAACCAGGTCAGCCTGGTTTTTCCAATTCTCTGGCCAGTCGAATTGGGTCAGAAATAGGCATATTATAGACATTGGGTTAATTTGATATATAGACTCTTCTGCAGAGAGTAACTCCTTTCTTCTGGGATAGTGAATTGTAATAACATGTTACTCTAAAGCTCCTGGAGGTGAAACTTCCCAGGTGGAAACCTCTTGCCTGAGAATAAAGCCAGTGTGAAAAAGGGAGCCCTGAAATACATTGATGGTGGGGGGGTGGGTAGGAGGTAGTGTTCCTGCACAGGAAAGCCTCACACATGTGGTACGGGGTGGAAGTAGAGCAGAGCTGAGGCTGTCTCAGGTGCCTCAAGCATTCAGCATTGGTCACTGGGTGGGAAGGAAGGAAATAGAATCCTGAAATGGACCATGGACAAAAATGCTGAGAAAATGGCTGGGTGGGGATCAAAGAGGAAGCTGACCTACTTTATGATTTTTCTCAGGCCAGCCCTGCTTATGCAGCTGACAGGAATTTACCTGAAAAATATTTATAATCTGAGTTCTTGTGGCTTAGGCATGTTCCACAGGGAAGTGAAAGAAGTAGACAGAACAGCCTGGGCGTAGCTATCAGGAACGGGCTGGGTATTCTTCACCGAAGGCTTTGTGCTTTGCTTCTGAAGTTTCTAAATCCCAGCAATTGAGCTGTCCATCACTGACCTGGCCTTTCAGTACCAGCTGAGTTATACTTCAAATAAGTAATGCTGATAGGGCCAAAATGGCTGGCTCAAATGATCAAAGGTCTAGGATTTGAGATGGCAGTAGAATAAACATCAGATACTAGAAAAGGCAGCTGGAATTACAGATTGAAGTTGGGCATGGACACTGAATAGGAAATACTATTGATTGTCCAACATTTTTTTTCAAAATTGTTTTTCATAATAAGACTGACGTGCTCCAACGTGGAAGCCAAGGATTAAGGACAGTCTATGCTTACTGACTAAAAGAGGAATGCTGGGATCAGGTGACCTGTGGAAGTGTCAGCTCTGTCACTTGATGTTTGGGGCAAGTTCTTCGTTCAGTCTCTAAACCTGCTGTTCTTGTCTGAGACGTAAGTTTAGTAATACCAACCAGCCTCCTCGGGTTTTGATCAAAACTGAATGAGGTAATGAACTTTAAGTGCTTGGCTCCTGGAAAAGGCAAGTGGCTATTATTTTACTCTAGAATTAGAGAAACACAAAGAAAATACATGATAAAGTCAGTTGCTTTGATACGACCTTATGTGTACGATATACAATGTAGAAATTTGTTTCCAAATTTTTAGAGATTAGGAGCTCATGATAATAAATCAGAATCCATCTTCTTTTGAAGTTAAGAAATTCTTTGATATGTAATGAACATTCTTACTCAAATGTAAACATTCCATCAAGTTTTGTCTTTTCAGAAGAAACAAAAAAAAAAACCATAGTTATCTTCAATCTGATATACACATATTTAAACATTGGTATCATTTCCTCTCCTTCTTTCTCCAGGTTAAGCAAACTTGATGTTTTAAAATGCCCTGATGGGTTGCCATTTCATTTTATCCTGTCATTTTTATTACACAGCCTGTGTGCTCATGAATCCAATTGTGATGACGCTCTTGTCCACCAATGGCCCAGACCATTTGCCCAACACTGAATGGAGTTTACTAAAATTGAGGGAATATTTTCTAATGGCATCTATAATGGTTTTGTGATTTCAATACAATAGGAGTAGCCTTCACAGCACCATAAACTGATGAATTCAGCTACAATCAATAATAAAGTTTCGTATTAGGTGGAAGAATATTGCTGGAAAGTGTTCTTCTTCCCAAAGTGTTGCAGGAATGGAAGAAAAAGTATCCAATGTACACAGCCCTATTATGAAATTAATGTATAGCTTTCATATGAAATCTATAACCTAAAAAGAGCCTAAGAATATGGGGAGGGAGGAGAAAGGGGGCAGGGAAGATGGGTGGAGGGAGGGTGATTGGAGGGATCACCTCTATGGTTTATCTTACAAGGGTACAAGTGAATCTTTCTAAGAGTAGAATATGAACATCTTAACACAATAACTAAGAAAATGACATGAAGGCTATGTTAACCAGTTTGATGAAAATATTTCAAATAGTATATGAAAACACCACACTGTACCCCAGAATTGCATTAATGTACATAGTCATCATTTAATTTTAAAAAAAGAGAGAGATAGAGAAAAAGAAGGCTATTTAGGCATTAAAGAAAATAAATAAGCAGCAAACATAAGGGTAGCATCAAAAATAGAAACTAAAACTAGTACAAAAGGGAATCTTTAAGCTTTATTCAAATGTGCCACAATGCTATAGTCCTCCATTAGAAATTGAGGTAAGTAAACCCTTCAGACCACCAATTCCTGATTCAGCAACACTGAAAAATATATTGAAGTCTGTTCTTGGCTTCAGTACTTTCTTCCCTGCCACAGAGATCCTATTAATGGAAATTGCACATAAGTTTTCTTGTCTTTGTTTCTATAGATTTATTCCTGTATCAGTAGGTAAGAGTGGCAACTGCTTTAGAATCAAAAACTTCCTTTAAGAACACCACTCCCTGTTTTACTGAGTCTATTATAGTTAGTGTACTATTGCTTAGAGAAAGCAATGCCCCAGCGGTGATGCACTGACTTTTATCTGGTGGGCTGACGAGAATCATGATACAGCCATCGCATCTGCTATTTGTGGCGAAACTTCAGGGAGGAACATATGTTTGGAGTTAAAACTTGTCTTGGAAAATATTGAGGAATAGTATACAAGTCTCCCCCTTCTGCCCTGAGGCTGATAGAGACTAGGAAGGTCACTGGGCTGAAGAGTAGAAGAGGGGACTATTTCTAGGCGACCTTGGTAAAACCTACCTTTAGCTCGTTGTTACCCCAGTTTCTCTCTCAGAACCCTACAAAGTATATGGCTGGTTTTTTCAACCCTGGAATGCTGTCCTTCCTCAATTCTAGGACTAATTTCTTCAGGCCCTTCTATTAAGCTCTTGCTGAGCAGCTGTTAATTACAGTAGAGTTGGCACAGAAAGGAAGGGGCTTCAACCTGACCCAAATACAGAAGCGTTAAGTGTAGTGGAAATAATAACACAACGTCTAACATTATTGAATACTTAAGAGCAAATACAATTTTGGATTCATTTTACCACCGTTTCTAAAGCAAAATAACCAACTTCCATTTGTTGAATATATGTTGCATAATAGGTGGGCTTTTTATATATTAACTAATTTAATCACAACAGCTTTATGATTCAGGCACACTTGTTATTATCTTCAGTTTTAGGTGAAAAATGAGTCAAAGAAAGGAAACTAACTTACTGCTGTCACTTGACTGAAAATGGTGATGATGCTATAAGCTCAGGGAATCTAAATCTGGAACTCATGTGATTAATCACAGACATGTACGGAATAAGGCAATTAGTGTTAGGAGGGTGGGAGGGAGGTCCTGCGTCACTGTTGATAAATGATTCAGTAGACAACAGGCCCAGAGTGCTAAATGGTATTTAAGAACATAACTCTAGTATCAGAAAATTCAAGAAAATTCTCAGTTTTATGGATCTTGGGGGATTTGAAACATTATACAATTTGAGAATTAGACATAGAATGTACAGGGATCTAATCAACTGAATTGGGTGACAATGTGGAAACTGAGACTCAGAAAAAAAGAAGTTTCTCTCTCAAGGATGAACAAGCAGTTAAGACCAACTTGATGCTGAATCTGCCAGTACCAGAGTGGTAATTCTGAAATCCAGCCTGCCTGGGGTAGAAATTAGACCCAGACACGGGCAGGGTGAGAGAGTCTGTTAGAGGCTGCAAATGGTGGTCAAATAGCTGAGTAGTCAGGGCAAGCTTGGCAGTGCATGGCAGTGCTGGCCTCAGCACTTCTGGACAGGCAAGTTATCACAGCCAGCCAAGGTTAGAATAGAGCCAAAACTAGATCTCAGGCTGCTTTGAGGTTCATTATCTCATTTTCCGCATCAAGCAATCAAAGTCTCCTTGGGATGGCCCAGACCTGCTTGTGAATCACTAAGATAAAATGACTCAGGACACTCTGTTTGACACTGATGCCTGGTTCAAAGAACACGCCCACATGTGGGAGCTTGGGTTGTTTAGCGCTTCCATTTAATCTGGAAACAGCTGTTACTAGGGGCTGTGCTTGGTTTCTTGGATTTCATTGGTCTTCCTGATTGGCCCTTCCAATTTCTATCTCTACCATTTAATCTTGTCCCTTTTTGGAGCGTAGTTCACCACAGTCACTGGTGGGTTTGCTCTTGGCAATTGATAAACATCTTTGGAACTTTGAGAGATGCCCTTTGTCTAAATGACAGTGAAACTTCTGTCTTCCCTGGCTACACAGAATTGGAGAAAATAACTTCATAACTTTTTGCATTTCTCCTTGCATTTTTGTCTAAGGAGCAGAGTCTTCAGTAAGAGCATGTCAGAATGAGTATCTAAAACACATTTGATGCCATAAAAAATGATTCTAATTATCTGGACATTTCCGATTCAGAGGTGAGAAAAATAAAATTTTCTCATCCTTAACCAATGCCATAGTGTAAGATCATAAAAGCAGTTTATACTAAAACCAGTTCAGAGACAAGCATATTACTGAAGCAGAAGAGATAACACTATTTTTCAGCAGTGCTGTAAAAATGGTATATTGAAAAGTAAAAGGACAGCAAAAAATCCATTATTATCACAACACGACTGACTATTGGGGAAAAGTTGCTATGGTTCTAAGACGTCTAAGAAGAAAAGTCTACTTTACTTACATTACTTTTTCAGCGTGACTTTCCTAACACTGAAGGAGGGTGTGCAAAAATTTTCATAAATTGTCAAAGAAGTTTGTGAAACTTTTTCCCTTTTTTATGTAGTATCATGAAGTTGGGATCACGGGGATCACCCCCGCCCTCTTGGCGTCATCTAATGGACTAGGGAGAACTGGCAACAGTGAGATCTGCACTGAAATCCTTCTAGGGTCTCCAGGATGTACCTCTTCTCTTCTCCAAATCTCACATGAATGGGTGGCATCTGTGGCTCAAAGAAGTTAGGAGCTGGCCCCATATACCAGAGGTGGCGGGATCAAGCCCAGCCCTGGCCAAAAACTAAAAAAAAAAAAAAATTGGGTAATTTTTTTGAAAATTGGAAATTTTATTTTGAAAAAATAAAATTGGGTAATTAAGGAATATTCTTTCATCTAAAAAACTGATATATTTAAAGCTGATAAAAAGGGATATGTAAGACAAAGAACAATGTATGAAACTTACCGGTGGCATGTCTGATCCAATGTGAAGGATCAGTAAATGGATCTGTTTATGTTTGCGTCATCGTTTGTATGAAGGCAATTTAGAGCCGTGTTTAAGAGCATGAAGTTCGGATGCTGACAGACAGGCTCCACTTTGCTTCTTGCTCCATCCTTTGCTGTGTACTCCTGAGCAAGTTACACAATTCCTTTAAACCCAAATAGCCACATCCTCAAAATAGCAATAATAATACCTGATACAGGGTTGTGAGATGGTTAACCGGGAACATTTTTGTAAAGCACCCAGCCCACTACCAACTCTATCACTTTCATCCTTATTTAAGAAAGACTTCTTCTACAGGATGAGAAATCAGTTCTTCTGATATATCACTGTGAGAGCGCGATGCATCTCACCATCCTTAGGTTGGACGCCAACAAGGATTAGTAGAGACAGTCGGGTATTTTGTGTTCTGTACTTTCCAGGCCACTTAAGAGATTATTCCCAAACAAGTGATGTTCATGAGAGAGAAGCACAAATACCACGGGCACAAGTTATGAAGTCACACAGTCTGTTTCCAAGCCTGGTTTACAGCCTTCTATCTGTGTGACTTTGGGCAAGTTTCTCAGTCTTCAGAGACCATATAGTCCTCATATGTAAATGGCGTAAGACTAGTAACATCACAGGTTAATTGAAAGGATTACATGAGATTACCTTTGAAAAGAATTTAGCACCATGCCTGGCACCAGCTGTGTCAGCCGCTGTTATAATTATTGACTAACATGACTTCATTCTTGGAAGCTGTTCTCCTGAAGAAGCTTTCAAAAAGTGTAATTGTTAGTTTAAAAAAATATGGTTAAAAATAGGACCTAGTTTTCTGAAACTGCTCTGTAATAAACCATGTTGTGTGTTTTTTTAGATCATCACATTTTTAACGTTTATTTTGGTGTCCTTTCTTCTCCTGCATGTCACTTTTCTGTTGCCGCTCAGCAACTGAAAACTGAAACTCAGTCCCATATGAAATGTACCCTGCAATCAAAGTGCCAGTTTTCCTCAAAAATCCTTTGTGTGTGAGGTTTAGAATCACAAAAGAGTGGAACCCTTTCTGCCTCTCAAGATAGTAAGGGAGCATTTGGCACAGAATACTTCGAAGAAGACAATATCAAGACTTAGACATTATCAAAAATTCAAAGACGGGCTTTTCAAAAGCTCAAACCCCAGGCCAATCTAGACATGGTAAGATGCAGGGGGCCAAGTTGGCCAGTGGTATTCCTGTGGGTGAGTTAGAGGAGGAATCACCCCCAAGCAATGGTGGCTCTCAGAAGGGGGCCTGCCCTTCACAATTTAAGCTCTTTGAAGCTGCATTTCCTTCAAGCAATGAGAAGCCTTTGTGGTGATGAGAAACATACATTTATAATTACAGAAGAACAGAGTGTACACTAGACATGGTGGAAAAGAATGCCAGGGCTTAAAGGGAAGTCCTGATAATCCACACAGCCTCACTCAGCCAGCCTCTCTCCAGAAACTCTGGGTATTTTAGCTTTACCTAATTGAAATGGCCAGGAGGCAACATTCCTCAATGGCTCCCCTCTTTCCAGCACCCCATTTGGCCCTGAACCAACCAGGCCAGCATGGTATTCTGGTGTGCTCTCTGAAAATTCAGCTACAGAAATAAGATGTATGAAAGTCATGCAGAGATTTCAAAATGACACAAATATATTCATGATAGGGCATCCAAGAAAAAAAAAATGAAATTGAATGGAGGCTGGATTATTTTTAACTCTGTTGAACAAAGCTTAAGCTGATTGGCCGAGCCTACCTGATTTATTACTTTTTAACTGAAATTATGGAAATTAACCTTTATATCTCCAAGTCATACACTCAGACATCCCAAGATACGAAATAAGAGATACTCGTGTTTGATTGATGGGAGGAAAAACAGACAAGATAAGCCAAGACAAGCAAAGGTATCAGAAGAAATAGTACAGGTCAATTTATTAAAACTTCAAATTAGGTCTATATTTCTATATTCACTTAATAATTAGTATAAATAATTTTACATATTTTAAAGTCTCAGTGGGAAATGTATAAAATGATAAATAATAAAAAGGGTTAAGTAAATCTTCCTCAGTAGTCCCTTAGCATAACACAAATGGGAAAAAAATGGCCTTGATAGGTTTTTGTTCCACATGGGAAGGCCAAAGGGAAAAATAGAAAAAGCTTCGCAAAATTCTCAAAGAATTTTTTACTGGATGCCATGTCATACGTAAGCTATTAGGAAAATAGTGCAAAATATTTCTGAAACCTTGGTTTCTAAGCTCAGAGCCAACCCCAGCCTGTGGAACTCCAACAATGAGCCCTACAATGTTATCCCTCAGGGGCTGATAGTTATTACACAATATGGTATATAAGAGAAATCATTATTATTATACAATATGGTATACAAGAGAAATCACAGGATTTAGAGTCACTTAGGCCTACAGTTCGCATTCTGGATTGTTGTTTTCACTGCATGAATTTTAGCAAGCACCAAATCTTCTCAAGCCTTGTAAATTCCCATATGCAGCGAACATAAGAGCTAATGTGTGTCGTCAACTGACTGATAAAGATCGGAGCCTAACTCACCTACTGGAATATCGTTAGTTAGGATTTAGTTAATGTTCTTTATCTTTTTTCTCTTCCAAGCTACTTTTTGTTCAGAAATTTAAATATGCTCTGAAGAGAAAAGAGATTCCTTTCACCATAAGAGCTGAACTTAGTCCTCTGAATGGCATTTTTTTTTCAGAGATCTGCTCTTATCACTTTATTTCTTCTTTGGTATGTGCCTTTATGCGTGTGTGTATGTGTGTGCCTGTGTACAACCACCTGTTTCTATATTTTTTCCTTGCTGGCCATGGGTAAGATAAATTTGAGGCAAAGCAGAAAGTCTACTTTATGCATAATTTATTCTAAAGTTCAGTGGGTGACTCATTATTTAATCGTGGCTTAATAGCCTACGTAGGTCACAGGAGGTAGAACTCAGATAATGAAGCAAGTGATTCATTGAATTGACAACATTATTATATTCATATATTTCAATTTCATTACGATGAAGTAGATGGCACATTTGACTAAGTCCTCTCCTTGACATCACTACTGATTTTTATTATGTGCCTATAACAAGGTGTGTCAGTTTCTTACATGCAAAATAGGAATCATGGAATAGTTGCTCTCCTTCCCACAGTGATGTTTCATGTAAGTTCTAATTATATTGTTAGTAATTTGGAGACACCCCCCCATACTGATTCAAAATAACATTCTGAGCATTTTTGAATATGCCAGAAAATTATTTTCTAGTCTTTTTCTCTTTGGAGAGAGAAATGTTATTCTAGAAATAGTGAATATGTTTCTTTTTGAAAAAAAAAAAAAAAGAAAGATGAAAAGAAAGAAATAGTGCTAGTATACTAATATATAGCCAGAAACATTGGCAGGTGTGATGGTGGGGCAGTAGAATACAAAAAAAATAATTTTCAGAATGATAACGCTTTGACTGAATACCTGCTGAGCTTGGTAGCAGAAGCCACTGCTAACAGGTAGTGGTGATATGGGGATACACGGTGTTTGCAAGAGTTGACAGCAAGAGTTGACATCAAAATAAGCATCACGAAAGGGGCAGTCCACTTTCCAGGTTATTATGAAGACTGTTGAGAAATAACACAGAACAGGAGTGGCTCACATCTGAAAGACGACTGACTCTTTCATTGTATTTATCCTTTAACAACACAAATATCGTTAGTACCCAATTACCTATATGTGACAAACAGGAAGTATTCTTTGGGGGGGGGAATAATCACACAATAGTTATAGGAATCATGGGTGAGAACTCTCTGGAAATGAGCATCAGTTGTAAAGAGACTTAACTGGACTCTCTATGAAGGCAGAAGTTCATAATCTTTTCATCGTGGTGCTTGGCACAGTGCCTTACTTGTAGTGGGAGATGGAGGAATATTGGGTGAATGAATGAGCAACATTAAACGGGAGGTAACTCACAGACTCTTGTCATGAAAAAGCTGATATTCCTGCACAAAGTGCAATACACACACATCCAAGAACATTAACTTATAAGGCTCCACTCTAACCTAGTTACCTTTAACTCTTATGACCAGAGGAGCTGGCACATCGTCACAGTGTCATTAATTAATTTCAAACACCTCCCTTCCTTCCTGGTCCATCGCCCTTCAGACACCACCCTATTGCAGCCTCACCTTAGTTGACTTCAGCTGGGGCTCTCTCGCCAAAGCATTTACTTTAATTTGCAGCAACGCCTCCCTTCAGCCTGAGGGCAAATACAAGGGCTTATAGACCGTATCTGTATTGCTTCACTAAAAAGCCTGAAACTTACTTGGGGAAGCTTGTTCTTGCAAAACTTTCTCAGAGAGGTTAATCAGTAACAATGGCTATCTATGTGTCACACACTCTCCTAAAAAAATTGTGCAGAAGTGCCATTTTTTAAACTTTCAGAATAGCTCTACAATTTGGGTAGGATTTCTCATTTAACAAATTAGAAAATGGAAATACAGAGAGGTCAAATAACTTGTCCAATGTTAGGCAATTGTTAAAAATCAGCAGCAAAATCCCAACCAAAGTCAGCGTGACACTAGATCAATTCAGTGTTTCAAATCATCTCTTTTCTTTGCAAATCTGTGACAAGGACATCGCTAGTGGCAATTAAAGTCCACGTTTTGACAACTCACAGCTTTTCTCTTGTAACTAAGTCTCTTGAACTGTCTGTAAATTTTTACGTTATTCAGGACTGTTCATTATAATGAGAGAAACTATATTGAACTAATCAAATTGAAAAGAAAGAGTTAATTTTTAAATATCCCAACTCCTTGCTCAGTCTAATATTATAGTTGAATTTTTGCTACCTTCCCCATGAACACCGCACAACTCTCAGTAGTCCCAGGTACTGTGCTTAGAGCTCTGCTCTCTGCCTCGGGCAATGTTAGAAGCTGGGCCACAGAAAGCAGCAAGACGCTCTTTCACTTTCATCTTGGCTTCCTTCTGAGACTAGCTGTTTCTATTTTGCAAGAAATGTGGCCACAGGAAGGGGGTGCCTTTCTCTCTTTAGGCTCCTTTGAAAACATGGCTGACCCATGGCCATCTCCTCTTCATCCTCCATCTGGACCAATTGACCGTGGTCAGGGTAGAGACTCTCCTCAGAACCACACGGAACATAAAAAAGAGGTTTCTTTAGTGAAAGGAGGGGGCTGTGTGAGCAATAAGTTCTCCGTATAGGAGATGCTACCTAAGGAAGCATCCTTAGGTAACAAAATGTATAAATACTTCTAATAAAAAGAAACGAAAAGGGTTAGGAAATATTTCATTCTTAACTCAAATAACAAAGATAAAGGATGTCTTTGCTATTGTCAGCCATAATCCCCTCCATTCAAGGAAACAACTCATGGTTGGTGATATGCTTCCCAGGATCAAAGAAGGGGGTCTTAAAATACCACCTTTACTTAGCTAGCAGACTGCTATGTGTTCAGCCCCTACGTGTTACCTAAGAAAGAAAAGTAAAAGGAAAAAATAAAACAAAGGAAAGAGAAAATGAGAGAGAGATGTAGAATAAGAAAACAGAATAAACAACCAAAGAAGGTGAAAAAGAATATCCTATTTTCTTACAAATACAGTGAAATTTGGCAGGAAGTGAAATAACAAGAAAGATAAAGCTATACATAGCTGGGAAATTTTAATCTACGCATGTCCTTATTGGTTAGATATTATGCAATTTTTTAAAGATTAGATTCCATGTCATTTGATAGTAATTCGGGCTCTTCTAGGGAGTCAGTAATAAGCGTTAAATTGGATTACCTACCTACATCCCTTGCATTCTGTCTTTGTTCTAGCTCATCAGCTGGCAAGCAATTACAAAACCCAGCATCTTAACAGGGGTTGTCCTTATACTCTATATTTACCCTGTGTATTCTTAAGAGTAGAAAGCACTTTGTGGAAATGATGTTTTCTGAAAGTCTAAAGTTATCTGAACCTATATGAACCTTAAAAAAAAAAATGTCTTGGGTGGGGCTTATGGTTTGAGGTTTGAATTAAAGCTTAGGCTACTCTTATTTTATCTACACTAGTTTTCCATCAGTAATTATACTGTTTCTATATCTCTGTCTTTCAAAGGGAGACATTATCATGGGTTTGGATACAGTAAGAATAAACTAACCAAGTTTTCTGCCCATCTGTCAAAATGAACCTGTGCTAAACATGTCTGCAGGTTCAAAACCCTTTAACTACAAATATATTTTTCTCTTGGGTTGGTTTCCATTTCATCATGTTAGCAGGCTGTATTTATATAGCAGAAAAATACCAGCAGGATACTGGGATTTTTCGAATCCCAATATTCTACAAATAGCTAATCATAGGATAAGATCACTGATGCATTTAGTTCAAGACAATCTTCTGGATTCTTCTGGGTGAATGAACTCACCATGTCCTGGTTCCTTCTGTGTGAGGCAGACTCTAGTTTCTATGAAAAGTAGAAATTTATGAGACTGTATTTTATATTACTTACTACATCCTTACTTCTACCTTCCTCCAACAAACTATAAGGCCATGGAATATTATGAAGCCTTAAAAAAGATGGAGACTTTCTCTCTTTTATGTTTACATGGATGGAGCTAGACTATATTCTTCTTAGTAAAGTATCTCAAGAATGGAAGAAAAAGTATCCAATGTACTCAGTACTATTATGAAACCAATTTATAATCACCCATGCTTTCATATGAAAGATAAAACACAACTAAAGCCCTGGGTGAAGGAGAGAAGAGAAGGGGGAAGGGAGGAGAAGGGGGAGGGAGGGTAAATGGTGAGACCACACCTATGGTGCATATTGCAAGGGTACATGTCAAATCTATTAAGTGTAGAGTATAAATGTCTTGACACAACAATTAAGTAAGCAAGGCGAAGGCTATGTTAACCAGTTTGATGTAAGCATTCCAAATTGTATATAAAATCAGCACTTTGTACCCCATGAATGAATTAATATATACAGTTATGATTTAATAAAAATAAAAAGGGAAAAAAACCCATTAGGACAAGACTGAGTATCTGATCCTAAGACAGCCAATCCATAGCTCAGCCATGTACCTAAGAAATCTCCTGCTATGGAAGATGATATAGTCAATAGGTTACTCTTTGGGAACTTTAGTTTAATAAGATGGAAATAATAAAAACATTCATATGGATGGCAATGCTTCCAGGTAATGCTGTGACTCAAGTCAGGACTGTGATAATCCATAGAAATAGTAATCAAATAATGACCTACAGTGCCTACCACTTCCAACAAAAGAACTACCTCCCTGGCATTAGTGCATTAAGTTTAAATTAGTTATTACTTTTATTTTATCTTGTAGATCATCAAACTGAAGATTTAATAAGATAAAGTATATCACTGTACATGGAAAGTTAGCTATTTGCAAATTTGGGGTTTAAATTTAGATCTAAATCACTTAATAACCCGAGATCCTTCTTGCCATCCTATATTGTAAGCTGGAATTATAAGGAAGCAGAAATGACAAAAAAGAGGAAGTTAAGGTAAAGTCACAGGCTCAGCACCTGTAGTACAGAGGTTACCGTACCAGCTACATACACTGAGGGTGGCAGGTTCGCACCTGCTACCAGGTACATACACTGAGGGTGGCAGGTTTGAAACTGGCCCAGGCCAGCTAAACAACAATGACACCTGCAACAAAAAATAGCTGGGTATTATGGAGGGTACCTGTAGTCCCAGCTACTTGGGAGACTGAGGCAAGAGAATCGTTTAAGCCCAAGAGCTGGAGGTTGCTGTGAGCTGTGACATCATAGTATTCTACCCAGGGTGACACAGTGAGACTCTGTCTCA
>NW_003852399.1:13346811-13441463 GCF_000181295.1 Otolemur garnettii
TGCAGTTTTTGACCGGGGCTGGGTTTGAACCCGCCACCTCTGGCATATGGGTCTGGAGTCCTACTCCTTTGTGCCACAGGCACCGCCCATATTCTACTTTTTTGACATAGAATTTGGACATACTTTGCTCTGTGAAGCTTACTCATTTAATTGGAACTGCTTCTCTATGTAAAAATGCAGTGGAGTGCAAAAGACTAACATCACGGAAGAGAATGTTCCTAAGAACTTAGGAATATTTCAAGTAGACAGAGGACGAAAAAAAGCATATATATTTTTAAGAAAGGGAAAAAACTTATTAAAATGATAATACTCAATATATACCAAGAAGATTCATCATCTTGCATATTACCTCTTGTATCTTAGAATCGCAAAAGTCAAATGGGATTTGAATATTACAATTTTACACAGTTTTTTTTCCTTCTTAAAATGTGTATACATTTTTTCCGGCATCCTCTGTATTCTGAAGTATGTTGAAGGGAAAGAAAACATTATGAAATGAACAGAGTGACTAAAATGTTTTTGATCATACAGTGCAGAAGAGTCTCCTAGATGAGTCTATGAAAGAATAATAGGATGTGAGAAGTAGGAACGTTATAGCAACTTTTCAGTAAAAGGTTTATTTTTGGTATGAAATCATCTTTTTATGAAAAAGAGGTGACAATATGTGTAGTTATAATATAGGAATCTGACAAAATAAGAAATTGCTAAGGCTGGGATGGTCTTTAATTTATTTTTATTTGCTTATTAAAATATTTTCTTACAGGTAAAATCCTAAGTTCCTGGTGTTGAAGATGATCATTATGGCAAAGCAAATATATGATTAATAACGGGAAAATGGCTTTCAGTGGATTTATTCTTTGGGAATAATTTAAAAAACAAGGAAAGGAGATTTGAAAAGTTAGAGGCTTTAAGAACTTTTACATTCAAAACCTTTTTTGTTGTTGTTGTTTTCAGTACACCCAAACTTTGGGCTATGTATTTATAAAGTGCTATGAGAGTGTTTGAAGTTTTCTTATTGTTAATTGTATTTATATGTATCGACTTTCCACGTGAATAATCATTGAGCGGTTGATAAGACAGCACCCCAAAAGTCAACTTCCAGTGTCATTTTCATTAAAAAGACAGAGCTCATCTCCTAACAGAATCCCATCAGAAGAACGAGGAAATATTGCAGCTCACCACAATGAAGTAAATATTTCAACAAGGTAAATATCCATTTAAAAATGAAAACTGCTGAACTGTGGCAAGTGGAGGCCACTAAACATTTTGATATATGTTTCAGCCAGGGTCCAGCCAAACTACGGGACTGTCCCAGCAAGTTACAGGAATTCACTCAAAGCTAAGAGAGGGACAGGTCCCAGAAGGCAGGACAGGATAGGAACAGACTAACATTTCAGAAGAGCTCTATACACCTTGGGGTTCTTTCTTAGGATACAAAGGTCCCTGAGTAAACAGATAGTTTCCCAACTACTTTAAGAGCTGTTAGGTTTCCATTATTTTCAGGTTGCAGACTTTGATGTCGCCATTGTCCTTTCCTTGTTTTCTTATCGGTTCTGAGTACATCCCTTGCCACGCCAGCTTCTCCTCTCCTTCAGTAATCCTTGTTTTGAAGTTTCATTGCACACTTCCCGTAACAGGCCGAATGAAGGAAATGTCTACTCTTATTGCTGTGATCCTCATATCATTATTGAGACACTAGGAACAACGTATGAGGAAATGGCACAAAATTGCACTGGAAACATTGACAATTATAGTATTGGAAATAGACCCTTAACATATAAAAGTGAAGTCTGACTTTGTGCTCAGTATGGCTTAATAATTCTGACAGGACTGAATCTCAAATTGAGATAACACAATCAGGGTAGACTTAAAAATTTATCTTCTCCTATCCTTAAAGCAGGATAATTTTCCACATATGATAGTAAATCTAAGTGGGTAAAAAGAGAAGAATCAGATAAATAAACTTCAGGGAAAAAAAAGTATAAAAACCTAAAATTGTTTGTACACAAGTGAATGCCAGAACTTCTCACAACTTCTTTCAAGTAAATGAGAAAGATAAATTTGTTTATTCATTATCTAAGATGACTTAATGTCAATATAACTGAATTTTATCCAAATAGTCCCCAATGTGAATGTTAAAAAATTTGATTTACCATCATTACTCCAAAATAATGAAGTTTTACTATATAAAAGCATTTTATCATCCAAAGAAGTAATGAAGCAATGTTGCTTTGGCTCATAAAACATACTGTGCTTACTTATGGACCTTTACATGTTGAATGTTTAGAGTATATATTGTTTAAACATCTATGTGTCAGAAAAGCGCTCATAGTTTGACTGAGTTATTTTACAATACACCCAATCTTAGAAAGGTTGGAACATTAAATATAGATCAAGTGCAGAGTCTTTCCTCATTTTAAAGTATTATATGTAAGAACTCCTTCTTTCCTGAATATCTTTCCTTACAAAATGTTGAGCTATGACTATGACAAGTCTACTAAAAGAAAAACTAGAATAGTCAATGGAGTGAACTTATGAACTTATGAATAGTGAACTTATGTCCCACAGGAAAGCTAGGAGAGGAAAGAAATGGGGACCCTTCTGCTCCCTTTTTGTGGAGACAGAGTCTCACTCTTTCACACTGGGTAGAGTGGCATGGAGTCATAGCTCACAGCAACCTCAAACTCTTGGGCTCAAGTGATCCTCTTGCCTCAGTCTCTCAAGTAGATGGAACTACAGGCATGCATCACTATGCCCAGCCAACTTTTCTATTTTCAGTAAAGATGGGGTCTCACTTTTGCTCAGGCTGGTATTGAATTCCTGACATCAAGCAATCCACCCTCCTGGGCCTCCCAGAGTGCTAGGATTACAGTTGGGAACCACCACACCCCACTGGGAAACCTCCTTCTTAAGTTTCTTTCTCTTCTTCTCAAGAAAGGCAGAAAATTTATTGAAAGTCTTTAAAATCTTAGATGTCATTTTATTTAAAATCTGAATGAGCTAACTTTTAGAAGAGACCTACTAAGCTGAACAAACATATTATAAACTGGAGATATTTAGCTTTAGGAATGGTGCTTAGTCAGGCATGGAATGATGGGCCAGTTTGCTAGGGAAGGGAAGATGTTTTATACATTTGGATTTTTTTTTTCAGTTATAGTGTCTGAAAATGAGCATGGACAATGAGGGTCATAGAAGATGGATTTTCATGTTGGTCACTGAGGCAGCATCTGAGCCCTGTCACTGTCTTTTGTCACGTCTGAAGGGAAGAGAGGTCATAACTCTGGCCTGCCTTCTGGTGGGGTACAAGCACTATGGGAACAGGAACCAGATGGCTGATATAAGCAAGTATTGCATTTGACCCTGCACTTAAGCATCCTTTAGGAAATGATTTCTCTAGACAGTTTAACAGTACCTCCATCTAGTAGAGACATTCTGGTGGAGAATGAAGTGCTACAGAGGCATGATCCTGCCTGTCAAAACCAATAGAAGAACGAATACAAAATAGAAAGTTTGCTTTGCAGGTGTCTAGAACAGGTAAACTCGTTACAAGGATTATTTAAAGGTAAGTTTACCTTATTATCAAATTTAGCAGGCCAGGTGGCTTGAAGGCTATAATCTGAACACTCTGGGAAGCCAAGGCAGGAGGATCCTTTGACCTTGGGAGTTCAAGACCAGCCTGAAAAAAGTGATACTTTGTCTCTCCAAAAAAAAAAAAGGGAGGGGGAGGAATTAGTTGGGCATGGTGGTGGTATATACCTGTATTCCCAGCTTCTTGGGAGGATGAGGCAGGAGGATCACTCAAGGCCAGGACTTTGAGGTTGCTGTGAATAAGGCTGAGGCTATGGCATTCTAGCCTGGTGACAGGGCAAGATTCTGTCTCAATAATAATAAAAAAAAATTAACAAGGACAATTAAGGTAATATCAAAGGGATGAGTAGCAGCTTTTATTTATGACTTTTGGAGGTGGTTTATGTGCAGTAAACTTTTTGAATGTCTATACATGTATGTATGTATATGTGTATCTATGTATCCAGCTTACTAATACAAATTTAGACTTTGAAAGCTTGGAGAATTAATAGGGATTTCTTTGTGGTTGTTGTGTGAGGAAAATGAACAGTGAATGAATGTATGGGTGAGGAGGGCTGGGAGGGGATACCAGGATACTGATTCTCATTTGCTGTTTATTCTATCTGTTCACCAAATTGTGTGCCCGACCTCCCTCCAGTCCCATATGGTGTACAGTTTTTCTGGGAAGCAGCTGCCTAGCAGGGTGTCCGTTTCCCAGCTCCACTGGCAGGGCTGGGAGGATGGGAGCGGAGTGTTGCCTGCGTCTCACTTTCTCCACTCTCTTTCCTCTGCCTCTGGCCTGATGCAGATGCCTATGACAACCCTGGAAGCCTCCCAGGGAAGATGAAGGAGCTAGAAGTGGGAAAGGGCTCGGAGGAGAGCCACCTGCTGAATAGGCACAGGCATTTGGACTTTACATACACAGTAGATTAACTTCAGCAATACTGTTTTCTTTGCAAGAGGATCTAGTTTTACCCTAATCAATATCTGAAACCCTTACTTGAATCAGAGTTGGCTTGATTCTGGATTGAGGGTGAACATTCAAAATAAACTGCTCCTAGAATCCAAACATTCCGCTACCAGAGTCTTTGCAAGAGTGACATGTTTTGCTATCCGTGGGCCTTATTTCTATTTCTCTGAAGTTAACACCAC
Organism: Otolemur garnettii; assembly: GCF_000181295.1. NCBI lineage: Eukaryota > Metazoa > Chordata > Mammalia > Primates > Galagidae > Otolemur > Otolemur garnettii. The sequence goes on from NW_003852399.1 coordinate 13,351,531, forward strand.
CCGTCACTGTACTTCATGTTCTACACAACAAACAGACAGGAGTTTGGGGTTGTTAAATGTCAAAAAAACATTATGTTTTTACCAATAGCAGTGCCTAATGTTCAGAGAAGGCTGGTCTTCATAAGCCCTAGCTAACACTTCCTTTTTTTTTTTTTTGGATGCTTTACATTTTTGTTTTCTATGACTTGACTGTGTCATTGGAGTCTCTTGCTTTCATGATCCTATAATGAAATCATAAAAACCAAAAAAAGATTACTACCAAATACTCATAGCACATGATGTTAGCTATGCCTGAATACCAGATCATTAATGATGTAAATGCTTGTTCTTAAGAGGACAGTTATCTAACCTGTGCTTCCATTGGCATGTTGGTTTATGCTCACAAAGGCTGTGATAGGAGCAATCTGGTTCTAGTCTACAGAAATCACACAGCCTGTGAAATAACACCACTTTAATGGACTACTGTAGGCATAGAAATTTCTGGATTAGATGATGAATATTGGATCTATCATGCATTTGTGTTTTAAACTAACAGGGCTCACTCTCAAATGAAGTGTCAAAGTAGGTGAAATCAATTCTATTTGTCAGTAACTCACCCCCTAGTCGTCTTTCCTTCCTTTCTGGCAGTACCTCCTCTTTACTTTCTGAGCAGTCACTTCCCTTACTGCCCATCTCTGATGAACCTGAATCCTAGTACAGCGATAGCCCATGGCTGCAGTCCTCCACTCTATGTTTTAAAACCACCTTACCTGTCTTCTGCCTCTTCCTAAATGGTCTTCCACATAAAAACTTATGTTACCTGAAAGCCAGCTATTGGTAGGGTACTCTGTTGTATGGGAAAGCTGGAATGGTGCAGTAGATCAGAAACTGGGATCTGACCCCAGATGTCCCTTATTAGCTGGATATTTGGGTCCATCTCTGAACCTTGATTTACTCATCCATAAGATGGGAATAAAAATGCCTGAATCACAGGGAAAGCACTCACCACGCTGCCTGAACACAGTGACTCTCCATAAATGGTAGCTCTATTCCATTTCAGGAAGCTTTGTAGTGTAGAGGACCCTTTTCAAAGAGCAAATGAAACCCTTCTTGGTTAATTTTGTATGAGGAGGGGCAGCCTGATAAAGTAGAAGTAAAGTATCTTCATTATGACTGGAGACATTTTACTAGGCAAGGGGATGTAAAGAACAGAAGGAGGGCTCATAAGGGATAACAAATCATCTATTTAAGGTCTGTCCTCTGTCGCTGGAGGAAAGAGTTTCTGGTGATCAGGTAGGAGTTTTACATTACTGCCTCTCAAATGTCATCACTACATAATCGAGGAAACTGATCAACCTGCCTGAGACACTCCCTGTTCCTCCTTGAGTAGGATAATATCTACTCACACCTCAGAGTTTAGCTGAAAGTCATTTCCTCCACCAGGTCTTCAGTAACATCTTGAAAGGAGTCAGGTCCTCCTCCTCTGCCCTGCAAAGCATGTTCTTTCCACAGCGGTAGCATGGCTAACAGTGTGTTGTAATTCTTCTCACTATCTTCACATACTGGACTGTACGGTCCTTGAGAACAGGAGACTTCTTTTGTTAAACATTCCAGTCTTCATACCTAGTGTAAGTCTTAGATCACAAGAGAATTTAAAATAGTATTGAATGAATGAAAAAATGAATTAAAAAATCTCCTAACTGAGATATTGGGAAAAACAACCCCATTGGGGGAGAAATGTAAAAAAAGAATAGGTTAAAATAAAAAGTAAAAGTGAATTTAAAACAAATTGGCTGAGAGTTGTGAAGACTCCAAGGGAGCATGATCCAGGTCTTAAAAATGTGGAAGGCTGTAGAGGTCCTAAGGAAGCAAAGGCTGAGAAAGGCTTCTGAGCTTACAGAGGTCAAAGCATAGTGAAGAAAATATAGTTGTTAACAAATAAAAACACATGATGTGACTAGCGCCACACAGCACAGAGGATGTCCACCTAACTCAAGGCAGATGGATTCTAGAAAGTCTTCTCAGGCAGCAGAATGCCTCAGTTAAATCGGGAAGGTGAAGGTGTCTACAAAGGGAAATAAGGAAATGGAAGAGATGACCTCTGGTAAACATGCTCCATTTCTATCACCGGTCTGCAAGCCTAAAACAGCTGAGTAGATAGTAAGGTGGGATGTACCAGCTTACAGAGCTGAAGTCTAGTGCAGACTTCAGAAATGGGTACATTAGGAGGGTCAAAAATTGTCCTCTGACCTCTGTCTTTCTCGCTTTTGCTTTCAGTTGGTTGAATGCCTCTCTTTAGATTTTTACTCTAGAAGCTAGACACCCACAAGTAGCTGCCTATTATCTCTTCCAGATTACCATCTCATAAATTCTAGTACAAGGAGCAAGATCTGCCTTCTTAACAGCACCAGTAGACAAAGAGAATCAAGTTGCATCGGTCTGGCTCAGTAAATGCCCATTTCTTACCACATTAGTGTGGCCAGGGAGGTAAACTGCCCTGCTGGGATGTCTTGGGTCCTTTGTTCACCTCTGGAATCTAAAATAAAGTCAAACCCATAAATTTGTATGACCTAAAAGTGGGGAAATGTATCAATGGCAAAATTGGGAGAAGGGCTAATGCCAAAAGAGGCAGGGCTGGACATCAGACAGGCAAGAGCCACAGGTCCATTACACTCACACGTATGCGTGCACACCGCCACCCCCACACTAGTGGACTTTAGACATCTGTGACAAGTTCATAGTAAATACTTTATTATTGCTCCTATTCACACCTACACATACAACACACACATATTCAACAAATCACAATTAAGAAAGTACTATAGAAATTAGCAACAACAACAAAGAGATAGTCATAGATAGTATAATGCCATCACTATGATTATTCTTTTTCTAGAATCGACACCAGCCAAAGCTCTGTGTGCTTTGGTTATTCACTGCTTACCTTAGGGCCAGCTCCCTCACGCATGCCCTGTAATAGTCATCAGCAAGAGTGATACAGACAGGGCTGATTCTCCTCATGGTTGTGAGTGTTCATCAGATAAGGATTTCTGCATTTTTTAAAACTAGAAAAGGACTTAAAGATCTTATTGTTTAACCAATTGCTTAAGCAATAAGATCTTTTAAGAGGGGTTCAAAATTTACCGATTTCATGCTAATTCAAACAAAACACCAAATGGCCCTTTTTTTATTTTTTGAGACAGTCTCACTTTGTCACCCTCTGTAGAGTGTGAGGTTATTGTGGCATAGCTCACAGTAACCTCAAACTCCGGGGCTTAGTGATTCACTTTCCTTAGTCTCCCAAGTAGCTGAGACTATAGGTGCTCACCACAATGCCCAGCTATTTTTAGAGATGAGGTCTCACTCTGGCTCAGTCTGGTCTCAAACTTGTGGGCTCAGGAAATCCAACCGCCTCAGCCTCCCAAGTACTGGGATTACAGGTGTGAGCCACTGCGCCCAGCTTCAAATGACATTTCCTAAACAGGAAGATAATTCCGTACCAGACCATCCCACTCACCACTTCCTGCACCTGGAAACCAGAGAAGAGTGGAGACAAATCAGGGCCTCTTTTTCTGCCAACAGGAAAACCCTTCATTATGAACACCTGACACCACTAGACACCACCAAAAATTAGTTTTCGTTAATTGAAAGCAAAAGGAGACTTTATTGTCTGGTTTCATTCTGTGTTAGAAAAGGTTGTGGTTGTTCTTCTCGGTTGTTCTACCGAGAAGCTATTTGGGAGGAAACTTAGCTAGGCTAGAGCATAAGGACCAGTGCCTAATTTTGGCCCCTGCAAATTCCTGAAAAAACATGACAAAGTTTTCTATAGGACGTATTTCTACCTCTGCCTGAGTGAATAACTCAGAGGGAACATTCAGCCTCTGTGTTTCACAATCTAATCAGAGCACTTCACCTGACTTAGTCAGATAAGAATCTGCACAAATTCAGTGGTGTCCCTGTGATTTTTGTCATGTGAGAGAAGGTGCAGCATGGCAATTACATTAGTTTACATTTATTCCAACAGAAAGAGGTAAAGTAAAGGGAAAAAGTAAAAAACAAACAAACAAACAAATGCTATATTTTGATGTACACATTGGGAAATCAGATATTTCCTGAGAAGGAGTATCAGTCCAAGAAATCAAAATAATTAAACCACACAGATGTTTTGTTGCTTTGGTCAACATATGACTGTTTTGCTATTTAACACAAGTGTTATGCTACTAATGACGTTTACTATTAAAGTCAAATAATGTGTATTAATTTTCTCCTTGATATATTTTTGAGATTCTGACACGACAGCAAAAATATCAGTGAGAATCTCCTACACAAAATAGTTCTAAAAATAAAAGGAAATCTTATGTCTCCAGTTTTATTTCTTTAAAAGCCTCTAATTTCTGAATCCTTGGGTTACAGTCTATCCTATGAATATTCCTCCCCATTTCTAGAAGTCATTTGAATGTTCACGATTGACATGGATGATAGATGGAACTTGATATGATAAACTATGTTACATTTTTCTTTCAAGAATTACTTCATCTCTGTTCAGAAAGGAGCCGTTCTGCTTTGCTCAATGGCTTTAAGACACCCCCGTTTTTGTTTTCCTGGACTTGAGTTTACCCATAATATCAAAGAAAAAACAAAATGCCTGTAGGCATTCACAGTCGTATTTTACCCTCATTACAGAGTTCTTCAGCAGTATACGCTGAAACTTGAACTTTCTGAAAGGATGTTTAGGGGTAGATTAAGGCGACAGCTATAACACTGGGTAGAACTTTGAAGGGTTTACAAATTCTTCCCAGAAAAATAAGCCTGAAAGAGAATTTCAGCCAAGGGTTTGTAATTGCCTGAAAGTGCGATGTTTTCCACTTGTTTCTTCAGTCTCTTCCATTTTATCCACAGAGGCAGCATTTTCCTAGACTAAGCTTCCTCTTTACTCCGTTTCTCTTCCATAAAGAGATCTTAGAGGGCGGCTTCCCTCAGAGAAGGTTGAGATAGGTGTTATGATTGCTGACCAGCCAGTGAATCAGTCTGTAATTCCCTATGAGGCATACTTGTAGGGCCTTTAGACAAATATGATTGCTGCAGGTTGCCTGTCCCTAGACAGCATGAACCTTCACACAATTATTAGAAAACAATACAACCTCAGTGTGTTTTTAAAAGCCACACTGGAAAAATGAAACAAAGAATAAAAATCACAATAAGTAGTATTGCAATTTTAATTAAGGGTCACCTATAGTTTATAACAATGATTTTTTAAATAGATTTATTGAGATATATTTCACATATGTATAAATATGAATTTTAAGGGTATAATTTTTATAACTTTACTTCGTGGTACAACCATCACCACAAATCAGTTTTAGAATATTTTCATCACCACCAAGAAAACCTCTTGTGCCTATTTCCAGTTAATCCCATTCCCACCTTCGGGTAACCACTAACCTACTTTCTGTAGCCATAGACTTTCTTTTTCTGGACAAGTCAGAATATAAATGGAATCATATAATATGTGGCTCCTCACGTCTAGTTTTTTTTTTTTTTTTTTTTTTTACAGATTAACGTTTCTGAGGAGCATTCACGAGGTAGTATGTATCACTGTTTCTTCTTATTGCTGAGTAATGTTCCAATATATGGAGTGGTTTTAAATGACAATCATTGTAAAAGTGTTTTTCATGGTGCCTTAAAAGCCATAAAAGGTGGCGAGTAAGTCAAACCTTGTTTCCACCATGATCAGTCAACACAAGTGGTCATATGACTAAAAAGGGCTCAAAAACCATTGACTGACCTAGTTCAATTATGCAATAACTCAAAAAATAATTACTGGAGTGTTACATGTGCCAAGTACTGTGCTGCCCACTGAGAGGAGAGAGGGCCTTAAAAGAGCCATATGTCCCCCTCATTCTGGTCTTTTAGGGAAGATGGGCTTTAAACAAATAATTAAACTAAAAAAAAAAAAACGTTAAGATTGAGATGAGTGCCACTACCAAAAATGTGGCCCTGTAAGAATGAGTAACTGGCATCCAACTCAGTCTGAGACTCAGGAAAGACTTCCCTGTGAGAGTTGTATTGAAGATGAAATATGAAGGACAAAAATCTTTGGACAAGTTTACTAAAAGGAAAGAAGAGTGTATTCTGCTCCAAGAGCAGATTTGGGCAGAAGTAAGGCCTCCAGGGAGGTGCCAGGACAGCAGAGTGGCAGAAGCAAGGACTGCTTGGACTTGGCGGGATGAGCTTGATGCAGGAAGGGCTCAGAGGTGGTAGAGGACGGAGAGTCAGGATTTGTGGCAATTTAAGGATTTAGGATTTTGTCTTTATGGCTAAGGATACCATTGAAGGGTATGAAGCATGAACATGATATGATTGCTTTGTGTTTAAAAAAAATTACTTTGCCTGTAGTATGGAAAATGGATATTTGAACAATCTCAATATGGTAATAAACTGGTAGAATGAGCTCTATCCTAAGATGGTTAGTGTGTGATTTGTCCTCTGATAATTGATGTGTCCCCTTTTCCTAGAACTATCCCTATTATATCACATAATAGGAGTTCTTTCAGGCTTTTATGCAAAAGAATTGAAATCAGAATCTCAAAGCGGTACTATGTATTAGTGCTCTAATGCTCACTAAGCAATATTCATGATAGACAATGTGCAGAAGCAACAGTGGAGGAATGGGTTAAAAACATGGGGCAGGCGAGTACAATGGAATATAATTCAGCCTTAGAAAAGGGGATCTTGCTATATATGACAACATGGATGAAACTTGAGACATCGTGTTCAGTGAAATAAGCCAAACAGACGGGACAAATACCACATGACTCTAATTACACGACAGATCTAAGATAGTCAGCCTTTCAGAAGCAGAGAGCAAGACGTCGTTGCCAGGGGTTGAGTGTTGGGGAAAATGGGGAGCTGGAATTGAAGTATTTTTATGCAAGATGAACACATTCTGAACGTCTGCAGCACAGCATTGCGCCTGTAGTTAACAATACTACATCGTACGGTTAGGAACTTGCTAAGGGAGTACATCTCAGGTTAAACGTCCTCACCACAATAAGAAAATAGCTGTTTGACAAATGAACAAACAAGAAAGGCCAAAATCCCTGAAGTTAAGAATAGCTTATTGTTCTTATAAATTAGAAAAGATCTCTTGGTTACCACATCATGAAGTAATTTTTGATCATTTTCTTGATAATGTAATTTATTGACTGGGAAAGCAATGGGTGAAGTGAGAGCTAGAAGGATAAGGATGCTGAATAACTCTGAGTCTGGGCAAAGCACGTGACCCTCCTCCATCACAGCGGGAGGAACGGTGAGGACTGAGCATGCTCCCTGGGGAATGACCTACAGAGGATAATGCTAACTTCTGTTCAATGAGAAAGGTAAGCCGCCGCTAACCACAAAATTAAACAAACCGTTGATCATGTTAGGAAGAGGCCACAAAATCCAACAGACATTCCCAGCGTCAAAGTGATTCTGACTCCTGCTGCTGGTAGATCTGTACGGAGGAATTACATCATGGCTGCCTAGCACCTGCTGAGTGATAATCTTCCTTCATCAACCTGGAGATAGGTGTTCCCATCTTCAAACCTGCAAAATGAAAAGCAATGTTTTCTTCTGTTCTGGAAGGAAGAACACGTTTACCACAAATCCTGGACCTGCTGTCTTCTCCCACAAAAAGCATGATCACAAAGCAAAGAACTCACATCTTGGGACAACAAACCTGAGATGACATTTATTATTAAAGCCATGTGTTTTTTTTTTAATTTTAATTTTTTAGATGTCTCTGTTTTTGAGATACACGTGAACTATTTTAGAATTTATTGTGTGAAAAATACTGGCTAACTACTTGCCTCCAGAAACTTGGAATGGGTTCATATCAGACGCTAAACATCCCTCTGGATTTTACTAATGGATTAATAGTGCTAATAAACGTTGGGGGCAAACAAAGAAACCACGGCAGGATGTTTATTAGACTCGCTTCTAAGAACCTGTTAAAAATAAATGGAATCGCTTAATGATTGAATGTGCTTGTTTACATTTCAAAGCTGATTAACTTAAATTTAATCTTTGTTTTCTTTCATTAGATACTGTGGAAATTCTCTGTCATTACTTTAATTAGATGCATTAATAAGGTTTTAAGACACCTCTGCGCAGAACTATGTGCAAATTCAGGAGGACGAACCCGGATCTGGTGAGGTGGAAGCCTGATTTCGAATATGTTACCCGGAAGCTGGCTACCTTTCTCCTCCCAGACTTTTAAAAATATTCTGTTTAATGTATATGAGGGTTTATTAGGATCAGCCATAGACCCTAATCCATTTTAGTACCCATTTGGATCTTCAGAATGGACTAAAGTTCCTAGGAACTCAAGATTCTTGTCTGCATTTCATATAATAAACCTAAATACATCTACTGAGAATAAAGACCAAAATTACAGCAAGCATGGGTTTGCTCCTACCGAAGAGAAAGAAAGCTGTACATATATTCATAACACAAATTCCATTTTAAGTAAATGTTCCTTTCTTATTTATCTCAAAGGAACATAGAAGAGAACTTGAAGTTCATTTTGGAATCAGTCATCTTCCTACCAAGTTAGTACTTAGAATCTCTGGATTGTGAAATGTGGTCGGTCCATTTAAGATTTGGAGGAGTGGTGGATTCTTTAACTTGTACTATCAGATAGATATAAGAAGTTCACATAGCTACCTTTCCTACCTGAATTACATTATAATTAACCAATCACTAATGCAAGAATTCATTATATTTACACATAGAAATAATGAAGATATGTGGGGAGCGTTCCAGTGTTCAGTGTTTTAAGGCTCCTCTTGAGACTTAGAGTTTCTAATTTTCTTTTTATTAGTGATGATTCTATATGCATTGATGTCATTTTCTTTCATCTGAGAATTATCTTTTTCCTAAACACCTGCATAACAGAGCTTTAACACATACACTAAGATTTATAAATATGTAATTGGTAGCACATATCTTCATGAACTATAGGATTCTTTCTTGAGAAGCATTATATAATAAACGACTCCTATTAAAATGGTCTAATTAGTTTTAAGTATTTAACCAGCATTAACAGAGAGATTCAAAACCCAGTCTACCTAGACTGTGTATTAGCTTATAATGACTTAGGAGTAATCAGCTTTCCCAGATGGCTTCACAGGGAAGAGAGAAAATAAAAATAAAGCTGTTTTAAAACCAGGTAAGTAATTATACACAGATTATTTGTAAGCAGCTTCTCTCTTTTGAAGAAAAGAAATAAGCTTTGCCGAACTGAACTGAATCTCTCATTGCCAAACGCACAACAGAACCATTTTCCTAGAAGAACAGTCTAGTATTATGGATACAGTGATGAGTAAGATACCAAGCTAGGCAGTGATCAACAACAAACTCATATGCACTGTAGCTAATTTGAATGGCTGGGTTGGGGGCAGCTGGGATGATGAGGATTTTGTCTTTTTTTTTTTTTTTTAAATTTTGAACAGAAGCCTTTGTCTGAATTCTGAGCTGAGATGTGGATTTGCAAACAACCGCATTCTTCCCCACCTCCTTTCTAGCCGTCCCAGTTTTTCAAGAAGGTCTGTGCTTCTGTCATTCTTTTCTACTAGTGAACAATAGGTTCTTGGAAATCATAAGGGCTCTTGCAATCCATAATGGATGAAATTGGTCAAATTAAATATTTTGTTCTGCATTTCAAGACCTCCTCGGCAATGGTCTCAAAGTTTCGAAATTAGCTTTAAAGTAAAGTCAGACTCGTGTTTGCTTTGAAACGAATGCTATATTCTCTAAGTCACTTTTGTTTCTCATTATCATCGAATTAATTGAACTTTAGTAGTAGTCAGTACTGGCTGTTGTAGGTCACATACTGAGCTAGTGCTTGACTCTGGCTCTAATTTATTCATCACAACACCCCTATTATCCACATTTTAGAGATAAGAAGCCTCAGGCTTGCAGAGGTTAAGCACTTATCCAAGTTAAACAGGTAGAAGGCAGGAATGAATCTCTGTCTGCTCAAGGCCTGTGCTCCTCATCATCATGCTACAAAAGAAAAAACATTATCACGGTCCTCACTTCTTGTATGAATAAAAAATTTCTTGCTCTAGATAACAACAATTCTGAATACAAAGAGGGGTAATTAGATGAAGGCCCCGAATGCAGAAGGCCGTCCCAATGGCTTAGAGTTGTTTTCTGCCTGAAATCAACAACCATGCTTATCTTCCTCAACAATTTTGTTTGGGAGGTTGTTTTGCAATGATTATGAGTTTGTTTGTCCTTATTTGGTTCATAAGTAATGTATTTTATAGTTAATGGGTACAAAAACATAGTTATTAATAGATAAACATTAATGAACAATATTTGATAACCCAACAAAGTGACTATAATCAACGATAAGTTTAGGTATATTTTAAGGAGTGGAATTAAAGGAGTAGGGCGCTGCAGGTGGTGAGTTCAAACACAGCCCCAGCCCAAAACTGCAAAAAAAAAAAAAATAAAGTTCCTAATACAAAGAAATGATAATTGCCTAAAGTGATGGAGACCCCAATTACCCTGATTTGATTAATTCACATGATCTGCCTATATCAAAATATCGCATGTATCCTATAAAGATTGACAACTAATATGTACCCTCAAAATTAAAAAATAAATTGTATTTCCACTTTAAATTCCTCCTCAAGGAAAATTTTTGGAACCTTTGCCAGAGGTTATCTTTTATATACCAGGGAAATATGATGGAGAACATTATGATGATTTAGAAAAATAGAAGGCTTGTAGGCAAAAACGCCTGACTTTGCATTCTAATTTTGTTATATTACCTATTTTTTTGACACCAATGTATTTAACTGGGACTCTGGTTAGTCAGTGTGGAAAAGTCTTGTGGGAAATTAAATGGAACAAGGAGGCAAGGAGAGGTTTATTTTCTTTCATCAACCCTATTTTTCTCCTTGGTTCTTCCTCCACACTATTCTTTGCTTTGCTTTTCTGTCTCTCTCTTTTATCTCCTCCATTCTATCTCCTTTTTTTATTTTACTTCACATCTTTGCAGGGTGGAGGAAGGTAGAAAAAGGTTTCTGAATTCCTCTGGAAGTAATTCTATTTTGTTACAATTCGATTACCTACTTAGGATGGTCTCATCTCATAACTTGTTGTGAAATTTTCATCTCCACAATTTTTAGAGGTAATAAATAAGCAAACAATGGTTACTGTGGTGGAGCTGTAGAAAATGAATTTTATATTTCAGGGTAAACATTCAACTTTGTTGCTCATTTTGTCATTTTTTTCCCCAATGAAATTGCCCAATAGCAATTTTCACTTTATATGTAACCTTCATAGAACGATAATAGTAATAATTAATTTGGTTAACATATTCTATTTCTTCAACAATTTTCTCCAGACATTCATTAACTTCTTTAATAAACAAAGTGAAATATTTTATTCAGCTAGGCTCAGTGGCTCACATCTGTAATCCTAGCACTCTGGGAAGCTAAAGCTGGTGGATCTGAGCTCAGGAACCTGAGAAAAAGAGAGATCCCATCTCTACTAAAAACAGAAGAGACTTTCAGGGCTCAGTGGTACTTGCCTGTACTTCCAGCTACTCAGGAGGCTAAGGCAGAAGGATTGCTCCAGCCCAAGAGTTTGAGATTGCTGTGAGCTATAAGGCCACAGCACTCTACCCAGAGTGATGAGTAAGACACTGTCTAAATAATTAAATATTTTATTGAATCTTCACAAAATCTTGATGAAATAGGTCCTTTCATTACCACATACTCAAAAACATACCATGACCATGTATTTTCATGCCAAAATACAAAGGTGGTGGGAACATTGAGAGGTAAAGGATTATATAGGTTGGAATACGGTCAATGGATTCACCCCACTGGATAGAATACAACTGGGAAGAGCCAGAGTGAAGCCCTGAGAGCAGGGGCAGGAACTGGAGTCCTATCAGCCTGTGTCTAAGAACAGTATGAGAATTCTATGAGCTATTTATGAAAACATATTTTTAGCCAATCAAGAATAAAAGAAATTTCCTTCATGCCATAAAAGGTCCTACCCCCCCCAAAAAAAACAAAATTAACACCAAAAATCATAGTAGAAGTAAAATTATTGAAAACTTCTCTGTGAGATTAGGAAGTAAGTAAGGACATTTTCTATCACCTTTTCTACGCAACATTGTCTAATGGAATTTCAAATGGGAGGCTCGTTCAATTTACTTTTCCTCATTCTTGTTTCTCTCCTGTTTTATTTCGAGACTCATAAAGGAACATAGTGGCTAATGACTCTCCAGCTCAGGGTTTCACAAAAGGTTTCATTGGAAAAAGCTTTCCTCTATCCAAAACACAAAAACTAAAAACATAAAAGTCCTTAAAGCTTCTGTCCTGATTGCTCTTATTACAAAGCAGGTCTTTCCCTTGGGGACTAATTTCTCTAGTTGCTTTAGTTTCTATTGTCTGAATTTTGTCTTTTCCTACATTCCTCTCAAATTTCAGTACTCCAGTGCTTGATTACTATTGCAAATAATTCTACAGACAAAATCTAAAAACAGTATTTTGTATTTTAAAACTCCCTTTAAAATAATCATGTGTACTTAGTAACATTATCTTGTGGTCCACTGAAGTTATCATCTTCTGGCCCCAGGTGAGAAGCTTTAATAAAGTCTGAAGAATCTATAAATGATAAACAAAATGTCTTCCATCTCTGTGATACTTGTTATCTGCTGCTACATAACAAATTACAAAAAAAAAATGGAAAGGCTAAAAATAACAAACATTTATTAGCTCATAGTTTCTGTGGGTCAGGAATTCGGAAGCAGCTTAATTGGGTGGTTCTTGTGAGGTTGTAGTCAGGGTGTCCTCCTAGGCTGCTGTCATCCAGAGACTCTATAAGAGTTAAAGGATTTGCTTCCAGGCTCACTCCCGTGGCTGTTGGCAGGATGTCTCAGTTCCTCATAAATGTAGGTTGGAGGCCTCTCTTCAAGACATAGCAGCTGACTTCCCTGAGAGCAAGTGATCTAAGGGAGCAAAAGAGGAAGCAAGCAGGAAGCCACAGTGTCATTTATGATCTACTCTTAGAAGCGACACGTCACCCTGGTTGCTGTCCTCTGTTGGTCACACGAACTAACTCTGCTGTGATGTGGAAGAAGACTGTGCAACGGCATAAATGCCAGGGGACCATCCTGAAGGCTGGCCGGCACACCTGACAAAGGGGATTTCTTTCATATTTCATCCTGAATGTTCATTTCATCTTCAAAATAGCTGGCAAAATCAGCTAAAATAGGTGAACTCAGAAAAATCTGTAACAGTTTTTGTCATGGTCAGCCAGCCATTTTCATAAGTTTGTAACAGTGATTTTCCCATGGGCAAACTAAGGCCATGCTTTAATTAAATTTAAATATATGTCTACATGTACCTAGCCAATTTTTCAAAGGAGCTTTTTTATTCCTTTTTCACATGGAGGGATGTGATATCAGGGTCCAAGGAATATGTTACACGGACACTGAAGAAAGGAAAAGAGTTGAAAGTTTTTTATTCTTTCACAGTACGTGAAATCTGTAGTCGATGGTGTTCAAAATTTTCCCACTTTGCAATCCAAATAAATCCTAGGAAACCTGGGCTTATTTTGAGTGAATTAGCTCAAACTGAGCCTATAGTCCAGCTACTGACTCGGCCATAATTAAGTGCTAATCGCAAGGGTGTGCTGTTTGGTGAGGCAGTAAACCGGTTTCCTGAGTGGATAAACAAGGAGGTTGAAAGCCAAGGATCTTAGCCTATCAAGGAACTGCAATTTTCTGGTAGAAAAAGAGCAGACCTATCTGTTTTGGCTATTAGAGTTAGCAATGAGAATTCCTAAAAAGTGAAAAGAAAGGGCCATTTTAAAAGTTGGCTAAGGGAAAGGCCTCATGTAGAAAAGGTTTCATATGGTCACAGTTTCTGTTGTGTGCCTTCTGTAGAATTCAACAGTGAGTATGTTCATCTCCTTGGCAAAGACTTTTTATCTACTTGTAAAACATCTTACTTTTTCATACTTTATTTATTTTTTAGGTTGTTTTATATCTGAAATTAATATGAGGGTACAAATTTTTAGATTACATTATTGCCACTTGTAAGGTAAAGTTTCCATTGTAAAAAAGCCCATCACCCAGGGGACATGCTATACACCCTTTCATTGTGCCCCTTAGATAAGATCTCGCCAAATGCCCTCGCTCCTTCTGCCAATAGTCCTCTCCTCCTTTCACTCCTTCTCCTGTCCCCTTACTAGACTATATTTGCGTTTTATTGTTCAAATGAGTGTGCAATTGTTTATATATTGGTTTCATATTATTACTAAGTACATTGGATACTTTTCTCCCATTCTTGAGGTACTTTATTAAGAAGAATGTGTTTCAACTCCATCCAGGTAAACATAAAAGATGTAAAGTCTCCATTGTTTTATGGCTGAATAATATTCCATGGTGTACATAAACCACGACTTGTTAATCCATTCCTGGGTTGATTGGCATTTGGGTTACTTCCATGACTTGGTAATTATGAATTGAGCTGCAATAAATATCCTTGCACAAATGTCTCTGTGGTACAATGATTTTTGTTCTTTGGGTACATACCTAGTACGTAGTTCTACATTTAGTAGTTCAACATTTAGTTCTTTGAGAGTTCTTCCTTTCCATAAAGGTTGCATTAGTTTTCAATCCCACCAACAGTGTAGAAATGCTCCCTTCTCTCCACATCCACATCACCATCTGCAGGTTTGGGACTTTGTGATGTAGGCTAAACTTATTGGAGTTAGGTGATATCTCACAGTGGTTTGGATTTGCATGTCTCTGATGATTAAAGACAATGAGGATTTTTTCATGTGTTTGTTGGCCATTTGTCTGGGAGAACTGGTTAGCCATGTGTAGAAGACTGAAACTGGACCCACACCTTTCACCATCGACAAACATTGATTCTTGCTGGATGATAGATTTAAATTTAAGACATGAAGCAATAAAAATTCTATAAGAGTGCATGGAGAAAACATTTGAAGATATTGGCCTGAGAAAAAACTTTATGAAGAAGAACCCCTAGCAATTGTAGCATCATCAAAAATAAATAACTGGAATTTGATCCAACTGAAAAGCTTTTGCACTGCTAAGGGTACCACGAACAAAGCAAACAGCAAACAGACAGCCTTCACAATGGGAGAAGATTTTCGCATGTTATGAATCTGACAAGGGCCTGGTAACTAGAATTTACAGAGAACTCCAATTAAACAACAAGAAAAGAGAAAACAACCCCCTCTTTAAGTGGGCAAGAGACTAAAACATCTTTCTATATGAGCTTTTAAATTTATAAGTGTTAAAGCAGAAAGAAGCTACAGATTTCATCTGGTCTACCAACAGCTTCCCATCCCATTATCACTAGAATTTCACAGATGAGCACAATGAGATTCTGAGAGGTTCCAAAGTCACATGTCTAATATTGAAAAGAAATTAAAATACAGATTTGATATTCCAATGGACTTAAAATTAAGCCCTACCTATGCACACACTATTCGACCCTGGAAGATTTAATGTCTGTATTACAGATTTGATTTGTTCAACAAAAAACCAAAACCATATCCCTACCACTTTCACAAATTCTGCAAATATGAGCCAGGCAATGAGGATACACTGCCCTCAAAACACTTTTAGTTTTTGGAAGAGAAGGGAAGCCAAATGTCCTCTGGGAACACAGACACTTGCTGTGTCTGAAGGGTCATCTCCTTCCCAAGTCCATGTATTGAAATCCAAACCCCAAAGTGATGACATTTAGAAGCGGTGTCTTTGGAGAGGTGGTTAGGTTGTGGAGACTGAGCCCTCGTGGGAGGATGGATGCCCTTATAAAAGAGGCACCTCAGTGCTTGTTGGTTTGTTTCCACCATGTAAGGATGTTAAGGAGAAGACGCTACCTGGAAGTCAGCCCTCAGCAGGCACTGAGTCTGTCACCGACTTGATCTTGGACTTCTACCCTCCAGAACTATGAGAAATGAATTTCCATTGTTTCTCTCCTGCCCAGTCTAAGGTGTGTTTGTTATAGCAGCCTGAATGGATGAAGTCAGACTCTAAATTTGATTTCTCATGAGCAGTTGAGCAAGAGCTTCGCACAGTAAGGAGAGGGTGCAAAGGGAGACAGTGGTCTCAGGGGCAAGCACAGCACGTGCAGAGGCCGGAGATGATCTCTAGGGCAGCATGGCCAGGAGCGGCCACAGTGAGGGTGGTTGGATACAGATGACAAACTGGGGAGCTGAGTAGGCTCACAGAAGAAACAAAAGGGCTTAGCACAGCACTAAGCATATGCAGGATAAATATTTGGCCAATGAGAGTTTCTGATAATTATTGCTATCCTTGAACATTATAATGACAATTGGGAATCCAAATTTCCATTTGGACTTACTTCCCGTGAGATTCCTATGAAGTTATTGAAGCAATCCAGGGGGAAAGTGGTTTGACTGAGGAGGAGGGGCAGGGACTGGGGCAGGCTGGGATGCTGGGCAGAATGTGGATATATCTCACAGTTAGAAAGTATGTTGGAAGTTAAACTGACACAACTTAAATGACACATTAACCACAGATCTCAATTTATTTCAAAAAGTCCTGGGTTGCCCCTATTTTCCTGGTATAATTATTCACTGTGCCCCTTTCACTTTTGAAAGTGTTCTTTTAGGACAGTAAATATAAAATTACATGGTTGAAGCAGTGACCGTTGAATGACAGGCTGAGTTATCTATTGTATTTTTCATTCAAGGGCTTTTCATTGTCAGTTTTTTCTCACCTGATAGTAGAGAGAACACAAAATGTAGATATTTATACAGCATACGGAACAGAGCATAGCAGAGGAGGATAGAAGGAAATCGCATATTTCTATGTGAGTTAAATACATTTTTATCATTTAAATTACCATTCGTTTCTGGGCTTTTTTGTATACAGTATCAGAGTAAAAGAAAAAGAGGTACGTATGCTATAAAGGCAACATGTATTTTTGTTCATTCCATTGAGCATATCTGAAAGACATATTATTTTATAGGTTTCACAGGTTGTGCACAGTTACAAATTTTAACTAAATTTAAATTTGAAAACATTAAAAAAAATTGCCATTTAAAATTATGTTTAATTTTCTCAAAGCCCCAAACAATAGGTGGTGGCCTTGTTCAGAGAGAAAGGACCACTTCTACCTTGTTGGTGGGATGGCAAATTAGCATAAGCTCTATGGGAAAAAGTATGAATATTCCTCAAAGAATTAAAAGTAGATCTACCATTCTTTGATCCAGCAATCCCATTACTGAGTATTACCCAAAGGAAAATAAGTCATTTCATCAAACAGACACTGGCACTCAAATGTGTACTGCAATATTCCTTCACAGTTGCAAAGATGTAGAATCAACCCGTGTGCCCATCAGTTTATGAGTGGATTAATAAAATGTGGTCTATGTGTACTGTGGAGTACTACTCAGTCATAAAAAAGGATGGATGAATGGCATTTGCAAAAATTTGGGTGGAACTGGACTCTGTTACCCTAAGTAGAGTATCTAATGGATAAACAAACACTACATGTACTCACTACTAAATTGGAAAGAACCAGGTGCACAGAAGGAAGTCAAACTTGGTGGAAATCAATCGGGGGTAGGAGAGAGGAAGGCGTGGGTGAAAACCTACCTGACGGGTACAATGAACTCTATTGCAGTGATGGACACACCTGTAGCTGGCACTCAATCAGTGCAAAAGCAACCCATGTCACCAAGAACATCTGCACCCCTTTAATATTTTGAAATGTAAAAAATGAACAAAGAAATTCTTGACTTTTCTGGATATGACAAAGTAGTTGCTGGAGCCTATGGTACTTTTAATAAGACTAAGGAGGTGTTATTAGTGCCCCGTGTGAACCTGGAAGACCACTTTACTAGGGATATTTTGAAACTAATGCATTTGTTCCTGCCCAGAAAAGGGGAAGAGAAAGAAAGATCAGGAGAAAAATAATAAATATCTCAGCACAAATCCATCTGTATTACTGGAAATAAGTGAACCAATATACAAGAAAACAAAGGCAGAATGTGATCATGTTATATTTGGGACAGAATGCTACCACAACGTTCAGGAACTTTTCTCAGTATTTATATTCGTTATTGCAGGTTAAAGTTATTATATGTGAGGAAAGTTCCCTCAATGAATGTACACTTCAATCTCGTGAAGTTGTTACTATTATCATTCCCACTTTCAAAGAGGAGACTTGGAAATGTTTGAGTCAGATGTGCAAAGTCCCCTTACTCCTGAAAAAATTCTCACCAGGGCATTTTGAGGTTCAAATTCCTTCCCCCTTCCATTTTACTTCGTTGCCTTGTGATATTAGTGAGGAAAACTCTGTTTCACAGTCGGGAAACCCATGTTCAGAGTAATGAGAAGATTCAGTCCAGGTCCCATTTGGAATTAGTGAAGTAAGGCCCTGAATAGAAATACAGCAATTCTTAGTCCACTTTATACTATAATATTTGGATGCTAGGAGTGTTAAAGCCAATACATTATTCTAGCACTTTTAACAGAGTAGCATAATTTATTGATGAATCATTTTATCAAATAGCCTCATGATATTAAGAAAAATATTTTCACACAGACCAAAGGAAGAAGAGTAATGTTTAACTCCATCATCGAAACACAGGAGTGTTTATTTTTTATTTATTTTTTTTATTTCAGACTCCTTTATTTCATGAATATTTACCGAATATCAACTATAGGCAAAACATTGACATAACCATTGAAGATAACATTGGGACAAATATATCAATTTTTTGAGGAAACAAAAGCATTATCTACAAATCAATTATGAGATAAGTGTACTCATTACCACCACTCCTAGTAAAGTTGAAGATCCTAGCTAGTACAATTATGATAACTTAAAAATCCCGATGGTTTGTAAAAAAAAAAATACAAATTTCATTACTTCTGAGTTACTAATTTACTTGCAAGTTACCAAAAACAATAGAAAAATTCATTAATGTAGCTGACTTCAAAATAACTATACAAAATCAATTATATTCCTATATAAAAAAGAATTACAAGATAATATTAGAAAAAGAAAGATAGCATTGTATCAGCAACCAAAATAGCAAGTACCTATCAATACAGCTTTAACAAGAGCTGTGTAATTTTTTTTTGAATACATAATCATTTACTACTAACATGGGAGTGTTTAAATGTGATAACATATGTTCTGCAGCTTAGAGCACAAATTGAAATATATAGGAACTAGACATAACTCGCAATATAGAGAGAGTGTTTATAATTGTATAGTAATTCACTATCTCAACTTTGGAGCCTGAACAGTCTGAGGCTAAATCCTAGTTCGCCTTTTAGAACTTTCCATCTCTGTAACTGTATCTCAGTTTGCTTAGCTACAAAATGGGTATAAATAGTACCTACCTCAGATATCTAGAGAAAATAGTATCCATCTCAATGGATTCTATTGAAGACTAAATAGATTTTTACCCAAAAGTAATTTAAACAGCAGATACTCAGTAAATATTAGTAAATGTTATTTAATAACTGTTCCAGCAAAAATCTATTTCACTATATTGCCTTCATTTTAGTGATAAAATATCTTTCTTGGAGGTATCTTGACAACTTACTTCTGGGTCTCCCCTTTAATATGTATAAGTGAAACAATTACCATTGATATTCTTCCAGTAATTGAACCATATAATTTCCTTCCTATCCTTAGATTCAGAGATATTTTTGGATCTCAGAGAAACTTAAGTATAATCTACTGTTTCTCTTCTTTACAGACAAGTTTTCTACAGAGGGTATGGCCTGAGCCAAAGTACACAGCTAGGGCAGGAGACTTGGGACAGGAATCTGGTTTTTATTTTTATTTATTTTTATTTATTTATTGAGACAGAGCCTCAAACTGTCACCCTGGGTAGAGTGCCATAGCATCACAGCTCACAACAACCTCCAACTCCTGGGATCAAGCAATTCTCCTGCCTTTGCCTCTCAAGTAGCTGGGAGTACAGGTGCCCACCATAACACCCGGCTATTTTTTGGTTGCAGCTGTCATTGTTGTTCGGCAGGCTGGGGCTGGATTCCAACCTGCCAGCTCAGGTGTATGTGGCTGGTGCCTTAGCCTCTTGAGCCACAGGCGCCAAGCCGAGGAATCTGGTTTTTAGTCCTTGTTCTTCATTCTCTCTCCACAATATCATATGATCCCCAGGTACTGTGTCCCACTTATGTATTTCTTCAATTTAAATTTTGGTTTCAACAAATTTCAATAGAGCAAAACCAACTCCTTTTATTGCCGTGGTGAATGAAGTTAAAAGGGAACTCAATTTGTGGAATTATCATCTTTTAGTTTGGCTAGCTAGCCTTTCCCAGGTTACCTTTAAACATGTCAGGAAGCTAAATATATATTGATAGTGGATTTGCCTAGGGGAGATTTAGTTCGGTCTAATTGGCCAAACACTTGCAATTTATTTCTACTAAACAGGCCTTTGATATGAAGAGATTTATTGCTCCTCTCTATTTTCCATCTAGAAGATAAATACAGTCTGAGATCAGGAAAGACTTCTTGTAAATCCAAGAAGGTTTTCAGATTGATGGTTTTTCATTTGTCCCAACTTGTACTGGGCTTTGGCCCTGACCTAGTCAGTGTGTATGAAATACATTCCATTTCACTTTATTTTTACATATTTTTGGGTAAACTGACCTCTATCTCTGTTTCTTTCTTTTTTAATTTGTGTTAAGTTCATATTCTTTAAGGCAAAAAATTAGGTGGAGAGTCTGTATTGCTCAATAAATTTGCCAGAAACTGGGTAAGCCAGCTTGCCTCGGTTCAGGGAAAGCATGAGTGTTTTACAATTCATTCTGGGAAAACTTACGAACCCATACAAAAGAACTACTTGCCGTCTGAAACTTTGGGCACCACAAAGGACTATTCAATTAGAACTTCTATTGAGTCGTAACTGGAAACAGTGTTGGGTGAGAATATGCTCATTTGCAGATGAGGAGTTGAGTGGTAGTCTCTTGATAATCCCTCCTCGGTCCGTCCTGTATGTGTCCCTTATTTTAATTCCTTTATTTCTTATTTCATTTTATTCATAATGTCTAATTATAATTCAGTCCAGCACTAACAGAGACCTTTTGAAAAACTCTCTTTTCTCCCCAGGGGTCTGGACTGACGGGCATTCCACTGTCTCCCACACTCTTCCCATGGCGGACGCTGCATCTCCATAGCTGCTCCTGCATATTTCTTCTCCCCTTGTCTTTTGAATGTGGCCCAGAAAAAGACTCAAGATAAAAATTACTATTACAGATGCTGGATCCCAAATAGTTCAGTGCTAACTAATGTGAAGACAAACACAGCCACAGCCACCCACTGGGCAAAATATGCAGGTGAACGTCTACACCTCCAGTCCTACCTGATATAAATCAGGATATCCTCTAAATGGGCTCACGTGAGTCTGACTAAAGGTGTTATTCATCCACCTAAAAAAAACAAGCATTTGCCTTGTACATAGCATCCTTGATATAAAAACGATCAAAATATAACCCACCTGATGTAGGCAGCATGCAGGTTGTTAAGGATGGAGATGCAGCTAAAAGAATTGAGAAGACCATAGACAGACAGGATATATTTGATTTGCATGTCTTACCCGCTTTTGTGCTACATGTTATTTCTAGTCAATTTTGAATTTCCTCTTGGTGAAATGTAGTGTTGCTCCCTTTTTAGGGTGTTATTCCCATTCAGATCTCTGCCCAAAAGGCTAACACATACCAGATTGCTGAAGATTTCTATATTCACCCTGGAAAAATCATAACTTTCAAAATGTTTCTAAATTTGCCAAGCATTTTGCAAATGATACTTATCATTCTTTGTACAATGCGAGCTCTGATAAATATAAAAATGAAAAAGTCTTTAAAGAAGTATTAAAATAACTAATGGAAGGGCACGGAGACTTCCATCTGGTGAGACCCAGGAAATCGTGATGATGTGAGTTGTGTTGTTAATTTCTTAGCAAATATGACTTTGTCTGTCCCAGGGAAGAGAACTAAGGTAAGGATTTCCAAACTGTTCCCCCTAAGTTTTAAGTGTTTTTGTGATATTTACAATGGTTGTCCCATTTTGAGTTTTCCCTAAGAATTTGAATTGTTGTCCTGAATCCCTTTCCTTATTCCCTTTGTGAGTTTATATTATTACTTCCACCAGTAACAATGTATTTTTTCCAAGTGACATCAACAACCATGCCAGAAAAGGAAGTATACACATCTAGGCTCTATAGTTTCCCAAACGTAGACTGAAGGTGGGCATGGAGCGGGTCTTCTATGAGCTGGCGATATTCTATTTCTTCACCTGAATCCTCATCATACACACAAGTTCAAGTTGGATGCAATCGCTGACCTGTACCTTTTTGTCTGAGCACTTTGTGTATGTATGTTATGCCTCAATACAGTACAGAAAAAAAAGGAAAAAAGAAACGAAAATGTACAAAATTCTGCCAGTCATTATAATTCAACATTAATGAATTGAATGTAGGCTTTTATTTTTACCAAGATGTGTCCTGGAATCAGAATGCCCTAATACAAGATCAGAACACAGCCCTAAAGACAGGTGTTCCCAGAAAGGGAACACTGCAGGGTGCTGGCGGCACACAGGTGCACAGCTGAAGAGAGAAAATGGGATCAAGGATTCACCACGACTTCATCACTTCACCAGAAGTCAGCATTCCTCTCTGAGGAATTTTTTCAAGTAGTCACTCTTGTTAGCATCCCAACATGCTTTACTCTGTCTCTCTAAGAGAGAGAGAGAGAGCATGAATGCACATAAGAGAAAACTCTCTGAGTAGGTGAAAAGATCTCTGCTTCTGATTCATTGTGTGGCAATCATACATTCTGCAGACGCTGAATTAAGGTTTCCATTTGGTTGCTTGAATGTGCAGGATTGTTTTTCCAAGTACAACACTGCCCAGTGTCATAATTCACATATGGAGCTCCAGAAACTTTGCACAAATTCTGGAGTATCCTTAAATAATCTTCACATCAATCAATCAATCAATAACTAATAATAAACCCACAAACTATTCAGTTTCCATCCCTGCATGCTTCTGGTTTACTTTTAATTCTTACTAGTTAGCCATTCCTCACCATGTGTTTGTTATGTGACAGCTGTCTTAATAGTAGTGGCTAATTCAGCTCTTTAATGGGCAGGGATCATTTATAGCAACAGGATGCTATGGTTAGCCATAGAATGATAAATACAGCTTCTTGATCTTTTAACGATCAAAACTTCCTACCGCCTTTACCCAACATAATTCTAGCTAATGGTTCACAGACAGAGATATAGCTGATTGCTTAATGTAAATATTTTTCCATGTTACTAAATCGCCCTGGAACAATCTCTACCAGGTAAATTTTATCCCAACTTCCAGATTTACCTCACTTCATTTAGTCGCACCTCTACTTTAGATACTAAAATTATTGATTTTTGCTTCTATAAAAATCTGCGTAGGTATATTTTGCACAGATTCATGGTCATTTCCTCAGGGTAAATTTTTAGAAGTAGAATTACTGAATAAAAGTGATGTACATTTTAAGGCACTAAATTGATCAGGATCATTTTCATGGTACTTCAAGTTTTCCAAAGGGATTAATTTGGCTTTAAAATAACATCATCAATCACAATTGAATTCTCGAGAACTTCTCTGTATGGAGTAGAAAAAGTTAACAAACTTTTTAAACAGATATAGATTGTGCGGTGGAAACATAAAATGGGAATTCTTAAAGACAAATAGATAACAGTTAATCTGGGTGGATTCATCCATGATTGAACCACTACGTTGAATGTGTGCTGCATAGCAACAGTCAATACCCGTCGGGAAGATAGTGTGCCAGAGGCTGTGTTCATTCTGTCCTGTGCAATGGGATTTATTAATCAGGTTTTACAAAGGACACTGGCGTCTATGTTTGCATCTTGTCTGTATGTTTAGTGGACATAGTTTGAGGAGGAAAACATAAACTTCTGAAGATAAAATTTCACAGAGACTGCACAGACTAGAATTGTAAATACAATTGAACATGCAGACAGTCAACTATGGCAAATTTTCAACTTATGAAGAACAGGATATATTTGCACACATGCAATAAGAAGTTTTCTTTAATTACCTGAGAGAGGCAATTGAGATATAAGTAATGAAGTTATTGTGATTTGATATTTTATTACTAGATGTATATTTTCTGGAATGAGAAAGGTGATATTGTGAGACTACATATCTCATACCAAGATCATTGACTAGACTAGAATTTATTCAGAGAAGAGCAATAATCTTAGCATAATTCTTGTTTATATGTTATCGGGTGATACAGTCTTTATGTAACAGGAGTCCTGAAAAATGAGACATGAAGCAGGGGAAAATGGAAAGCAAATAGGAGGTGGTATCTCAGGGAGTTGTTCAGAGCCTTGTAAGAAAAACAGCCCGTTGCTCAGTCATTTGTGATATCTACCAAGAAGCAACAACCTGTAGGTAAGGCAGAGAAACTGATGTGTCGGCTCCTGCCCATATCTTGACTATAACAGGGTAAAAGCTGTCCTACAAAACCATTATGTGTCCCATATTTCCAGCTCTCTGGGTACCAGTGGGAAAGCCAGAGCCTCCATAGACCTGTTGGCGTTGGCTTTGGATCGTGGAGTTGCTGTGGCTACATTGGAAGCTTTGTTGAAGCCCATATGTCTTGGGGAAGGTGAGAAAGCCAGAGATCTGGGGGAGGTTAAGTCCACAGTAACGACAACCAGGGTTCTCCACTGAGCAAGTGTCCGTATGCAAAGTGGAACTGGGAAGGCCCACCAACTTGCATCCAGTACAGTCCACTACATGAGCACTCTGGTGCATCTTCACCCTTCATGATATCCATCTCCCATGTGAGAGCGAGATGCACTTACCCCCGGGATGAAAAGTGTAGGAACATTCCAGGAAGACAGTGACAACCAGCAACCTAAGGAAGAGTAACCACTAAGCCACAGTCCCATGCTCATCAACTGAACTTAGGTCTCTAATATTTATTATCACCCTCCTTTATTGCCATTTCAAGATTTCTTCACCTTTGGCTAATACTTTGCCTAGTTTGGATTGCTTGATGGATGGAGTGATACAAATATCTGTTTTTTTCATTTGCCCATTCACAGTTATTATTGGCTCTGAAAAGAATTTTCCCTATCAATATTTGGGATTCCAGACAAAATCTTCTCTGCCTCCACTGTGTGGTAGCAAACCTATTTCTTCAGGATAATCAGAACTGATGATCTCAGACAGTACAGAATCTCCCTCTCTTTCTCTGCCAGTTTACTGATATGAAGTGTAAAAAATAGC
This sequence comes from Otolemur garnettii, assembly GCF_000181295.1. Classification (NCBI taxonomy): domain Eukaryota; kingdom Metazoa; phylum Chordata; class Mammalia; order Primates; family Galagidae; genus Otolemur; species Otolemur garnettii. Next base: position 13,376,875 of record NW_003852399.1, read on the forward strand.
CAGGTGTTTGTTTCAACTCCTGAATCAGTAGAACTTTTTCCATGTCCCTTCTTGGAAATATACTCCCTGGGAGCTGGACTCCTAGGGACAAGGATGGGATGCACCACTTCTACCAGTGGGTCTCTGAGAGTGATGGTGACAGTGGCTAATTATCTCCTATTTTCCCCTCTTGATTCCTAGAACCATATGCTTTGTTTATTTGGGACACACCACCACAAAAAACATCATCAATTCCTCATTATTCAAGACATCTCAAGGTCAAAAGAGGCAGGAGACGGTTTCTTCCCATTCTTGCCTCTTACTTGTCAAATTGCCTCATAAAAGTGTTAATTCCTAGTGCTTCTGGGTTATATTACCAGGCCCCACCCCGGAAGCCTGGGGAAGCCAGAGTGTCTATTGGACCTGGGCACTGGGGCTGTTATGGGAAAGTCTGAGAAAGCTGATGGTATTAGGTAGGGATGTGGGAGGATGGGGCTGGGAAAATTTGGAAGGTCCTTATATAGTGATAAAGATAATGAGAACTATTAATAATAAATATCATTCCAGAAACTTTGGAAAGTACTAAGGCTATTAATTCAAGGAACAGAATTACTTAACTCTCTCTTCTTAAACTGTTCAGTCAAAAACTTGACAGCCATTTGTAGAAGAATCTTATGAAAGAATTTCAAGAGTACTTTGATTCAAGTACCACCATTAAACATTATCATTTTGTCCACAGTTGTGAGGCTGAGATGCCTAAATGAGTGAAAATCCATTTATTGGATACTTTTTCAAGCATTAACCAACCTAGAAAACTAAGAAGTTCGTAGAATACCTCTGTAAATCAGTTGTGTCGAAAATTCCCACAGCTAATTAAATCTATACCTATCTAATGAGATAGGTTATCTGATTTTTTTTCTACCAGGGACAGAGAAAAGACCAGATTATGAATTGGAATCTGACTAGGGTCACAGGTTAAAAGTGTAAGTAATGCTAGAGGATATCAGCCTTAGCTAACACTAATTAACCTTATTGGCTGTCCACTAGAAATCTGGGGACACTCAATATAAAAATATCCAGCTTTTATAACCTTTGGAATAAGACCCTTAAGGAACATGAAAAAATAAAATTTATAGTTGGCTTATTCTGCGTCTGTGTGATAATGAATACTGCAATATAGTATATAATAAAGTTTTTTTTATCATAGCTAGTTAAATAAAATTATTTCTAGACAAGATTAATGAAACCTAATTACCTATAGAATACTTATTTTAAATGAGTCCCTTTTGCCATGTACAGAGCAGAAAATAGAAAAATGCCTTGGGAGGACAATAAATATAAATATTTATTGATTGATTGTGGATTCACATAAGAAAATACCTACCCAATAGCAATATTTATTTTAAATGATGACTAATTTACAAAAAAGAAGGAAAAAAAGTATTTTTTTCTGCCTCTATGTAATCCTGAAAGTGCTCTAAAATAGTCAGATCTAATTGTAAAAACATTCGCCATTGTTTTGTTTATCTAATTCTGCACAATAAATCACACAAGAACTCTGTGGTTTAAAAAAACAACAATCATATTATCTCTCATGGGTTTTGCTTTGTTTTGTTTTGGGGTTTTTTTGGATTCCAGATCTGGGCAGGGCTCTCTACTGGGCAGTTCTTGCTCAGTCTCTGATGTGGTTGCTGTCAGACATGGGCTAGGCTGGAACAGCGGGGGGTCGGAGTGTCTGGGGATTTTCCCAGTGTGTCTCTCTCTTCATGGAACCTCAGGGCTTTTCCATGTGCTCCCTCTGCATGTGCTGGTTTGGGCGTCCTTCAGCAAGCAGGCCTCGGGATAATTGGATTGCTTACATCGCAACTGAGGGCTTCTGTAATGACTCAGCCTCAGAAATCTCATAGCGTTACTTCTGCCGAAATCTGTCGGTCAAAGTAACTACAGAAGCCCAATCAGTTTTAATTGCAGAGCCCATTGATTCCGTCTCTTGATGGGAGGAGTGTCAAAGTTACCGTGTAAGAAGGGAAGATGGGAAGGGAGATCTTGTTGTAGCCATATTTGAAAAATAAAATCTTATGTAGCCATGTTCAAAATATGAAAACTAAGAATGATCTGATCTCACAGTGATACTAATCCACATGAGTGAGTTTGCACTGATGTATTTCATAGAAAAGCAGTAATATTCCTTTAAAAACTAAAATAGTGCCTTTAAAAATGTGACAGTACTCAATGCGATCTCCATATTCGTTATGCTTATATAACCCTACATGTTGGAGACTAAAAAGGCAGGGAGTCGCTGAGACCTGATACCATTCTCTTTCCCCTCCCTTTCTGTTCTCAAGTAGAAATCTGATAAAATTCTTTGGGAGAAAATGGAAGGTAATTAATATTTTGTTCATGTAAGTAAATCTGAAAAGCTTTGAAGAACTCTTGGCAACTTTTCATATTGTGTGGGCTGAGTGATGACAAGTGCCTCAAAGTGGGTGACCTAGTAAGCTATAAAATAGATGGTTCACAAATGAAGAATCTGTGCAATGCTGCCTAGGAAGATCGGACAGGGTCCTCACAGCTGGTGGATTACAACTGCGTCAAACTAACCCCAGAGGTACATCTGGGACACTCAGAAGGAGGAGAAAGAGAAGAAGGAAAAAAAGAGAAACATGGAGGGGGTAGCGGAGGAAAAGGAAAAAGATCTCAAATTTTAGGCTCTTTAGGGCAGGAGAGCATTAGCAAACATTCTTGGATCTGTCTCAATGGACTCAGTGGAGACAGCAAATCAGTAGCTCAGTTTTAATACTCTTATGTCTCTTTGTTCAGCTCTTAAAAAGTGCTTTCTTCCTATTTTCCTAAATCCCACATCTGACCAGCGTTTGGGTCTTTACACATAACTATTGTGGATTTTACGGTTGCGAAAGGGAAAAAGAAAAAAGAGTTTTCATTTTGTGAAACTCTATTGGTGTGTGTGTGTGTGTGTTCACACATTGCCAGGGTTTGAGGAATAGAAAGTGGATTCCGTTTTCTTTTTCATCTGTGAATAATGGTTGCGGTCCCTAATTTTAGATCTTATCAGTTTTTCCCTTAGGACGGAAACCTATCAAGAAACATAACTGCTTCTTTTCACGGGAGAAGATTTACATTAAGCACAAAAGAAAAATAGTACAGCTTGGGAGGCTCATTTCAGATTGCTTATTTCCATAAGACAATGAGGATTATATGAAAATCTTTTCTGAAGGATATGTTTAAAGTTACCTGTTGTTACTTTGGTATTCTCTCTACCTGTGCTGTGGTGGGAATCTTTAGAGCACAGCTATTTTGAAAGCTTGATTTTTGTTCCACTTCGGTAAAGAACTCTCTGCTTTTGTAGGGACCAGTAAGTCAAAAATTAATTCCTAATGTAGATTCCCTCAAAAAGCCACTGAACATCCAAGTGTCAAAAGTGGGAGAATTATGACTTTGTAATGTAGCCACGGCGTTAAGGAATGATTCCTAAGGCATTTTCAGTCTGCAACACCTTTTTAAAAAATTAGTAAGAAAAATGACCTCGCTTCTAATTCGTTTTCCCAACACTGATGTATTTGACTTAGCGGTGTCTGGGTCTAAATTAAGATTAGTCTCTAAAGTACCTTTTGGCGAAGGGAAACTATAATGATTTTATGACTCTTTTGCATGAACCAGGAAAGGAAATTTTATAAGCATGAAGAGGTTCTTAAATAGAGTGGGTAATGGAGGAAAAAGAAAGAACGAAAAGGAACAGGAAAATCAAGAGCTTTTTTCCCATTGTATTGTTTAGCTTCCTACATCACAGAAAGAAGTAAGGCTCTTTGCTCCCTTGGTTAATCTCATTTTTCTCTTATCCATCCATGAGGTGTGTCTTCCACCAGTTTTAGTGAAGAAGTTGTCAAACGGACTCCAGAGTAATCTGAGTGAGAACAACAAAAGGGGCTGGTCTCTCATCCCTGCCTGCGTGCCATTCCCATTAATGTCAGCAGGGATTACGTCCTCATAGGTCAGAAAACATCTGTTTACAAAATGGAGAGCAGGCCTCACTTCCCAGTTACCACCATTTCAATTCATTGAAACTGCAAGAGATTTGTATGGGGTGTGTCTGGGTTTGCTTCAAAAAGGCATTCTTTTCAGAATGGGCCACTAACCTGGCAAACTACTTTCTCTCTTGTTCCCTGTGCACTAAAGTAATATAGCTGGCAGGCATTAAGTCTTCATTCTTTTCTTTCCACCTAACTACCCTGGCCACCTAAACTTAAAAAGAAAAAAAAAAAAATATGGGCAAAGCAACTGTTCAACTTCTAACTCATTGACATGATTTTTTAAAGCAAGCAATATAGTTGAGGAATGTTAAACTCAACAGATTGTAAATGAAACCCAAAGTACCTTGTTAAGGCAAGATGTGTTTGCTTGCTGTCCACTTAAGCACCTCTTGTTGCTGGTAGTTTTTCCAAAATGATCTGGGTATAAGGGATGGAGTCCGTGGTACTTACGCCCTGAATGTAGCTGCGACCTCTATTTTCATATTTCGCACTAATCCTTATTCTGTGCAGGATGCTGATATTCTCCAATTCCTCTTGCCTTATTCGTTCAAAGCAGGTATGCTCAGCATCAAAACGTGCACACACACTGTCTCTCTGCTGAGACAGAAGCTGCAGACTTGTAAGCCTGCTGCAAATCCTCTCCAACTTGTCTTTGAGCAAAAAAAAAAAAAGTTGGTGTGATTATAACATGATACAAAGTCTGTTGGACCCTTTGCTTGCTTTGGTTTCTATCAGTGCACTGGTCAATAAGGCTAAAATTATACAGTCAGAGGTTGTTTACTTTAAAGCCGCTTGTAAAATATCAGGAGATTTCTCAAAGCATTAGCAACCAATTTAAGAGAAAATGAGGAGTAGAGAAGTCAGAGGGGAATATTTACTTTGGAAGGTCAATTGAATATTTGAAGAGAGTAACAGGTTTGGCTTCTAAGGTCATGTTAATGTATCTAGTTGTCTATTTGATCCTAAGTAATTAAGCTGTAGAAGCAGGAGGCTGTAGAGTTGGAGAGTTGTTCCCCAGCAGGGACCAAGCCTTAACGATGTTGGAAAAAAAAATCAGGGCCGCTTCTTCTGTGTGAGGTATGGTTTGTTTCTGGGGCAGGTCATAGTCCGCTGTCCTAGATCCTTCCTCAGAGATCAGGGCAGTCACATCCTCCTCTGTGAAGCTACACGGGCAACATTTGTCCTCTGATTTGTATTTGTCTGTTACTGCCACAAACGCTACTGATTCTCCAGATGACTGGTAGGGAGACATGTACAACCTGGTGGCATTTGGAAGCTGAGAATCTCCTGTCTTTGAGTCACAGGCACATTCATTCCAACATAGTTGACTTTCTTAAAATTGAAGTACAACCCTTAATTATGTCAGTTACTTGCAATTACTGCACTTGAATTATATCCGTGATAAATGAGCACTGGCTCATTTATTAAATTAACTTTTTTTGGTAGAAGAATTTGTTTGATTGCATTATCTGTAAGAACATTTATACTGTAAAAGTAAGGGGGTGGGAAGTGGAAAAGAATTGTGCATTTCTAGTAGTAATTTTACTGTGCTTATGGCTGGCATAATTCTCACAGATGGACAGCCTAGTTTTTCTTTTTACACATCACGCTCAATGAATTAAGTGGTCAAATTTAATAATGATGAAAATAAACAAAATGTTGTTTTCCATTTTAATATTAATTATATGTTTTTAAATATACGAGATCCAATCCTCCTTTCTTGCATCATCCCGTTTAAAAGTCAACTGTTCGATTGGAAATTAAATGATTTTTGAGTCTCTACTCTGGGATTTAAGTAAACTGAAACCAAAGATTTATTCAGTTCAAAGATTTTACTTTTAATATTGTAAATCCTATTAGCTTGGAGGAATTTTCCTTGCTATTTCAATGTCCTATACTTTCACTGCTTCTGTTGGAAAAGTGAAATTCCTCCCTGAGTTTAAGATTTTCTTCAGATGTACAAATCTTGTTTGTACTCACCATAAATCTTGGGAAAAAAATATATTTTCTTACAAACTGATGTTTATGCCCAAATTTTATATATTTTATAGGTTTTTTAAAAAGAGCTAGATCAGGGTTGAGCATGGTAACTCACTCATGTAATCCTGGGAGACTGAGGTAGGAGAATTGTTTGAGCTCAGGAGTTCAAGACCAGCCTAAGCAAAGAGACCCCCAACTCCACAAAAAATAGAAAAGTCAGCCAGATATGGTGCACTTATAGTCTCAGATACTTGGCAGGCTGAGGCAGGAGGATTGCTTGATCCCAGGATTTTGAGATTGCAGTGAACTATGATGATACCACTGCACTCTACCCAAGGCAACTGAGTGAGACCCATCTCCAAAACAAACAAACAAACAATAATATAAATAAATCAATAAGGGCTGGATTAACTCTTTAAATTTTGAAAATTTTTAGTTAGATAAATCAAACATAAGTTCAAATTTGCATTACTAAGTCTAATCACAGTTCAATTAGGCTATTTGGTTTTATATAAAAGAGAGCAAAATCTCTACTGACCTCCATCAAATTCAGGTGAAAAAAAGGAATTAAGGAAGATTAAATGAAATGATTTTTCAGACTTTTACTTTTACCTATTACTCTCAAAGGTGTTTCCAAGATGTTAATGCTTTAGGTACTATCCATGCTAAAAACTATTTTGGGTTTTGTAATAGTAGTTATTGTTATCGCATAATACAGAAAAGAAGACTCATCAGCCAGCCTGGCTCTGGTGTAATCAAAATATAAAATGTATTTTACATTTCATAAAGGTAAATTATGTGTCAAAAGGTAAAGCAACCTGTAATTAATAGCAACTTGGCCTGTGACAGCCAAAACACATCAAAGCCAGCTTTTCTTATTGACTAACGTGTGAACTCTGGGCAATCCTTCCTGGCTACCTCCCTCCTCCACCAGTTAGGATCTTTCAAGTTTAATGGCCTAAGATGTCAATGGAAAGATTTATTTTTTAAATACAATGTCTTTTTGCTGTTAGTTTTGTAAGTTCCTGATTATTCTAATGGGGCTTTAAACTCATGACAGAAGAGAGACAAGTGGGTGGACGCGTGTAAGGGACATAATTTCACACGATGGGCAAAAGCACAATGTCCCTTATTACCAGAAATTAAGAAAATGCTTACTTTCCCTTTGAAGGAAAATTTTTTTTGTTTGTAAATCGAAATTATCTTTACGCACTCTGCATTTGGCAGTCCTCATACCAAACAAAGAAAAAAATAGATACTTTTAAGTTATTAAGAAGAAATACATATTTACAATTCCTGAGCATTCTCGCCTGTAAAATTATCAGGGTACCGTGCCTCTATAGTCTAGAGTACTGTTATTTGCTTTCAAAACACTTTAAAAAGTAAGACAAGCTATTGAAAACCTCAAACACTGTATGAAAGAAAGTGTCATTGCTTTTTATAGGAAGCAATAAAACATTATTTTTAAAATCTTTGTCTTGAAATAGTTTCTAAAAGAGATTAGAGAACTAGCCTAGAAAGTATTGTAATTCTCTCTAAATATGGAAATCATGCTGGAACTGCTCGTTTCTTGTGATTCTTGCTGTAGTTGCTGCTGTTGCTTTGATAGAGTGGAATCTTACTGTAATGCAGCCAGCCAGTAGCCCACGGGAGAACTGCCTCTGCTGAGTGTCCTTTCAAGGGCAACTTGATAATGAGTTATACTGTAAGCAGGGGTCTGGGAAGAGCTTCTCGGCCTACATATACTCCCATTTTTAGAAAATCTATGAGTAAGGGTTTGCATAATTAAGAGTTACTCCAGAAGTATACACAGACTCCATACTCTTCCCTGTTTCCCTAAAAGTCATTTACTTCAAATGTTTCCAAGTAATTACTTTGTTACAATTGCTCCTAATACATAGGATGAGAAACCATTTCCCCTAATTTCTCTATGTCATTCTGTTCTAAATGCAATTCCACTTTTTACTTTTACGTTAAAGAAAGTTTATGTAATGTCTTTCTTCAAAAGCTTTGTTTTCTTTTTAACGACATTCAATATAGATAGATAGAAAGTAACATGGTATGAACCTTAAAATCATCTGTCTCCAGTAGAGTCAACATATTTGTTTACAGACCTGTTTGATTTTTTTTTTCAAAAGCTTTTTTTCTTCCATTGATAATCTCTATACATACCTGAATAACACCTCGCTGTTTACTAAATACCTTTAAAAAGTATTCAGAGCAGGGCTTTATTTTCTGCACATCACCATGGGGTATGGGATTATTGTAATCCTCATTTTATAGACAAAACCTTTGAGGTTAAAGTAACTTGGCCAATGCCTGGAAGTACGTTAGACATAAACTAGTGTAAAATTCACCGTTTATGATGCTGATCTCAGATGAACCTCTCTGTCTTTCAGGGAATGAGCTTGTTTTCCAATCTCCTAACCTGCAAGAACAGGTAATTGGGTGTTACTTCTGACTATCAGTAAGAGGGGAGCCTGAGTCCATGGTGTTAGATGCTCTCCTGACCCAGTTTTAATTCTTTTATAGTCAATTAAATAGTTAAAATCTTCTCTTCCCGTTTGCACTCTACTTTTCTTATTAATCAGAAAAACAACTTTTATTAGATTTTTGCAAAGGCCAAATACACCATTGCCAGAAGTTCTATTTGTGAAAGAAGTGCTGAGTAAATAGCTTTTTATTTCATGTTGTTGAATTAAATGTATAGATAATAATATTCACATTGCTATCCTCCCCTTAGGTAATACGTATAGTTTAGAATGCACTTAAGTGATGACTTCAGGATTTCTAGACTAATAATGCAAGCACATCATCAAGACTTGGGATCATTATGCTAAAATATGACTTCACTCTACTAGAAATATTAATTTTTAGGAACCGGCTTTGCTCTCTGTAATACTGCAGCAGTGACAGCATTTATAAACCTGCGATACAAAAAGAGATTTTTCTTTTCATAATGAGAAAAAAATTCCCTGTAATTCAAAGGTTTGAGGAGTTTGTTTAAGCTTTTTATAATAAAACAATAATAGCTCTGATATTTTATAGGCAATAGTCTGGGATTTCTGATGTAAGTTACAACTGTTTCCAAATCATAAAATGGTTTCTTCATTAGGAGACAAATAATTAAAAAATTGTAAAATTAAGCTAGCTCTAGAAAAAAATAAAACAGCCTTGTTTTAATCTAGTTTGAAAATTCAGATTAGGATTACAAATTAATAAAAGCTTCTCTTTCTATGTAAGATTTGCAGTGTTTCACAACCGATCTAAAGACCCTCTTTTGAATTGCTTGCAACATTCTGAATCTTTTTCCTTTCAGTCTAAAACTTTCCATCGTTAATCTCGGGCCAATAGTAATTTTTGTATTAAAAAATATTTAAAGAAGAAATCATTAGAACTGTCTTAGTGATTCTTATGTCCTCTTACGCTTAAAATATAATCCAAATAATTCAAAAATATAACCTCAAAATGCCACACTTTCCTAAGGTCTTCAATTCAACACAGAGTGATTATTCTTTCAAACTTTAAACATAGAACAGCAATACATTTGGGTGTTCGATGTGCTTTGATAATAAGTGTTATAGCATTTCCACAAATCTCTAATGTGCTGATTTTAGAAACATACACCTAAATATCGTACATTCCATAATTCCTAGGACCATAAGAGGATGTTACAAATCTAGAAGACAGCATTGCCTAAAGGTAATGAGAGAAAATAGAGAAATTTCCAGTCTCCTAACCTGCAAGAATTAGAGAAAAATCTTAATTGCATTTCACCAACTTGACTTTCTCTTATTAAAAAGAAAAACTTTAAAGTTGAAACAGTGAATGTTAAAAGCAATTTTGCATTGCTAGTTCTAAGTGAATAATATGCAAATTAACGTTGAAAAGTATTTAGTAATGTAGGTACATATAATATTCTTCTTAATATTATTGTAAGCCAGTTAAATGAAAGACAGAAGGTAATAGTTGCTAATGTATTCGAGATTCAAATAAATTGCCTAGTTATATTCATATTCACATTTTATGCAAAACTAGTCTGAAAACAATGCATATGTCCTATTTAAATAAAGCTCAATCAAGCACCTTGATCACTACACAGAAATAAAGCAGAAAATAAAAATCACTAATTAAAATGCAAGTTCCAAGGGGGAATACCTTCCAGAAGAAAGCCACAGAAGCACCTGATTCTAAAAATGTCAGGCAGTTTTCATAACTGTGGATATAATTTGTAAGCAGGTGGAGGTATAATTTTTATAACAGCACTTGCCTGTCAATAACTTTATTACAAAGCTGGCAATTTAATGAAAAATGGAAAAGAAACCTATTAAAAATAGCCTCTCACCCACTCCGGTAGCCACCATTTTAATTCCTGCAAATTATATTCTTCTTTAGTGATTTCTGCTTTCTTAGCTCCTTAGTGTTTAAAAAAACTATGAACTTTTCTACAATGTTTCTACAAAATTCTTTTTAACATATAGTCAGTTTGAAGGTATATGTGCTCTTTAAGCTTCCAGAAAGCCCCACGTCACCTCAGCATATGTGTCACAGAGCAATCTGGTATAGCGGACAAACAGTTAAGATTTCTGAAGTTTGTACAAAGAGAGAATAACATTCCCTTCGTCGTTATTAACCAACAAGCAGGTGAAATTAAGTGTCTAGTTTACCGGTGCTTATCTAAAGTACTTTCCAAACCAACGAATAGTTTCAAATTTACTTTCCCTACCTAAATATTCTTTTTAGATTTAATTTTACTTCTCTGGGCTAACGACTTTACTGTCAGAAATCGCCAGTTCAAAGCTGGTTTATTCTAACCCCAAAGTAAACCTTGAGAACGGTGTCCATGAACTGTCACAGTCCCCTGGTTTATTCTAAGAAAGTTTGCCTCAGTCTTAACTTAGTGACTTCCCAAAGCCTTCTCCTTTCTCAAGCATGCACATTTTATTTTTTTTTATTCTTCTTTGTAAATCCTTCTAGTTTGTATCATTTTTGCATTTGGGGAACTTTCATAAAAGCTCTCTAAATACCAAATATACCGATTGCCTGGCATTCGTGGATACCAAGTGCAACCTTCCACCCAATCGTTACTGAACTCCTACTCTGAGGAGTCAGTGTATGAACTGTTTTGTAATTTACATCCATGTACCTGAACACTACTGTACAGAGAGAAGGTGTAGCCATTTTGTGAGTGAAAAAATTAAGCTGTACACACTAATAGTGATGCGAAATTGTCCATTCTTTAGCACTTCTGATGCTTTATAGGCAGGACCTCATTTTGCTCACCACAACCGAAGACTGCAGTTTTTTCTGGAGCTTGCTTTCTTTTTCCATCTTCTGTCCAAGCCCTCGGCAAATCTCGTTTATTCTCCTTTCAACATATATCCCAACATGCCTGTTTCTTACCACCTCTCCTGCAACCTTCCTGGTCCAAGCCTCCTTGGTTTCTCACCTGGAATACTGCAATAATTTTCTAAGAGCTCTCCTTGCTTATATTTTTTCCACTACGGTCCACTCACTGCAGCCAGCGAGATCTTGTCAAAACACAAGTCAGATTCTATCAATGATTTGCTCCTGCCCTCCGTTGGCTGTCTGCTTTATGCAGAATAAAAACAACAATCATTTCTCTGGCTTCCTTGATTCTATATCATCATCCCTCTTACCTCTCTGACCCCGTCTTCAAATCGGCTGCTGCCCTCATTCCACAATCTCCTCCGATGCACCAGGCCTGCTCCCAACTCACACTTTCCCTCTTGGGTCTCCTTTCTGTGACATTTCTTTCTACAGATAATTTCTCTGATGTTATCTCATCAGCGAAGCCTTTCCTTGACCCCATCCCCAACTAAAATGAAGCTATATGTCCCATCCCGACTCTTCTTGCCACCCTTAACGCTTTAGTTATTTGTGTTCCATAGCAGTCAACTCTCCCTAATATACTGTATAGTTGGCTACATATTTTAGCCTGTGTTAATCTTGTCTGATCTCTGCCTGTCCGAATAGAACGTAAACTACGTGAAGGCAGGGTTTGGGGCCATTTGTTTTTGTTCTGTTTTATACTCAAAAAAGGTACCTGTCACATGGAAGAAACTCAATAAATATCTGCTAACTGAATAAACACCTGCGTGAGATAACCAGTATTACCTATATTTTAGCAATAAGCAAATAAGATGCTTGGCTAATCACATCATCCATCTGAAGTCACAAGCCAGCCTTGTCTAACTTCAGAGCTGTGCTTTTAACCACTATTCCATCAGACTGGTCAAACTAGAACACTAATCCTCGAGTTTGTTATTTTCCCACTTGATCGTGCAGTCTCCTATGTGGCATGACCGTAGGCTATAAAGCCGGGCAAACAAAGAGAGTAAGACTGCATCCTAGCTGTGCAGAATGTAAAGGCTTCCAGAGAGGCAGTACCAAGTGCGTATCTGAGGGCATGGAATGAGTTGGAGAATTAAAAACTATCATCTGAGTGCTTATTTGAAGGTTAAGAGCTATTGTGTTGATCAGCAAATGTCTCCATTCCTTACTCGCTGGGGACTTTGGAGAAGTTTCTTTACCTCTCTGTGCTTCACTTTCCTGTTTATGAAATGGGAATCGTGATCAAGGATAGACAAGGTAATCTATGGTGCTTAAAGCATTACCTAGCACGTAGTCACCACCCAATGCATTCCCTTACGTGGTAGTGGCTTTTGCCTTTATTTTAGGTTGCATATAATACAAACGCCTTACTGTGGCCTGAATCGCTCTATACAATCTCACTTCTGTTAAATCCTCGATTATTTTTTCTCTTCTCTCTCCACATGCTCAACTCCAACCAAGAAGCCGCCTTTTTCATTCTTGAGCAACTCATTTCCAGCTCACGGTTCATAAACCAACTGTTCCTCCAAGGAAAAGAACAAGCATCGTTGGTCCTTTTCACTCCTGAAGTCTCAGCAGTCACCCACCCGCTTAACGTGGTGTCTGTGAGTGTCCTACACCACAGACACTCGTCTCCCCCATGCCAATCACTCTGTATCAGTTTCCTTTTGTGATTTTTATTTCCTTCCATATCTGGAGTTATTCCATCTTCCTAGTTTTGACAACTGTCTGTCTTTTCCTGAGAATAGGAGATATAAGAGGACAACGACCTTATCTCTCTTCTTTGCCGTTGCTTCTCAGTCCCTAAAGCAGCGCCTAGAACATAGATTGTAGCTGCTCAGTAAATTTTTGCTGAGTGAAAGAATGACTGAGTGAGTAAGTGAGTCAGCTGTCTGGTTCGGTTTAGGATGTTCTGACGTAGTAGTGGTACATGAAAATACATCTGACCAATAGGAGTCCAGGCAGCAAAAGTGAGGAGTCCCCTGGTAGGCACCATCTACACAGCCAAGGCATTTAGTTCACCTTCAAGTACAAACACTGCATCGACATCTCAGATACAGTCCTGATCCTTCCTTGTGGCATTAAAAGGGTGACATTCAAAAACGGTCCAATTGCAGATCATTTTGAGGCTTGGTTCCCATCTGTCTTGAAGGGTATAATTGTGGCCCATGGCCCACTTTCACTGGACTCTTTTCTCTAATGTACCCAGCATATCATTTGACCCCCTAATTACTGGAGAGAATCAAAATCCCCAGGCTTTTGAAGTGCCTACAGGTAATGTGAATCATTAGAAGCATATGCCATAAAAACTGAAGACATTTTTCAAATCACTTAAATTATAATAATTAATTTAATATGCTTCATATGTTTAAACTATATTTAGTTTCAAGCCATATGCTTTCTTACATGAAACGGAGTTCCAGATTTTTCCATTGCTTTTAAAAACGCACTATCCAAACTGGAATTTGTCCAGCACATCAAGAGTTAACATGCCTACACTAGAGAAACATGTCTTGGTGTCTGTAATAAGTATTAAGGAAAAAAAAAAAAAAAACTTGCCTTTAAAAAAAATGACCCACTTTGAGTAATGCCATATCCCCAAGTCAGTTACTTGTACCTTGGTGAATGCATTCTGTATCCAGCAGTCTGAGCTTTCTGTTCAGACAAAGGCCTGCACAGCCAACTCTGCTAAGACTGTTGATGTCACAGCCTAAAATATGCTACTGTCACAGGTTCTTAGCACTGCTGTGCAGACATCTATTCTGTTCCAAAGAATATGCTTTTTAAAATATTTTAAGAATGAAGCTTTCTGGTTTTGTCCTTAGATCTTTCTAGTTTCACTCCGGTCTTTCAGAGATGAGTTAGCTGTTTCAAAGTCATTTATCCCCCTCCTGGTTTTTCTTTGTCTTCACCTTCGTTCATTAATATTTCTGGTTGTTTAAAAATTTTAAGGTGCACCATGTGATGTTTTGATCGTTGCCTTTGTTACATATTTTTCTTAGTTTGCTTTTCAACTGTCACCATTGCAAGACCAGGTAACAGTTAAATCAGCCCATTGTGGCATTAATGACAAACCACTTACAGGATGAGGGAAAGATTGCTGGCAATGGATTCAGTGCCAAATAAAAGATTTTATGACATAAATATAAATTGAAGTGAAACTGTTCATCAACCAGCACTAATTTCTCTTCTTAGACATGAAATGCTTTTTTTCTTTTAAAAAGGTATTTAATTTGTGGCTTATCTGGCAAATGCTAAGAAGTAGATTCATTTTAATTTGCTCTCCCCATTGCTTTCAACAATTGTTGAGTAGCTGAGCTGACGACGGGATGAAATGAGGAAAGACGACTACTTAATGACACGACAAGTCATGATTGCAGGTATTATTAATTGTCTGAATTCTACTGTGCCAATTCTCTGACTTTCCTGAATTTATATGGAAAGAAATGATGACATCATTTTAGGAGATGATTTTCGATAGAGATGGGGATTTTTTTTTTTTTCATCTTGACTCAAGATTTCCAATGAATCTCATTTATTTAAGAAACAAACAAAAAAGCCTCTTTGTTTTAATTTGTATACTTTGGGTTACTTCACTAATGAAACAACATGTTCCACTGTCTATTCTCAAACAATTGTGCATAAATTCATCCTGATGTTGATCTAGGGAGACTCTGGCAACCAGAAGTTACCACTACCTACATAGCTAGATTTTGAAATATTCTTACTCTACATACACACTGATATTTGTTTTTATTTTTATCTTTTTTAATAAGGACAAGTATTTTGCCACATATGTAAATCCAGGGGAATCTAGCTGACAACATACGCTATTCCCGACTCAATGTTTGTAAACCCAAATTAGCTACAGCAAGAACAATTTCCAGGCCAGTGTGTAACACCACTAGCCAGCTGCAAGGTCAGGGCTGGCTATCTGCTTCTGGACTTGCTTTCACTAATGTCCACTGGAACATGAGAAGAAACATAAATAATTTTTCTTTTTGCAAAGACTACTTTATTCCAGGCCAGATGTAACCTTAATGATCAACAGCTGTAAGTACACATAGGCCAAAAGCAGAGAAGAATTAGAGCATAAGGGATATTGAGAAAGTACATGAATTGACAGGTGTGGGAAGGATCCATCAGTGTTTAATGTAATAGATGATTTAAAGTAGTGTATTCTACTAACAGGTTTAGAAAAAGAATGTTCTTAGTACTGGGTGGAAAAAAAAAAACCAAAAAACTGCTAATAACTGGTACTAAGAATTCATGGTTGAGAACTGGTCCTGGGTCCTTCATGTTTTATTTGCACTTCTAGTTCGCAGGCAGTGATCTTCACAGTGCCAGGCAATTCAGTGGGAGACTTACAAAGCAAAAGCATCGATTTTTATTTTGTTGTATCTACATTTCGGAAGAAATACATTTTTTTGAAAAAGTTGCTAAAACTTTAAAGTTTCTTAAACATTTACTGTTTAACTACATATTTTTCTGCTTAAAAATGAAATTGGTGTTAGAGCTGTAGCTTAAAAAGCTCTGATTTCTCTAAACGAAAGCCAAAGGGTATTAAAAAGATCTGTTTCAGCAAATTCTTAATATTAATGAACACTTTATGTCACATTTAATATTTTGCTGGACATTTTTTCTACTGTGTTAATTATCTATTTCAAGGAATTGGGTCTCATGGCATATAATAAAAAGGACTGTTTTCAGGAACTAGTTTCAAATCTACGAATGGTTTTCTTTCTTCTATTACAAATGTTATTTATCCACAGCTTCTCTAACTCATTGGATTTTTAGAAATATCATTGTTTATGTGAATTTATAATATGCAAAGTTGTGTCCTCTCTAAATTGCTGTTAGTCAATAAATATCATTGGGGAATTATTCAGTTTTGTGCACTAAATACATTATGTGGTAAAATGCCAAATAGCTTCTTGAAAACAATTATTTAGGTGACGGCTTTAGGCATAGAGTATTAACATTTGGGGACTATTAGGAGGTACGATGAAGTATAGTAGGGAAAGAATTCCTTGCCGATCAATTCTCTGTCCGTTTTTATTCTTAGAAATGACAGGTGGTAATTTATATGGACATCTTTTTGTAAAACCACGATTCACTAGCTGCTCTGGAAATTTAAGTTTCATTAAAGCTTCGGCACCTGCTTGAACTGCTATAGGATCTTTGCTGGGCTTGTTCTCTTGATCTCGCTCAGCAGATCAGCCAGGGGAAGCGCCAGGGGTACCTCCTGGCACTCAGTGATGCTGTCTTGCCGTTTTCCAGCGTGCTGAAAACACGATAAGCCGGCCAACTTCAAAATAAGCAATAAGAGCAGCCTGTGTGAGCGCCTTTCTTTATAATGATGGTGCCAGTTACAGCAGTCCCAGAACTAACCCCTCTAAAACATATCCTTTTCCTCCTTCTTATCGGAATCGGGTTCTTCTTCAAGTGAAAACTATTTTTCTCTTCGCTTACTTTTGTTAACCACATTTTATAACAAAATACATGACAGGAGGCCCACTGGCTATGAATAATACACATTAAAAATCTATGCCTCCCTCCCTCCCCCTTGTCTATAGAGCGAGGCTCATAATGTCCTGCTTGTTCTTGCTATTATAAAAAAGGTTTACAATTCATGCTCCAAAATATTCTGGTAAAGCCCCTGGCTAATGCATACAGTAAATCAGCCCTGCCCTTGCCGAAGTTTTAATTTGCGTGCCTGCGTCTCTGGAAACATTCCGGAGTCTTCTAAGAAAGCATTCCAGTGTCTGCCTCAGTCAGAGTCCATATGGCAAATGCCTCTGAGATCACAGAACTTGTCTTATTTAAGGCCAAACATATCCCCTTTATGTTAGGAGTTCTCAGTAGGAGCCTAACAGAGATTCTGGAAATTATGGGGGGAATAAAGGCGAAGTGGAGTCCAGAGAAACCAGGGCAGTCTAGGGGAGGACAAACCCCTGTACGTGCTGATGAAGCGACACGCACATAATGCACATCTTGGAACAAGGAGCACTTCTCGCTCACTCTCTGCTTCAGGAAATGAGAATGGAGAGGGCATGTATCAGATGATGGAGCTGATGAGGTTAGCTGTTCAATTAAAATTTCTAAATGTTCCCTCTGATACATACTGGGTTTTCATTTATTTTACTCAAGGGACACCAAACATGAGTTTTCTTGAAAATGAAAGAGTGAGGAATTTTAAGAGCATTCGATTTTTTTTTTTCTTGAATGAGGCACTTTTACATTTCATGAATACCCAAACAAAACGTTCAAGTGTGTACTTACCCAGTCCAGACCTAAATGTGAAAGGCAGCCATACCTCTGGAAAAAATAAAGCACTACATCAATTCTGTCTCTGAAATAAATGCACAGTTATACCCTTGAAATCACATTTAGAACTTTGCACTAATGATGAAAGGAATTTACAGGGAATAACGAAAGGGAAGATATTTTTAAGTGAGTCTTTTCCCCTAAAGACCTTGGTGGTATCCATTCATTTCACAAGTATTCAATGAACACTTTCTCTATGCTATGGGTTGAGAGGGAAAAGACAATTACGCCATAGTTCACCCCTTAAAGAAACCCACAGTCTAGGGGGGAAGACAGACATGTAATAGATAATTGTAAAACCACGCAGGGATTACATGACGGAGATGGCTGTGGAGTTAAATTCCTCTTCCTACCACCACCTCTAACCTGATGGGTCAAGGGACTTGTAAAAAATAACCACTGCATTGAGTCTTAAGGATAGCAGTTAGCTAAATAAATTGGTCTGGGATAAGGGTCAGAGAGCGACTATGAGCACAGTGTGAAGTAGGTTGAGAAGTAGTTTTGCACGGCTAAGGCATAAAGGGTGAGGAATGGAGCGGTGAAAGCTCTTTCTACTGTGCGCAGGCGCGAACCTGGTGCTGCAGGATCGCCGGTGGAAAGTTAAGGACGTAAAGTCAGGGTTTCCCAGACTTCTCTATTTTTGTCAAAGTTTTGTATTTCCTTAAATACAGTCTTATTTAATTTTTTTTTTTTTAACATTTTAACATTCTCCAGGTGATGGTAGGGACCTAGGAAATGCTTGACCTCACATCCAGGCCCTGGGTTCTGGCAGAAAAAAGGTCTCTGCTACATAAGGGATGGGAAAAATATTTTCAGAGCAGAGCTAGGTTCTAGTTCATGGCAAAGGAAAAGAGCTCTTTAAGGGTTCAGAGGCAAAGTGGTGAGTGAGCGTCATCTACAGTGAGGGGTGGCAGGTGGGAGCAAGTGTGAGGTAGACGGCGTGGGGGAGCTGAGAGAAGGTGGGGGTGCTGCGGAGAGCAGAGAAGGGTCAGTGGGGAGATTCACGTAGGTAACTGAGGCCTGGAGAGTGACCAAACTGAAAGACCCGATTTACCCCAATTGTTTTGGTGTCAGAATTGGTTACGTTATTGAGGGCCTAGGCTGACATCAGAGTCGATTTGTGATGGTCATATTTGATCGCCCTTTACCAACCCTAACCTAGAGCCCATTCAGGAAGGAAAATTGATTCTGTAAAACATAAGCTGGCCTTTATGGTACTGACCCTGCACCTCGCTGTGCTCTATAAAAACTGAATATAAACATTTCTACTTCATAGAGTCAGGGCAATAGGTAAATAAGACAATGTATCCAAAGCACTCAACAGAGAACATGCTAAAACCTTTAGTTAGTGGTGCTGTTAGACTGAACTTGGATCATCTGGAATGTGATTCGTTCTATTTTCTCTGTTGCTAGAAGTTTCAGTGGATGGAATGTATCCATAGAGAAATACTTAGTTGAGATTTTATTCTTGAGCCATCTACAGAATGCTGAAAGCATCTCAGTAACCATCTTTCATTATTTTCCCTGTGTTCTTAAGTGTTTAAAACTCTGTTTCTCTTTAAAAGATCAAAATCTTTGGGACAAGCTGTCTTCATGGTGAATATTTTAGCCTAAGACAAAAAAACACCATGAGATGAGAGTATTTTTTCAGCCAATCTATACACCCATGTGGGCTTGGTGGGAGTTTCTATGTGGTAGTCATCTCCTTTTGATGCCACTATAATATGACCACATTTTACCTCTGAGGAAATACTTTTTTTTTTTTGCACACCACTTCTCCTACAAAGTCTCACCTGTGACCAGTTCTCATATTTCTTACATATATGAAAGGAACACTTTCCATCACTGACAAATACAGTAAAACCTCAAATATTTTTCCATGAGCCACACACTGAAGACCTCTTAATCAGAATAAACAACCAGGGGAAAAATGTGTATTATAGATAGACAGATGGGATGAAAGTTAATGGTGGCTCATCCAAAAGGCAGTATTATGGGAGGTATGGGAGCCAAACTAGAAGGATAGGTTTCCCAGCGTTCCCTGCCCTCACACCCTACACTAACTTTCCTCTCTTCATACGTGTCTCTGTCATCATTAATTCCATTATGAAATTATATGGCCAAGTGTGCAGTGGTGAATGATGTAGAAAAACATTTTCTCATAACTCCAGAAAGCTGTGCTGCTGGCTTCACAGTCATCACCGTGCTCTTGGATACCGTCCTATAGATCGAGTCAAAGGAAAGACACAGGAATTGGGGAACAGTGCCCTCAATTCATCTTTCAGCAGATGCCACCAAACACCCTGGCCCTCCCAAACATATCATTTCTACATACATTTTAGCTTTCCTCCAAACTGGCCCTTAAAAAAGTGCTGCAGTTTGTTGCCTTTGTTCCCAGCTCTTTTTTTTTAAAGCTCTGCTGTTAAATCTTTTAAAGCGTTCTCAATAATTTCTATTGAGAAGAAACGTGATCTGATCAATGCATTCAAATGAAAATTATTTGGACTAACATGAGTGTATTCTCCCTAATGTGTATCTAACGTGTTTTTAGAAACAAAGGAATAAATCATGAATAATAAACTTTTAGAGAAATTTCAGATAGACATTTCTGAAAGAAAAAGTTCAGATACTTTCACACAGTCCATCACCACTAGCTAGATAATCTTAAAAGCAATATTACATTTATTTTTCCTTTCCACGTGCTACTTGATTTATGTGAAAATTATACTTAAAAGCATTCCTTTTCCTCACAGTTATAATATTAAGGCAGTTATGCCAGGCTGTAGGCAAATTGTAACCATTCACTGGAGTCTGATTGATCTTTGTTTTTTACTTCTCCTGAATGTATTTCTTCCAAAGACATTTCTTCGTTAAAATCTTGTATTCTTGTATTACATGAAGAAATACATGATTTCACATTAAAAGCTAAGCCATCTTACCTTCCTAAGCAATGCAGAAAAAAATATTGACAAGAAAAAGTATTACAAGAATTATTAACTGGACTTAGCTGAATCTGAAAATAAAACAGCAGAAACCATCTGCACTAATATAAATAGGTGTATATTTGTCCATCATTTTATTACTACTGGTGGATAGAAACTCTGAAAATCAAATCATGGAGAGTGGTACTGTCTTCATGGGAAAGAGAAAGTAGATTATGGAATGGCTTCTTTTTAATTCAGAATTCATTACAAGAAATGTGGGACGGGAAAACATGTGTCTCCATAACTGTGATTGCTAAACAGCAGCTGCCACATGGAAAAAGTGGAAACGGCATCTCACCTTGACTTCAGCAGAGGCCATGTGACTCTTAGTTAAATCCTAAACCATATACCCTGGGAACAGGAAAAAATAGAACCAGAAATATTGTTAACTATCTCTTCATTCACAATGGTAATAAAGAGGCATTTGGGGGGTATTTGTACTTTCTCAGATGATCACCACACTGCTTGCCTCATGAGTGTCCAGTGTTTATCAGTTACAAAATTAATATTAAATGAGCCACAAACAAATGTATTTCAATATTTTCAGAAAGTGCAAGGCAAAAATATGTTGGAGACCAAGATAGGGCACCAGCATCAGCATTCACATGGGATAAAATAAAATGGAGATTTACGTGTGCAATAATGGTTCGGCCAAATCATCATTTCTGAGAGGGGTTATCTTGTACTTCCATCGTAACAAGTATTCCTGGGTGGGGGGGGGGGTGTTCTGCCTTTGTGGTTCCTAGGTGGGTTTCTCTGCCTTTGTGGCACTCCCATGCAGATAATAGAATCTTCCAGTGTTCACGAATTCTGCTACCCAGTGGTCCAAACCATCACCATGTCTTCCTGGATGATTTCAATAGTTCCCTAAATTGTGCTCTTGGCTCTTTTCTGAATTCTCTAAACAGCAGTCAGAGTGACCCTGACACATTGCAAGGCAGATCACATCACCCTTCCACTCAACACATTCCGAAGGCTTCCCATCTTACTAAGAATAATATCTTAAAGTCCAGGCAGGATCTGTGGGAGATTCTATGTGTGTCAGCCCCCTCATTAACTCTCTCACTATCTCCTAACTCTCTCTACCACTTGTACTCAGCTATAGCCATAGTAATCTTTGTTACCTCCTCTGTTGCTCCCATCTTTAGGCAGTTCATTCTGTTGGGAGCAGCACCTTCCAGTAGAATTTTCTGTAATGATGTACAAGTTCCACACCTGTGTAGTCCTTGTGATGCCGGCAGCCCTGTATTAGACAGCACTGGCCCAGAGTCACTGTCCTTTAGATACCTATATTACTCCTTCTTTTTCCTCTAAGGCCCCTCAAAGATCAGTCCTCCACCCAACATTTTAATTCTCTTCCCTCATTTATTTTTTTCTTAGTACATATCACAATGTATGATGTTACATGTATATTAATTATGTATTTATTGTCTGTGTGCCCCATTGGCATATAAACTTCATGGGAGCGGGGAATTTTGTTTGAGTTTCTTTTATTTTTCTTCAGTGAAACATCCCCCCAAGCCTAGAACAGTGTCTGGCACAGAATAAGTTATTTAGAAATATTTGCTGAACGATAAGTAAAGGGCTATTAATTAATTATAAAACAGACATCATAGCATTTGTGTTGGTAATGAAACTTGGTGGAGTGATAAAATATTTCAACACTTGAAGCAGCACCCGTAGCTTGGTGGGTAGGGCACCAGCCACATACACTGAGGGTGGCAGGCTCTAAAACCAGCTCAGGTCAGCTAAAACAACGACAACTGCAACAACAACAATAAAAAAAATAGCTGGGCATTGTGGCAGGTGCCTGTAGGCTCAGCTACTTGGGAGGCTGAGGCAAGAGCATTGCTTTAGTGCATGAGGTGGAAGGTTGCTGAGAGCTATGACACCATGGGACTCTACTGCGGGCAACACAGTGGGACTCTATCTCAAAAAAAAAGAAAAGAAAAGAAAAGAAAAAAATATTTTGCTTATCTTTTCTCTCTCTCTCTTTCAAGACAGAGCCTCAAGCTATTGCCCTGGGTGGAGTGCCATGGATCATAGCTCACAGTAATCTCCAACTCTTGGGCTTCAGTGATTCTCTTGCCTCAGCCTCCCAAGTAGTGGGGACTATAGGTGCCCACCACAATGCCTGGCTATTTTTTTGTTGTAATTGTCATTATTGTTTGGCAGGCTCGGTCTGGGTTCAAACCCTTCAGCCCCTGTGTATGTGGCTGGCACCCTAGCTGCTGAGCTACAGGCACTGACCCAAAAGAAACATTTTAATGCCTCTAAAATTCTCAAGTTTTCTAAGTTCTGAAATACTAATGCCCCAAAGAGGAATTGATATAATTTTAAATACTAGATAAACCAGATCCTGTAAGTTACTACCTAGATCTTTGTAATTCTAGTATATAAATTTTGCTTTTTCTGAGAATACATTATTTCTTTTATTCTCCAAACATTTGCTGGTAAGAAAACAAAAAAATCAGGTTGAATCAAAAAGAATTTTCCAATACTAAAAGCAAAGAAACATCTGAATATAAAATTACTTCTTAATTATTTACTGTCTTAAAATATCAAACTTACTGCCTTGGCTGCAGCCACCTGGATTAGAAGATAGAACTTTAATTGAGAAAAGCATACTTTTCTTTTAAAAAGGCATGGAATTTAACTATATCTGATAAAAACTTCATACAGCTTCCAAAAAGACTGAAATAACATATAAATATAAATTTTCAAATAAATCCTTTGGCATTAACAGTCCTGGGGCTCACATGGTGTTTTTAAAATGAATGAAAAAGGTAAAAAACTGCAAATATCATCTGATGCTAGAACTATCTTGTTAAAGAAATATTAGAGAGCCCGGACTGCGGTGGCTCAGGCCTCCCACTCTAGCACTCTGGAAGGCGGAGGCGCTGAGGCTTGAGCTCAGGAGTTGACGACCAGCATGAGCAAGAATGAGACTCAGTCTCAAAAAAAAAAAAAAAAAAGAAGAAGAAGAAAAGAAGAGAAACGTATTAGAGAACAGAACCGAAATTTGATCTTATTTAACTGAATACTTAATATGGCACTTTTTCTTCTGACTGGTTTAAGAGAAGGTGCATGAAATAAGCTGACTATGCCTGTGAGGTCAGCAGATGGTAGGATGACCTTTAACCTTCACCTTTAACCACTCCCATTCCACCGTATCCCGACCCAGGAAAAAATAAAAAGCCTGCACACATCATCAAAGTATTTTGCCATGATTACCTGCAAGGTAAACACTACCCTTTGACGCAGATGGTCAATCGCCAGTCTAGTAGAAGGAACTGCCATCCCTCCTCTCATCCACTGAATGTGCTTTTGATACTCTTCATGCCGGCAAATTGCTACAGGTTCAGACAGTGCCCTGTGTATCACAGAGCCATGGAATAATTGAAGCTGTCAAAGAGCTTCTCCTTTCTCATCCTTTTCTTTGTATAGGAAAATTGTTCTACTTTCATACAATTAACGTTCAAGAACATAGCACAGGGAATACCATGACAAGCTCTGACAACCCCCCTAAATGAAAATCCTAACAATACGTAAGGTAAAAAATTAGCAATAAATGTAGAGTTCTTAGAGTAAACAATATCTATTTTAACCCCCGGGCATACTCTGGCATGAATCAGAATTTTGTTAGCCAAAAAATAAGTTAAGTTGGCGTTTTAGTTGAAATTTTGTCACAAATATGCCCTTTCCACTGCAGGTTCTGTTATAGTCCTATTTTGTGTTAAAAACTTATCTTTGGGAAATTTATACCCACTTAGAGTGGAAAATGATTGTGCTTACAATGTCCTTAATGTCATACATCGAAGCTTAAATGTTATCAGATTTAATAGGCATAATAATGTGGGATGAGCACAGAAAAACAAATTTGAGTTCAAGTTCAGCTGTACCACTTACTGGTTATGTCATCTCAGGCAAGTTCAAATCTCAATTTCCTTATTTTCTTATCTTAGACAGTTAACTTAGGAATGAAGTGTAAAGCATATACCATATTTGGTACATCATAAATAAATTATGACTACTACATGATCAAATATGCAAGTAGCAAAATTATAATCAATATACTTAAAAGAATAATTCATAGGGAAAAATCAGAGAATACATATTGAAACGTTAGCAGCAGTTGTGTTTACATGGTTGAGAAGCCTTTTTTAAATTTCCCATATTTTGCTGAATTTTTGTCAATAAATTCGATTTCCTTCTTAATGAAAACAGTTGTCTCAGTTTTCATACTAAAAATTCCTGCTATGCTTATCAATATGTTCTGGAGAAAGATAATCCAAATAATATATTAGTTCACATAAACTATAGAAATACCTTTTAAAGATTTTATACTGAGGAAAATTCCAAACCAAGTCACCAATACAATTTCTCTCTTAATGAAATCCCTGTGAATCGGGGGGAGGGAATCTAATTTCAACTTACCAAATCGTATGTTATAAGAATTATTTTATGAAGAATCAAATAATGTGTTATAAGAATTACTTTATGAAGAAATGTTTTCAGTATTTTATTAGTGGGGTTTTTTTTTTTCTGAAATGAGAAGTTCCTTTTTACTAAGACTGATTGAACAAACGTCTACTCTGAAAACTACAAAATTTGGATAGAAATTCTGAGCAACCATTCTCCCAGTTGTAGTTTCTGCCCCACATCATAGGAACTTAACCTTTCACAGATGGCCCCTCCTTGTCGTTGAAACTGAATAGATTCAGACACCTGGAGCGACTTCAGCAGGTTTAAAATCACTTCATTTTCCTGCATTTCAGAATGAGAAGTGAACATTTTTTAGCGGGAAAGTGTCTACAGTATATATGTATATTCTTAAATGTACGCTGTCTCCTAACATACCCACCACAGGGAGGGAAACTTCCTCACCGGATTTCCGTTGGTCTAGTTTTCCTGTTACTTCCTCTCTGCCCCAAACCTTTTTTCTCTGCAACCGGGTTTGTCTTTTGTTTTTCCTTTGGGAGATGTTCAAGAGTGTCTCTGAATTGAAAGAGAAAAAGCAGAAAAAGATGGAAAGAAGGGATAGAAAGAGGAAAAGAAAGGAAAAGAAAAAGAGGAGAAAAGGAAAAAGGAAGAGAGGCCAGGGCAGAAACTTTTCCTAGTTCTTCCTGTGCACGATGACCTCAGCTTTCACGGCTGGCCTGCACATGCATTCTAGAAAGTTGTGGCACAAAGAGTAAAGGAAATTTTCCCAAAGGTGAGGCAAAGCGACGATTCTCTTTTACCCACACAACAAAAAGACAAAGAAGCCTTGCTCAACTGTAAATCTCCCTGTCCTACCATAAATACAGGGTAGCAGCGTTCTTTCAAAGGAGGCCTCCCCACTCCAAACACCATTCCTTGCTTTGTGGCTTTCAGCAAGGGCGGAAAGCTTGTTTTGCCAAATTTTCAACCTCTCCATCATGCTAAGACTCCAGGTCGGCATCTCATCCCATTCCCCAGAAGGTGGCAGGTTGCTCACGAGGCACACAGAAGGGGGTGTATTTTCCTTTCACCACCCTATTTATCATATCTTTTCTTGGGGGGGAAATCTGAATGTCCCTATTCACCTTGAGTCTTCTATGAAATGGAAAGAGCTGGGCTAATATCCTCCCCAGAACCCTCTGATTTCATTCACAACGTGACATAAGAGCCCACGGTTGTACTTTATCTGCCATTAATCCTCCTGCAACATGCTGCAGTCATTACGGTGGTTCCTTACCAGCTCTCTCACTGATGAATGTACAGAAAGGAGTGGAAAGGAAAGTTGGCAGGGTCCCTGACAAATGATAGCAGAGGCTGGGAATAAAGACCCAGCTATTCTTACGATTGGGGAGCCATTTCTCCTGTGTCGACAGGCAGCCCACAGGGCAAGGTAGTTTTCCCATTTTATGATCTACTGTGCTTGGCATTGGCTCTGGCACAGGAGACTGTGTCTATTTTGGGGATCAGTTGTGTATTCCCAGATTGCCATTTTCCCCTGCCTTTCTCTCTGTTAAATATTCTACAGTATATTATCACTTCATTTTACTTCAGTTATTTCCTCTGACAGTGGTGCGGGGCAGTCTGGACTCAGAGTCACTTCCTCTCTCAAACTCAATCTGTCTAAATGTCAAAAAGGAAAAAAAAAAAAAAGTAGAACTCTTTAAAATCCCAGCAATCTGGCATTTCTGCGGAAATATGCGATAGGTGTTGCGTTTCCGAAGCTCTGTTTGCTGGAGGCAGGGGGGTAGGAGAGACACTTAGGGTGGAAAATACTGTTGCATTTCTGTTTAGCTTTTTCTGAAAAGTGATACTGTGTTCTTAAAAGCCCCAGTCACAAAAGCAGAACTGTGTTGATATAAAGATTTGTTTGTGTTTATTGAGAATGTTTATTGAGGATGATTCTCTCCCAAACTTCACTCACAGATGTGAACTGACTGCTAGCTAATATATTTGAGCAAAGGCCCGGTCAACAGTTTGATAAAACTCCCAACACGAAGGAGTTTGAACGCTATTTTCTCCCTCCTCTTCTTGGTCCTCTCTTCCCTTTCCTTCTTCCCCAGGCCTCCTTCCTCTGTGCTGAAAGATCGTCAAATCTGGTGACATAAAAGAACCAATCTCAGAAAAGGCCTTATTGAAGATTTTGCTACTTGTCTTTTGGGACAAGTGCTGGCACTGAATATTTTCAGGCTATTTCAGATCATCCTAATTATAGGCTATCAGGAGTAAAATTAGAGACGGCTTAACTGGGTCAACAGGATTCAGTGATAACATATTCTTCTGTGGTGGAGTATCTGGGATTAACCAAGTGTTTTACCTACAAGTACTTCTGTTGAATAACTGTCAGCAACGCCCCTCTGCTTGGAAGCAGCAACCTATCTACTAATAATGCTGAATAACTCACGCTGCACAGAAACAGGATGTCTGTTGCACCACAGATTTCATAACTCGTAGAAGTCAGGGAAGCCTTTCATTCCCTTCTTGTTTCAGAAAGAAAAAAAAAAAAGGAAAATAAGAGGTCAGTAGCATATGAAAGCAAGCACATGCAGGGACACAAAATAGGTGTTTGATGTATAACAACTCAGTTATCAGAGATTGCTAGAAGGTATTCCCTCTACCATCACAAAAATGGAGAAACTAAGGCATAATGAAAAGTGACAGTTTGCCTGAGATTACACAACCGTATACAGCAGAGCCAGGATGATTTTTTCTCAAGGGTTTCTTTGCTGCTAAAGTCTATATAATTTCCCTGACTCTAAACTGGGGTCTCAAATACTTTTCATCTTTCGTTAGGGATTTTCCTGCTTTCTGAGACTTGGAGCAGATTGCCTTCAAATAATTCCCCACTCATCTGGCTAGAATGCATGGAAAGCAAGAGGAAAATTTACTTTGAATAGTAAAAAAGATCACTAATGTTCTATATCTCGTAGACAAAGGATTGGCAGTCCATTAAATATTTTCAATTTATTCATCATGGGAATAAAATTTGAAATATTTGGAACTTTAAGCTATTTTTCACTTAAAAGCATTATGATCACTAAACTTATTTATTTCTAAGCCTTGAAGAAGAAAGAGGAGATATAAAAAATATCAGCCAAAACACTGTATTAGGTTTCAGAAGACTACATAGAATCCCAGCTCTAACACCTAAGATTATTTTTTTCTTCTGTATATTTTTAACATCGGTTGCCGTGAAAGCATACAGGATCACCTTTGTTCAATTCATGGCAAGTGTGAACCTGATTTTTAATGTCATCTTCCAATATATTTTTAAATCAATAAAATTTCCAAAGAAGTGTTTCTTACTGTTCAAGTTTGGCAGAATTTTAATGTAGAATTCAGGGTCTCTTCCCATCTTTCCAACGTGGGGTTATTTTCCGGAAGAACTGCAAGTGATTCAGTTATCTTCTTGGAAGAGGCAGAGTTGCCGGAGGCCCTCTCACTCCTCGCACTTCCTTAGGAACTACTCCTTAATTTGACAGGAAGAGTCTTTTTCCTCAGACTCACATAGCAGAGGCTATATTCGAGCCTGTTCTTTCATCCACGTTCTTTCTGACAAGCCTGTACTCTGGGAGGTTTCGCTTTTATCAGAAGCATTCCCTGTCTACCCACTCACGAGGCTATGTCTTAACGTGAGAATCATGCAGGCAAATGATCCAAGTGGCATCTCTTGACCCCTGTATCCTGTACTCTCTGCGCCCACAAGTCCCTGATAACAACATTTCATCCGATCTGGCTACACCAGGAGAGATGGAGCAAGGTCGGGTGACTCCATTTTACTTTTTCCTCTCCCTTTGATCAAAGGTGGCTTTTTGAACACTCTGGAGGGTGTTCGGACATCGCGCCAAAACATTTTTAGGGGGATTAAGAGAAAAAAATGCATGAAGGAATGGCAAAAAGCTCTGGAACTTCTGACAAAATAATTTTAGAAGGTGAATGATAGCTATAGATTCCAATCACTCTCATGTAGTAAGACTATACAAACAGAAAAAAGGAAATGACTATTGAATGTGGAAGTTCCTCTGAAAACATGATGTGATATGTTATGTATAATCTTGGCAGCAGGTCTGGGTTATAGCCATGGAAACTTGTTATATACACACATTCATGCATACAAGTTTAGCCACTGCAAACATACATGCACAAATATTAAATGTGTGTGCATATTTTATATAGAGTGTGTGCTGCTGCTAAGGTGATTCTATTTAGGAACAGAATAGTGAGTTTCTTTGAGGAACATGTGTATTCTGAAAAGATGTAGCTCTGTGTTAAATGGTGAGAGGGCACTGTATTTTGCATAAGTCACTGGCAGGAACGATAAAGTTGCTTTATCAAAGCCTCATCAATGAGGCTGAGTGGGGTCAACAAAAACCAGTTCCATTTCCTTTGAATTTTGTCTGGCTCAGGACAAATATTTCATCTTTCAGGATACCTGAGTAAATCCATAAGTCCAAATGATTGTTCAGTAAAAATTAACTTTTAATTAAGCATCTTTTTTTTTTAATCTGTGTGTGCCTCAGGTTTTTGTTGTTGTTTGGGATTCATTGAGGATACAAAGAATTAGGGGAATTAAGTGATTGCATTTGTTAGATAAAGTCCCTCTTTTAATTGTGTTCTGCCCCCCAAGAGGTGTGCCATACCCTATGACCCACCATCTTCCTCCCTCCTCCTTTCACCCTGATCCCTCATTCCCCTACCTGTCCCCTTGTATTAGCTCATCTACTGCCTTCGTACTAGAATTGAGTACGTTGGATTCTTGCTTCTCCATTCATATGATGCTTTATTAAGAAGTATGTGTTCCACCTCCATCCAGGTTAATACAAAAAATACAAAGTCTCCATCACTCTTCATGGCTGAATGGTGTCCATGGTATACATATCCCACAGCTTGTTAATCCGTTCATGGGTTGGTTGGCATTTAGGCTGTTTTCATATTTTGGTGATTGTATATTGAGCTACAATAAGCAGTCTAGTGCGAATGTCCTTATGATAAAAGGATTTTTTTTCCTTCTGGTTAGATGCCCAGTAATGGGATTTCAGAATCAAAGGGGAGATCTAATTGGAGTTCTTTGAGAATTCTCCATACTTCCTTCCAAAAACGTTGTATTAGTTTGCAGTCCCACCAGCGTATAAAAGTGTTCCTTTCTTTCCACATCCATGCCAGCATCTGAAGTTTTGAGACTTTGTGATGTGGGCCGTTCTCATGGGGTTTGGTGATATCTCAGGGTGGTTTTGACTTGCATTTCTCTGATTAGAGACAATGAGCACTTATTTGTATGTTTGTTAGCCATTTGTCTGTCATCTTTAGAGAAGGTTTATTTATGTCTCTTGCCCAGGGATAAATGGGATTGTTGAATCTTTTTTTGATGATTAATTTGAGTTCTCTGTAGATCCTAGTTATTTGTCCAATTCATAATGTACAAATATCTTTTCCTATTCTGAATGTGGTCTATTTACTTAGGTTGTTGTTTCCTTTGCTGTATAGAAGCTTTTCAGTTTAATTAAGTCCTATTTGTTTATTTTTGTTGTTGTTTTAATTGCCAGAGAAGTCTTCATAAAATATTTTCCCAGGCAGATATCTTCAAGTGTTTCCTCACTTTCTTCAAGGTTTTTATTGTTTCATGCCTTAGATTTAAATCTTTTATCCATCTTGACTCAATTTTTCTAAGTGGTGAGAGGTATGGGTCCAGTTTTTGTCTTTTGCATGTGATTATCCAGTTCTCTCAACATTATTTAGTGAATAGAGACTCTTTTCCCCAGTGTATGTTCTTGTTTGGCTTATCAAAGATCAGGTGACTGTAAGATGTTCATTTCATCTCATGGTTTTCTATTCAGTTACAAATGTCAACGTCTCTATTTTTGTGCTAACACCATACTGTTTTGATCACTATGGCCTTGTAATACAGCCAAAAGTCTGGTAGGGTGATACCTCTGGCATTGTTTTTATTACTAAGAATTGGCTTGGCTATATGGGTTTTCTTCTGGTTCCATACAAAACGAAGAATTGTTTTTCCAAATCATGAAGGTATGATGATGGTATTTTAATGGGGATTGCATTGAATCTGTAGATTGCTTTGGGAAGTATAGACATTTTTTATAATGTTGATTCTTCCTACCCATGAGCATGGTATGTTATTCCATTTGTTAATATCCTCTGCTATTTCTTTTCTTAGGGTTTTGCAATTTGCTTTGTAGAGTTCCTTCACCTATTTTTTTTTTTTTTTGTATGTTCCTAGAGTTTGTTTTTTTTAAAGCTATTGTGAAGAGAATCATGTTCGTGATTAGTTTCTCATCTTGGCTGTTATTGGTGTATATAAAAGCTAGTGGTTTTTGGACATTGATTATATATCCTGAAATATTGACTTTTTTTTTATCACTTCCAAAAATCTCATGGGTGACTCTTTGGGGTTCTCTAAGTATAAAATCATATCATCGGCAAACAGTGAGAGTTTGACCACTTCTGCCCCCATTTGGATGTCCTTCCTTTCCTTCTCTTGCCTGATTTTATTGGCTAGATCTTCTAGCACCATGTTGAAAAGTAGTGGCAATAGGGGAAAACCTTGTCTGGTTCCAGTTCTAAGGGGAAAAGATTTCAGTTTTACCTCATTCTGTATCATATTAACTGTGGGTTTGCAGTAAATGGGTGCAATCAGATTAAGAAATGTACCACTTATGCCTATGTTCTTAAGTGTTCTAAATAAAAAAGGATACTGAATTTTATCAAATGCTTTTTCGGCCTCTATTGAATGATCATATGGTCTTTGTTTTCGCTTTGGTCGATAAGGAGAATTACATTTAAGGACTTGCCTATGTTAAACCAGCCTTGCATCCCTGGGATGAAATGTATTTGATCATGCTGAATGATTTTTTTTTAAGTGTAGCTGTAATCTACTGTGTAGGATTTTATTAAGAATTTTTGCATCTATATTCATAGTGAAGTTGGTCTGATGTTCTCCTTTTTAGTTGAGTCTTTTCCTGGCTTTGGTATCAGAGTGATGTTTGCTTCATAGAACATGTTGGGGAAGATTCCTTCCTTCTCAACTTTTTGGAATAATTTCTGCAGCATGAGTATAATCTCTTCTTTGAAGGTTTGATAGAATTCTGGTGTGAAGCTATCTGGACCAGGGCACTTTTTTTTTTGTCCAGAAATTTTTTATTATTTCTTCAATCTCGGTTTTAGAAATTGGTCTGTTCAAGAGATCTATTTCTTCCTAGGTAAGGCTGGGGAGAGGGTATGATTCCCTCTCCTTATAGATATTGATCCTTTTCCTACACATTGACAAATTTCTGGACATAAAGTTTCTTGTAATACTCAGAGATGATCTCTTATATCTCTGTGGCATCTGTTATTATTTTCACTGTATCATTTCTGATTGAGTTTATTATAGATTTTACTTTTCTGCTTCTAGTTAACCTGGCCAAAAGTTTATCTATTTTTTTTTTCCAAAACCTCAGCTTTTTGTTTCCTTAATTTTTTTGAATGATTCTTTTGTTTTCAATTCTATTAATCCCTGATTTCATTTTGATTATTTCTTTACTTCTTCTGGGATTGGGATTAGATTTTTCTACTTTTTCCAATAGCATAAGATGGTTTGTGAGTTTATTGATGTGCTATCTCTCTGTTTTTCAAATATAGACATATAATGCAATAAATTTCCCTCTTAAGGCTGGTTTTGCTGTATGCTACAAGTTTTGGTAACTTGTATCTTCATTATTGTTATGTTTGAGAAATTTAACAATTTCCTCTTTTATACCTTCTTGAAGCATCAGATTGTTTAATTTCCATGCTTGTTTGTGGGGATGCACATTTTTGTTGGAGTTGAATTCCACCTTAATAGACTTATAGTCTTTGAAGAGACAAGGTATAATTACTATCCTTTAATTTTGCTTATGTTTGATTTGTAGCCTAGGATGTGATCTATTTCAGAGTATGTGCCATAGGCTGATGAGAAAAAAACTATATTCTTTTGCTTTGGGACGGTGTGTTCTGTATATGTCTATTAATCCCATTTGTTCTAGGGTTACCTTTAAGTCCTTTATACCTTTATTTAGCTTCTGTTTAGAGAATCTGTCCAGTTCTGCCAGAGGGGTGTTAAAGTCCCTGGCTATTATTGTGTTAGGGATATCATATTTGTCAGACCGCTCAAGGTTTCATAAATCTGGGAGCATTTAAGTTAGGTGCATAAATATTTAAAGTTGAGATGTCTTCTTGTTGTATTGTTCCTTTGATGAGTATGAAGTGTCATCTTTGTCTTTCTTAACTATTGTTGCTTTGAATCTGCTTGCATCTGAGAATGAGATTGCAACCCCTCTCTTCTGATTTACATGTCCCTGAAATACTATTTTCCATCCCTTAACCCTGAGTCTTGATTTGTCTTTCAGGGCTAGGTGTCTCCTGGAGACAGCATACGGATAGCTTGTGCTTTTTTATCCAGTCAGCCAGCCTGTGCCTCTTCAGTGGGGAATTCCATACACTTCATGTTTTTCTGAAGAGTATTGATAAGTGTGGTAGAATTTTATTCATCTTGTTATGAGAAAGTCTATTGTGTAGTTTTATCCTCTGTGCCATTATGGAAGCCAATTTTTGCCTTTTAGCTTCTGGATGTTTACTTCACTGGTTGTCCATTGTGATGGTCAGTTTGAGAATAGATCTAAGTATTTTCTGTAGGGCTGGTCTTGTGGCAAATTTCCTTGGTGCTTGTATATTTGCAAAATATTTGATTTTTCCATCAAATTGAAGCTCAGTTTAGCAGGATACAGATTCAGGGCTGAAAATTGTTTTGTTTAAGAATGTTGAAGGTGGATGACCATGCTCTTCTGGCTTGGAAGGTTTCAGTTGAAAAGTCTGCTGTCGTCCTAATGGCTCTACTTCTGTAGGTAAGTTGGCATCTACTCCTGGCTGCTTGCAGAATCTTTTCTCTCATCTTAACTTTGGACAGATTCATTGTAACGTGTCTTGGAGAGGCTCTGTTTGAACTGAGATGACCTGGGGTTCGATATCCATCTTAAAGGAGTGTGACAGGGTCTTTAGTAAAACTTAGGAAATTTTCATTTATGATAGTCTCCAGTAGGGCTTCTATTCCTTTAGGACAGTGGTTCTCAACCAGTGGGTTGTGATCCCTTTGGGGGTTGAATGACCCTTTCACAGGGACTGCCTAAATACATTCTGAATATCAGACATTTACATTATGATTCATAACAGCAGCAAAATTATAGTTATGAAGTAGCAATGAAAATAATTTTATAGTTTGGGGTCACCACAACATGAGGAACTGTATTAAAGGGTCACAGCATTAGGAAGGTTGAGAACCACTGCTTTAGGACAATCTTCTCCTTCGGGAATTCCTATTATTTGTATGTTTGAACACTTCATGGAGTTTCCAATTTCTCTAAGCCCCTATTTTGCTTTCTCTCTATTCTTTTCTGTCTCTTTAACTACCTGGGTTAACTCAAAAATGTTATCCTCTAGCGCATAAGTTCTTTCTTTTCCATGGTCTAACCTATCTTTGATACTTTCTACTGTATCATTACATTCCCTGATTGTCTTCTTTTCTTTAAGCTCCACCATATCCTTTCTATATTTTACATATCTTACATATCAAAAGTTGTGCAACTTTTGGTTCTGTCTTTTCATTTTCTTATTAATTCCTTTTATTGTCTTTATCATCCATGTTTTGAATTCCCTTTCTGTCAAGTCCATTAATTCTTTATAGGTGGGTCTTCTACAGTAGCTACTTCATGGTACCTTGGGGGAGTTTTTCTGTTTTGGTTTTCCATGTTGCCCCAATTTTTCATTTGGTTCCTCCTCATTTGTTCTTTCTTCTTGTTTACCTCCTTGTCTTCCATTTTCCTTTTCACTGCCTCCTTTTCTTCAAATTATCTTGTCTTAGAGCTTAGGTCTTTAAGTGGCCTTAGCCTGAGCAGAGCCAAACTCTTCCTCATGGTCATTAAAATAGAAGTCCTTGCTCTTGATGACAATATGTTGCAATATGTCTCTGGGACAACACTTGGTGCTGTGGTTGTTTTAGGAGATGAAGAGCACAGCCAGCAACCTCTACGGTCCTTATTCCTAACTTAGTTGCCTACAGTGATTGCCTGATTGTCTCCTCAGCATTCAGACCCTGCCAGGCTTGGATCTTAAAGCTCACAAGAATCCTTTAGGGGCAGATCTTGCAGTGCCCCCTGACTCCAGTTCCTATGGATGCAGGAGTCCCTCAGCCTGTCCCTAGAGTGGAGCTTTGATTCTTGCAAACAGAATTAAGACGGCCATGATTTAAGCTCCCGCTAATAGCTTCTCACAAGTTCCCACAATGGAAGCCCCCTGGCCACTGAGACTTTCTTAGTATGGCTGCCTCTCCAGCCAACAAACCTGTGACAAATTCACTCCAATCAGCATTCAAATCTGATTGCTGTATACTGTTTGAGTCCACCGACTCTTCCAAGATTTCCACTTGGTGCACAACTTCCCCCAACAGCTGAAAACTCTGGAAACCTTCCTCCCATCTCAGACCTCCATGGGGGGCCAGCTGATGCCAGCTGGTCATAATCACTTGCCTAAATTATCAGATTTCCTCCACTCTGGATCATATGCTATGTCTAGCTCACCACCTCCTTGCTATGCTTCCTAAGCTATGACTCTGGGTAAGGTCCCTATGTCAAATAAGGCTGGGTTCTCTCTTTTTCCAGTCATTCTAGGAGAGCTCAGTGAAACAATCCTTCTTTTCCATCATCCAGCTCTGTCCCTTTTAATTTAATCTTCTTTTTTATTTAAATTTATTATTTTGATGACAGAGTACACATAGTGACTCATCTTTATCTAATTTTTTCCTGTTTGGGGAAGGCAGTGAAGGTAGGACATATCTTACTTAAAATGGATTCAGGCCATTTCCACTTCAGTCTATTGGCCTACTATTCCTTCTTAGGATACACTAATATTTCTTTCATTACCACTGGCTGTGTAAGCATGCATTAGTTGCTAATAAAAATCAATATTTTAAAATTTTTCATGGATAATTATTTTTCTAAATTTGTACCATGGGCTGTATTGGTTCTTAGAATGAAACCCTCAATAATCATTTGCCCAAATAATTCAATGAACTTATAATTCATTAGAAAACTTAAGTTGGATTAAACAACTGAGCTTTCACAGTGTCCCTTTACTTAAAATAGCACT
Organism: Otolemur garnettii; assembly: GCF_000181295.1. Taxonomy (NCBI): domain Eukaryota; kingdom Metazoa; phylum Chordata; class Mammalia; order Primates; family Galagidae; genus Otolemur; species Otolemur garnettii. The sequence continues at coordinate 13,413,200 of NW_003852399.1, forward strand.
TCTTTGGTTATGTTTATGGTTTTCACAGAAAACATACATTTTTTATTTTTAAGAAAATACTCAAACACTCGAGTCAGAATACTCTGAAAGAACATTTAAGAAATTACCTTGGAAGTAATTATGTTTAAAGATAGAAATAGATGTTATTAAAAATCATATTCTAAGCAACCATAGTTTTTAATTAGTTTTACAAACCATTCTCACTTACCTTAGAATAAAAATTTTGGTAGCCTATTTACTTCATGCTCTAAATACAATTTTTTCTAAGTCTTGTTTTTTGTGTTTTTCTTACTCTCTGTGTTGGGCATTTTTACTCTCTCCATCCTATTCTATGCTACTTTAACCTCCCTGTTGCTAATCTCTTTTCCTTTTCGACCAATTTGTAATATCATTGTACAGGAAGTGAAAAAGATAGAATTGATAAAGCATAATGACATCAGACCCCTGAGAAGCTGGTGAATATCACAGTCTTTTTTTTTTTTTAACAGAGAGACTGAGGCTCAGACGAGTTGAACAATTTTCTTTTTGTAATAAAACAGATGGACTCATATAAATCCAAAGCTGATATACTCTCCCTGCTATATCACTCAGTCTCCCCAAGCACGATCCTTTGTTTACATCACAACATTTTCCTGACCAAGAAATCTTCTTTGGGGAAAAAAAGAAAACCTTCCTAATCTGCTTCAGTTGAACTCAATAAATGTTAATACTGTAGTTATTGTGTGTGTGGACTATGTTTCAGGCAATATTCAGGAGATCAAAGAAGAAAAGAAGGATGATGTGCTTTAGTCTACACACACAAGTTCATTCACTGTCAGCCTCTGACCTGTTCATCTCTGTTTCAGTCAAATCAATATTCTCCTTGTTCTTTATTCAGGCCATGTTCATTCCTAATCTCATGCATTTATTCCCCCTAGCCTTTAGTGAGATTCCTTCTGTATTTTCAAATTATATTTTTCATTCAGATCTAATTTAAATTTTACTTTTTCTTTTTTCTTGAGACAGAGTCTCACTCAGTCTCTCTGGGGTAGAGTGGTGTGGCATCATAGCTCACAGCAACCTCAAACTGTTGGGCTCAAGTGATGCTGTTGACTCAGCCTTCTGAGTATTTGGGACTACAGGCACCCATCATAATACCTGGTTATTTTTTTTTTTTTAGAGCCAGAGTCTCACTCTTGCTCAAGTTGGTCTCAAGCTCCTGAGCTCAGACGATCTACCTGCCTCAGACTCCCAGAGTGTTAGGATTACAAACATGAACTTACCTGTCCTAAATTTTACTTTTTCATTGAGACCTATCATGGCTTGAGTCTTTGTCAGATTACTTTGATCTCAACAGCAAGGTCATTAAAGGTGCTGAACGTAGGGGGTTCTCCCTTTTTTCATTTTTCACATAACACCAAGCCCCCTGTAATTACTCAGTTAATCATTCTGTCTATCCATGAGCAGCAATCGGGACCTGTTGGAATCTGACTCACAGTCTAGAATTCCGGGAAGTTTCTCTCAGCACTGATGAGTAGAGAACCTTATCCAGTATTATGAATCATGGACTACCATCAAACCAATTCTTTCCTAACATGAGAAAAAAGTAAATTATGAATAGACACTGTGAAATGTGGGCCATGTTCCCCGTTGTAACATTTAGATCTTGTATACACCAATAAATGGTGTCTTCACCTATGGAATGAAAATAGTTATATATTAAAAAAAAGAAGAAGAAAATAGTTATGTATAACTATTGAAATTGACACACACAAGGCAAAAATTAAAGTTCTTAAGATTGAAGTTACTTTATTTAAGAATAAAAACTACTCTTGGAAACCTCATTATAATACTGTTTGAATCAGATAGCTTTTTTTTAAGGAACCCACTAAGAAGATAGTTTCTGAGATTAATAAAAGAAACCTTGCAATGAGATTCTAATTCAACAAGCAATGAATGGATGCCCAATATGGCAAAGTCATGTGTATTCTTTGTTTTGGGGGTGGGAGGTAGATAGTAAAGCTAAACAAGACAGGTCTTTTGTCTTCTAGGAGTTACAGTCCTACTAACATTAGATATCTTATGATGAGTTGTTTATGGGTTAAAAAGTGTTTGTGGGCAATTGTTTGGAAACAACAATGGGAGTGAGATGGGAGTGAAGAGAGCTCTCCACATTTATTCCCACAAGAAAGAACTCAAGTCAAAGAAGGGAGAAAGATTTAAGAATGTTAAAACGTTGTTCATTTTACAAAACAACTAATAAAATTGTAAGACAGCCTTGATAAATGTATACTCAGAATTCTTTTTCTTTTGCTCCCTCCTTAAACATATTGAAACGCAGGTGCTTTTAAAGTGAAAGTTTACTCCTAGATGTAATCCCAACTTGGCAAAGGATCAAAGTTTCCAGGTAGATCAGGGAGTATAGTTTTCAGATTTCCTGATAAAGCTATCAACCGAAATCATACTTCTAAGTTCAGAATGAAACATCATTTCAATATCCTGCTCTGGTTATCTTTCATAGAATAAGAGAGACAACCATCACATAACTAAGCCTCGGGTGAGAGCTAGATCTTACTCACCTCCAGGAATTTCTATGTAGGATATGAGAAGACTGGCAAGATAAGACTTTTGTCTTTTGGCAAGAGAGTTCTGATGTGCCTGTAAGGTTTCCCATGTCAAATAGCCAGAATTTTCCATTTTCACTCCACTGCCACTAATGACACCCAAGATGTCTGGCTCTTGTTTCCTAAACAGAACATTAAACACAGTTTTCTTCTGGTTCTGGATAGTCAGGTAAAATGAATTTAATCAACTTTAGGCGGCCAGAAATTAGCTTTTCTGTGATTGAGTTCTATCATTTTACCAGGAAATGGGACTTCAGAAGGCCAGAAATTAGTCTCTCTGTGATTGAGTTCTATCATTTTTACCAGGAAATGGGTTTACCAAGAATGGGTTTATACATGTTTGTGTGGCTGCAAAGTAGATGTGATGCTTGAAAAGTTCAGGCATTTCAAAATATGTCTTTCTTTCCCAGTGACCCTTTTGTACTCTTCTGTTAAGAGTCTGAAATAAGGAAGTTAACAGCCTCCGAGATCCCACTGTTTCCTATTTCTATTTTCAGTAATAGCTCTCAGGGCCACTTTGTCACCAAGATCCACAGAATTGAATGCGATTGCAGCAAAAGGTACTATGAGTAGAAAATGAATTCCTTATGGTGAAAAAAGAAAAATGTGTGGGTGCTTTAGGAATGAGACTGCAGACAATGGGTACTTTTCAACAACATATTACAAAGGGGTGGCTAATGTGATAGATGATTAGATGATTGACATAATTTTTGAAAACAATAAAACTAAATTTTTTAATTTATTATGGATTTTATACATTTTCCTTTTAAAATGCTGGTTATAATGCTTTCCAAAAATTCATATGTGCAATTCATTTTGATATATTTTGTCAGCAGAAGTTCATAAAACAATATGAACTCATATGAAGCCTATCTATTTAATGCATAGTTTTCTTCTAGGAAATAAAAGTTTGGCTCAAGTCTTAACCAATGATTCTTAACACACACACTCACACATGCAACAGTCATCCATGAATCCTCAGTCAAAATGAAAATAAAGACGTCTGAGATTTGAATGCTTAGTGACCATATGAATTCAGAGAAGACTTGGCAATTTGGACAATTACCTATTATAGTGGCCCCTAGATTTCAGTCCATAACACATATGCATATGTATGGTACTTTGCTTCACCTTTCTACCATGACTGATCTTTTCAAAATTTGAGCAGCAAATGCAGTGGAGTCATACTTAATATACACAATATTTAGGTTAGAAACGCAACTTCTAAATCAATAATTACACATAGAAAAATCACCATTTAAAAAAAAGGAAAAGAGAAATCACCATTTAAAGCTTCTTAAATTACTAATGAATACGATAAAATACACATTCTTTACATAAACAACTTTATATATTACTATATACATAAGTAATGTATATAGTAAAGCATAGCAAAATAATGTGTGCATTTTTAATTGTAGTAAAATATAAAATTTACTATTTTAATCATTTTAAGTACATTTACATTATCATACAACCATCATTTCCACCCTTCCCAGAACTTTTTTCTCATCTTCCAAAACTTCCCTATTAAAAAATAACTTCTCACCACCACCACCGCCCCACACACTAGCCAGCCCCTGATATCATTATACTTTCTGTCTCAATAAAATAATTCCTTGATGTATCGCATGGTAGTGGAATCATGCAGAATTAATCTTTTTGTGACTGGCTTGTTTCATTTAGCACAATGTGTCTGAAAATCATTCTTGTTTTGGCATACATCAGAATCCCCTTCCTTTTTGAGGGTGAGTAATATTCTATTCCATGTGTATACCAGGTTGTGTGTACTCATTCATCTATGGAAGGACACTTGGGTGGTTTCTGCCTTTTGGCTATTGGGAATCATGCTGCTATAAACCTGGGTATAGAAATATTTGAATCCTTTATTTCAATTCTTTTTAGTATATGCCAGAAGTAGAATTGTTGGATCATTTGATAATTCTGTTTTTTGATTCTTTGAGGAATGAACATTCTGTTTTCATAGCAGCTGCACCAGTTTCCACTTACACCAGCAGTATGCAAGTGTTCCAACTTCTTAACATCCTCACCAACACTTGTTATGACATAGTTTGTTTTTCTATAATAATAGCCATGCTAATGGGAGTGATGTATGTAGCATCTCATTGTGGTTTTGATTTGCTGTTCCCTACTGATTGGTGATGTTCAACATCTTTTCTTGTGTTTATTGTTTATCTGTATATATTCTTGTTAGAACTGTTTGTTGAAGTCCTTTGTCCATTTTCTAATGAAATTTTTGTGTGCGTGTTGTTGAACTATAGAGAAATGGATGCATTTAATTATATTATACATATTTGAATAAGTTGAATGCATAATATGATTCTACCATAATATATTCTGGGGAAATTCTGATTTGAGGTGTGTTTTGACAATGTACTGGGCGCTATCAATAGTAGAGAACATATGATAATATATGATGGGAAAGGAAGATATTTAAGTAGAGGAGGAAGTAGGCAGAACCACCGGATGGCTCATTTAAGCAAATCTTGCCAATCATTGTTACTTTTGTAGTTAAGTTGCAAATTTAAGGAATGAATGACTCATTTTTCCATTCCTGATGGTTATATTACAAAAGGTATTGCGTGCGCACATGCATTTATCTCAGTGAGCACCCAAACATAACAGGCCAGCTTGGTGAGTGTGCTGCAAAGTTGCCAAGCAGGGCTGACTTCTCAGTTGCTATGCCATACAGAAACAGCCTCAGATTTTCTTCACAAAGCAGGTCACTGTGACCTCAAATGTTTTGGCTCCATCTCTGAAATTCCTCCTCTAGTTATGGACGTTCTCCCAAATATTCATGACAGTAAAATGTACAGCAGATTAGTTTTCCCCTGCTACAGCTATCTACTGGTGCTACTGAGATTTTCTAGCTGTGTCCCACTAACCTCTGTCTTGCCCCAGCTTGTCCATGAATAGGTTTCTTTTTCCCACCCTGCTTATCATCGTCTCCCTTCAGCACCCCCTACTGCTGTGTTTTTGGACCCTGCCAGAAGCCATCCTGAGCATGCACCCAAAGTCATTGGGCCCTATTGCAGCAGACACTACTGGGAGTTTGGCTGTGTTCCAGGAACTAGTTATAAGGGTTCCTTCTTACTGCTGAAGATAAAATAAGGCTGGTGATGATGCTGATGAAATTGTTTAGAAAACTGCATGTGGTGCCTCTGTAGCTGGTCTGGGTTCTACCATCATTACAGCGATTAGACTGACTTGCCTTTCAAGTTTGGGCGGATGCACATTTGCAGAGATGCCCTGAGGACTTTCTACTTTAAACATATGCAGGGCAAATCCCATTTTGAAAACTCCAAGAGGTTGTTTATTTTGCCAGCACTATGAAGATTCTTCCTTGAAGCACAGACAGATTTTTTTTAAAAACCACATGGATTGTCATAGAAGGTCTTGCTTGCATACTTCTGTCATAGTCTTGAAATATTCCCCATCATGGGTTCCTATGTGTTCCTTTCTTCAGGAAACACACAGTTCTTCAGTTCTTAGCATGCATCAGGCATCACACTAGAGAATGGGAAGCAGAGCATAATGAGGGATAAGATTGTGTTCTTTGGAGTCACACACACTTAGATTGCACCCCTGCTCTGCAATTCACTAATCAAACCCAGCACAAAAGTTTAAATCCCATTACTATGCACTTCAATCGTGAAATGATGAAAGCCCAGTACCTTTCATAACAGCACAACATAGCAAGGATTATCTGATGTATGGATGTCTTGGCATAGAGTAAAAATACAATAAACATTTGAAATTATACTGTTGCTGAGCTTATTACACTGGAAGGTGAAGTATACGATTTTCACCCACAAGTAAAGCATCAGCTGCTATGAAGATAAGCATGCGATCAACCACCGGACAATGTAAGTATTCTAAGTAAGTTAGTGAGATCAAAGTCTAAGGGGGAGCTAATGAATTCTCCCTGTGCAGAAAAGCATCAAAATTTTTGTTCCTCACAGGACATTTTACCTGAAGAGATGGAACAAGCAGAAAAGATTTAGACAGATGATTTAATGTTACAAAATGTTATTGTATTTACTGTGCTTCTTGGTGTCCTTTCAAGCTACCGTATTCCTAGTCCCTTCCATTTCAAAGTCCCAATTTTATCATCTTCTAACTCCCCAGGCTCAACTCAAATTAATAATATTCCATGATTCCTTCCCTAATGAGTGAATAAATTAAGTATTGCTTGAAAATACACTCGTATGCTAAGGCATGAAAATAATTTTTCTTGTCCAGAAATTTATTTTGGCATGAGGATTGCTGTAAGGGAATCTAACCTGTGTTAACACGAGTAGAGTGCTGCCAAACCTTCTCAGAGATGAATATAATGAACGTTTCCATTTTTGATCCAATTAAAGCTCATGGAGCTAGGAAAAAGAAAAAGAAAAAAACAACGTGTGGACTCTTTTCTTTTTTTAAGTGGTATAAATTGCCATGCCATGACTACTGAACTGACTCAGAGAAAATACTATGCCAGTAGAATTTGGATATAATCTGATGATATAACGTAAAGGTCTTAGGACAATAAACAAGACCCATAATACAAGGAACTGATGTCATCAGTATAATTAGATCCATCAATATACTTGGGAACAACTTAATGAAATAAAACCACAACTAGCAAGCTAGAGACACATCGCTCGTCCCCTTTTGCTAAGTAGCTCCAACCAGATAATATTCAGTGATAATGAAAATAATCAGTAACGTTCACTGCATAAATAACCAAGGCAAATTATGATTCCAGAATAATAAACCCCAGGAGGCAGTATATAACATTCACCCAAATTTCTGTCTCCCACAAAGCGTTGCTCAAATCTCAGTACTGAGAATCTAAATATTGGCAACAGCGGGAACAGGGCCATCATTCATTCACATGTAAAATGACAAATATGCACTAAAAGAATCTCCCAAAATAGTAAAAGAATCTGCAACATAAAACATCCAAAGCAAAGAGGAAGAGGAGAAAGGAGAATGGAGAGAGGATTATAGGGGTTAGAGTAACCACAAACATGCAGAATTGGCATTTTTGCATTGAAAATTAGTAAAAAATGGATCAAAATAGGTTGAATTTTACCTACTTTGTTAGAAGTCGCCAACTAGCTATCTGCTGTGCAAATGTGATCCACTGACATATTTTGTTTGTTTCGTCCATCTAGTATTTAAAATATGTTTTAACTAGTTATAAGATTTCACGTGAAGATCCAGATCTATGTCTTTTTTTAAAGTTAGAACACCTTGGGGTACTCCACTCTCTCCTTCTCTTTCCTCAAGTCTTCCCTCGAAGATCACCTGATTTATCCTCTTCTCCTGACGACCCATTCAAAAATTGTACCCTATGTGCTTCTAGCACCCTTCTCTCTGTTTTGTTTTCCTTTATGGCACTTAATACCTTTAGTATGATATTTAATTTACTTATATGAAAACACCAGGTGGATCTGGACTTCTGCTGATTTTATTCATTTTCTACTTATTTTTCTTCATTTTGTTAAATATCTAAAGATGTGAAGATAGTACGCACTCAATAAATACTTATTAAATCAATCTGGCAACCCAGTCCTATATTTCTGCTCATGATGATTGGTACTAGCTGAATAGAAACTGCCTTCATTGGATAAGTCCCAGCCTCCCTCTAACATCAGTCCTCCAATCCTAACACCCCAGGCCTCTGTTCCTCAGTACACAGTTTAAAAACATGAACCTCATTCCAAACACATAGGATTCCTACAAGAATAAATGAGTATACTAAATAACTTTTAAAATAAAATATGCAAGGTCAAGGTTCAATGCTTTCATAAGCATTGATATCAGTTTTACAGAAAAGAATCGTGAGTTTCTATAGCATCAAATCAATTGCCTAGAGGAGCAGGAGATGAGATTTAAACCCTGGTTTATCTGACCTAAAGCTGTGTTCTTAACCCTATGAACTTATTAAGACATAACATGAATATTTTTATCTGTAGTAAAAATCAAAAAAAATTTTTAACAAACTAAGACTTTATCCATCCTAAATCTAAGAAAAAATCAGATACCTATGCTAGGGGAAGAAACAAACAAAAAAACCCAAAATGTTTGAAGAGATTATTCTATATCTGTCTTAAAATAAGAAATAATGTTTGAGTTGAAGGATAAAACAAAGGCCCCCACTTGTTCTCTGGGGAATGTGTAGTCAATGGAACACTTGCAGAATCGTTTACTAGTAAATGATAAATCCTCTGACCAGCCTGTGCTATGCATTGCTAATGTAGAGAATTGGCCAAGTCAGTGGTTCTTAACCCTTCCATGGAATGAGAGGACGGATGGGGGTGATTTGACTGCCAGCCCTAATCTGATGAGTGTCCTCATCCTCGCTAGATAAATAAGAATGGTGTGACTCTGTTTACTCTTCAGGAGTTATGTGACTTTGGACACATCTCCTTACTTTTTATTCCTTTCTGAAATAAGTTTGGCTGTGGCAAAATTGCATTTCCCTGGGGGCCTCATCAGTGGTGAAGAAAGAAAGACAGGAGGCAATAACATTTCCTGCAGTCACTAACTATAAATTCACCGAGTACATCCCCCTTGCTTCACATCCCGTAGTAGTACTTTCAGCTTCTTTTTTGTACTTGCTTTCCCAAACCCAGCTCCCAATACTATAGCTCTGATCATCCAAAGGAAAATGTTGTGCCACCACTCCTTTCATTTGAGAATGGCATTAGAGATTACGGAGGAAAGAAAGAAAGAAAGAAAAGAAAGAGACAGAGACACAGAGAGAGAGAGAGAGAGAAAGAAAGAAAGAAAGAAAGAAAGAAAGAAAGAAAGAAAGGTAAAGAATAAGAAACCAAACTATTGCATTGTATTGATGCCATCATTATAAAACTTGGCTCAACTGCATTCAAATACATTTATTAAGTTGATATTTAGAGAAAATGTCCCTCAAGGTTCCCCAGTTTCCTATCTCTTCATTTTTTTATTCAACATGCTCCTAGGTAAGAACGATTTTCTCTCTCAACTCAGTGATGGATTCCTCTTGTCTAAGGAAACCATGTATAATGTCTATATGGAAGGAAATGAAGAAGTAGCCTTATTTCTAAGGACAGTGAGTCCTGTTTTTGTTAATTGATTTAGTTGGTTGTTTGGTTGGCTAGGGAAAGTATTATATGTTTTTTTGTTATGATTATCTTATTTTTTCCAATGTGTTGTGAATACCAGGACAGGGAACATTTGTGGCTTAAAGAGTTATAAAATCTGGAGGTAGACCCTTGGTTTGGCAGGAAATGCCCCAGGCCTAGGCCAGAGGAAGCCTGGCATGACAGAACTTGCAAGGCTTGACGGCACAGCTAGAAAGGATATTCACAATGTGATGTTTTGTGCAAACATTTGGCACCCGTCCCATGGTACAGGGACACTAAGACATTTTAAAGTGGAATTTTGGAACATTTGCATTTCTTTTTGTGATCATTCAGGTCTATATATACAATCTGTGTACTTACTAATAGACTGATTTGGATATAAAAAATAAAAAGGGGGGAGGGGGAGAAATAAAAAAAGGGAAATGATTTCCTGTGAGCTCTTAGTCAGAAAAATCAACTGCTTTGTCAGGTGGAACAAAAAACTACCAAAGTTAGGTCAAATGTAAACATGCTCAGATCATCTAAGAACGGTAACCCATGATAACAAATACCTCCAAGGCTAAATGAGAGAAACTTGAAAGTTAACATCCACGGCATTAATACAAATCCTATTTAAAGGCGTTCTCCACTATCGATGGTAACGAAGTTTCATTAGTTCATTAAGTGGCGAAGGGGACTGATTTTGATATGTACTTTTTCCCTCATGATAAATAGCAAAAAGGACGGCTTTTCCAAAAGAAATATTTTTATGTGCAGCCTGAGTGGGTCTCCTGATGAAAATTTTCCTAAATTCTGAAGTCTCTATGCCCCGACTGTGTTTGAAGATGGCTGCTGAGTTTAGAATCTGTTTTCCGCCCCTCTCTCAGCTGCCCGGCATACTGAGACCATGAGGTACACTTCTCATTGGAAAGGAAAAGTAAATATTGGGTTGCTCTGAGGTCATAGTTTCTCCCTGTCTAGACACCACTAGTAACCGGTGCCTTACCTGCTGTGCTCTCCACGGATTCGTAAGTGTGTGAACTGCTGTCGAATTTGACGGCGTGAAGCATTCTGCGCTTTCAGACGGATTTCAAAATCGGACTTTAGATCTTTCTGATAAGTCTCTGCTCAACTCATTTTTCCTCCACCTGGAAAAATAGGACTCTCCATAATGAATGGGTGGACAATACAATGGTTGTTTTCCGTATTTCCAAACTCATCAGACAAAGGTTTTTCATTTTTTGGAAATGAGCTATATTTCATTCCCTTGGTGTGGTTCTCTTTCTTCAGCCACTCTGAGTTTATATGAGAGAGAAAGAGACAGAGGGAGAGGAAAAACGTGTTTATTAAAATGGCACAAGAAAACAATTGTTTTCTGCAGGAAAAAAAATGAATGGAAATGCTTTTTTCTTTTTACCCATTTTTTTCCTCCTTGGATATAGACCATTTTGGTTTGTTTTATTGCCTTGCTGTGTCACAATATATAAGAAAAGTGAAGTATGACAAAAGGCACACTCATACACATATGTTTTTAAAGATAGTCCAGGGAAATAAGTTGTTATGAATAAGCTTGAAAAGCTCTATAAACTGCATGACTTTCAAATTCTATACAGTTACTTTCTTAAATTCACCAAATAATCACAAATGCAGGTCTGCGTATGCACTTCTGAAAACAAAAAAACATAATATATTACTTGGGATGCCAATGCCCAAATAAAATATAGGCTGTGTGTGTGCGTGTTAAAGAAAAATATGTGTTTTAAAAAAATACCCTGTGGGCTTCTGTGAATAATTCAGGACATAATGTGTTCTTTTCCAGCTTCTATTCTGAGCATAAAATATTTCATTATTTCTAAATCTTCAATTGATCCAGATTATGTTATTTAGAGAAACAATCACGATGTATTATTTGAAATAAGATTTCCAGTGATGATATAGTTACTGGGGTTATCTTTTTTTTTAATTGAAAATAAGAGACGAGGAGATTACAACAAAATCTGAAGGGGTAGAAAAAAGAACCACATCTACAGCTGCAGTGAAAAATTTTAAGTTATATTGATTTGTCTGTAGCTAGTTGTTATCTGTAGAAATGTTTTACCAATGAATTTGCTGTGCTGGTTTTTCTTTGAAAAAAAGAAAAACTGCCTCCAGGCCACCTGCCTGCCTCTCCTGCTCCTCTTCACAGTAGAACCTTTGGTATTATTTTATTCACCAGCATTAATACAGGACAATACTACCCCTTCCCTAAGTTACAGGAGGATCAAACTCTAGTAATAAAAGTGCTGCAACTTGGGTTTTCTTCTTGATTTAAACAAGGACTTTTGCTTCCTTGAAAAAGTGAGAGTGTATATTAAGAATCCATCTAATTCATTCCCTCCTTTCAAATGCTTTTCCTTCCTGCTGGAAGTTCATTTCCACATTCTTGGCTTGGCCCTTTCCTTTGTCCCCTTATTAAGTCTTCCCATTCCCAACATCCTTTATGTAAGAGTTTCTTATAAGATGTTGTACTTAACTCTGTAATAATACTGGCTATATTTTATTATGAGTTATTTCTAATTCTATTTTCTTCTCTTACAGTTTCTGAAAAGCAGAGACCCCCCAGGGCCTTGTCCAACTGATCAATAAAGATGAATTCATTAACCAATTAATAATTTTTAATAGACATTTTTAAACGAGTTACAATTTTGGAAAACAATTGATCATTGTAGGTTTTACCAAAAAAATAGATTACAGTTAGAATAAAGGGATGCATTTAACAAATAATACCAGCATGAAAACATCAGTGTAAGAGTTAGGGGGAAAATTACGATTTCCTCAGCAATTGAATTTATTTCTGAAAGATAACTATTTTTTGTTGGGGTAATATTTTGATTCGCTGTATGGGGTAAGAGAAAAGACCTCAAAGAGCAAGACTGAGAGAGCAATAGTAGACAGTGACTTAGAGTTTTAAGGAATCAATTTCAGTTAAATGTAGAGCTTTAATGTCCTAACTCAGATTAGGCATGCATGCTTACAGAAGGCACTGAGTTGTTTCAGAAAATAGAAAGGATTTCAGAAATGGTTAAAAAAAAAACGAAAAAAAATGAGGAAAGAAGAAAGAAGAGATTTTTACATATATAAAAGGAATTTGGGAGACTAGGGATGCCTACTGAAAATGCAGTGTTTATTCTATTTGCCACGCAATGTATAATACCTCTTCTTTTCCTCATCCTGAAATTTTTAGCAAAATTGATGTGATTCGTGATTATACCATGGACCTATATCTATATATTGAGGAATGCTGTGAAATCATAAATTGCTTCAAAATTGGCGTACTGCACCGTATCAGTGTTTATGTTATACTGGTTAAACCACGAAGCACATTTAGTGGTAGTGTGAAACATGATAGTGCTGAAATGCTAAAGGATAGGGAAAATAACAAGGAATACTATTAACAGGTTAATTGCAAGAAGTTTAACATGTTACACCGCAGAATAAAGCGTGTAAAATAAAAGTACACAGGGAAAATATCTGTAGGACAGAGTTAATTCATGGTTAAAGACTCATTAAAATTTATAAGAAGAAACAGTTGATAATTAGTAAACAAACATATGGGATAATGTTGAAACTCACTGATTATTAAAAGAAGGTAAATTTTTGAAAATGTTACCCTCATATATTTTCAATTGGTAAGATTTTAAAGTCATGTTCTAACCCGTGTTGGTGCAGATTTTTGCGAAGTAGTATGAATTCATTCTTTGCTATTGGCAGTTTAATTTCAATCCGTCTATCAAGGGGAAAATGTTACTTCATGTTTCCAAAGCCATAACCTAGTATTCCTGGAACTTATCCCAAGGAAATAATCCAAAGGGCAGACAGTATCATATGGGTGAAGTTGTTTATCGACAGGGCAGAGGGAAACTGTTAAGTTTTAAATGCAATGAGATTTTAAACACTTTTAAATGTTATCTTCATTTATTCTACTGTTGGATTTGAGTTTTAAAAAAGAATCTACTCTGGTTCAGGATTCCATTTGTTGAATGAGATCCTCTGCTTTCCTTCAAGATCTTTATTTTATTGTGTATCATTTTACTTGAAAATACTGAACAAGAAATATACTACTGAAATTGAACTCACAATAGGGGTTTGATTTTAGAATTGTCAGGATGTTGAAAAATATGCCACTTCTTCTTACTTGATCTTAACTTATACAGAGCATCATTTTACTTTTAAACTAAGACAACACTAGTCATTCAATATAATACCAGGCCTTATTTAGATCTCCAATAAGACAAAGCTTAAAGGAGGCCTAATTTTTAATAATCTTCTATTATGAAAGGATGATATGCATTCACTGCAATAAATTTGAAAATAGAGAAGTGCATGAAGGTATCTATTCAATACTGACTATTAATATCTTGACCTCTGTTCATTGTGTATCCATGAATAAACATTAAATAACAATGCACATATTGTTTTGTAAACTTCTTGTGACTTTATACAGCATGATACATTTTTGCCTTTCATTAAACATTTTATTTCATCATAATTTGCAATCCTGCGTTGTATTTTAAATCTGCTTTATTTGATTTAATAGCGAGTGTTGAATCACATTTGTTTTTCTCACAAGAGGCTCAAAAAAGGAGAAAAATCATACAAATCACTCCTAAAGGAAGAAAAATAATAGTAGCAAAATATGGTTTCATAAAAACTGCTTCTTTCCACTGAATTCCCTATCAGTCTGCTTTATATAGCAGATGACAAATGTTTCTGTTTTATTTTGGTTTTTACCGTAGCTCGAAAGTCAGTATCCTGCCATCCACTGTGGGCTTCCTTGTGAAGAATAGGAAAGAAACGTAACTAAGAAGCATCGAGCTTAGGGAATTGAATTTGCATCTAATTCACTGAGCATACATGTTTACATGACCTTTAGGAAAAGGAATTAAACCCGTTTTTCACTAGCTCTAGGCAATCCATGTTAAAGAGGCGATTGAATCAAGAATCTAAAATACTACTTGATGCTAAACAGGAAACTACTTTAATATATTTCACTGTTAAATTCGTAGTGGTGTTAGCTGGCATTTTGATTGATCCTAATAAGAAACTAGATGTGTGAGTTTTAGTTCTAATTGTGTTGTTACCTGACCTATAGGCTATTTGGCTAAGCACCAAAACAATGCTATTGGTTCCAGAAAATTGAAAGACAATATTTTAAAATTTTATTTCAAATCATCCAGAGGTTTTTTTTTTAATTTTTGTCAGAATTTTTTTAAAATTCTGAATCAGTTCCAGCTCTGTGATTACTGATGATTTCTAGTATAAAATCTGTACAAAGTCATGAAGCATGCATGGGTTAGGGGCCAGCTTTACCATCAAATGTCTATGTAACTGTAAGTGACTTAAGCTTTCTAGAAGTTACTTTTACTGCCAGTAAATAAGAATATTAGGTTATATAATCTCTAAGATCCCATTCAGTCTAATACCTTGGGATTCTAATCCCCATTACCCATCTTTTTTGAGAACAATACCAAAGTGATACTAATGTATTATAAGAGACCTACTGTACACTGCAGCTTCGAGAGTGGAACAAAGTAGCTGAACTTTATCTTGTTCTCAGGCTTCTGCACT
Organism: Otolemur garnettii; assembly: GCF_000181295.1. NCBI lineage: Eukaryota > Metazoa > Chordata > Mammalia > Primates > Galagidae > Otolemur > Otolemur garnettii. The sequence continues at coordinate 13,428,525 of NW_003852399.1, forward strand.
AACTCTCAGGAACATGTGACTAAATACGTAGTGAATGAAATGAATGGATATCTGAGTAAACTGCTATAAACATATATGCAAGGCAAGGAGAAGATTCAATTATTGTTCCAGTCCTTGTTTATCTATTGCCAGTGTTGCATAAAGCACAGCTATATTGAGCTGGCATGAGTTCTATTTCCATTACTAGATAACCTTCAGTAGCATATATGATAGTATAAAAGATTCTAACTTTAAAAAAAGGCAACAAGAGGAAGTATTGAAGGCTAAACAGGTGAGAGGTGAACAAAATATGCCCTTGTTCAGAATTATTCCAAGGTTAGTCTTTTAAAAATTCCTACCTGACTTTCCTCCAGACATGTAACTAAGGATTTTTTCTTTTTCACACAAGAATAGGAGGAAGAGCTGAGAGATACGATTAGCAAAAAGGGAAGAGTCATGAATTTGCAAAGAATTCAGGAAAAAAAGAAATGAAAACAATAAGCTCTAGAGATTTCAGGGAAAAAATGCTTAGGAGAATGTTATGTAGGCTGACCAAGCAGCAACTGAGGCGCATAGATAGAAGTAGCCGTCGGGCAGTATCGGGATTAATCATGTTTTTGTTGTATCAGCTTCAAGTCAGGGCACTTGAGTCACAATCAGTGCTAACCAAGGCTGAGCAAGAAGCGTGGAATGCCTTATGAAAATAAATCAACCATAAGAGGTTTTTATTATTAAGGGTTAATGTGTATGCTTATGGAAAAAGTTGATTGAGAAAAAATAGACTCTGGGACCAAAAGAAGTATTTAAAGGAATGCTGATGAAATTAAACAGCTTTTTCTTTCAGTTAAATTTTCTTTGGAAGTAAGTAAGAAAAGCCAGCTCTGACTACATTTACAATAAATATTTCAACTATTATTTATTGACTGCCAAACATGTGCAGGTATGACTCTAAGCGCTGGGACTTTGCCAGCAGGTACAACTGAGTCTTCCTGCCATCAACCTCACACTCTAGGCAGGAGAGGGGAGGAGAGAAGCAATAAAGGCTAGTTGCCCCGTATATCAGACAGTGATGTGTTCTTGAAGAAGGGTAAAGTAGGATAGAGAAAAAAGTGGCTGGGGCAGTGGTGACTTTATGTAGAAGTCCAGGAAAACTATTTTTGATAAGGTGACATTTGAACAGAGACCCTGAAGGAAATGAGGAAGCAAAAAGAATAGGAATCTCTGCGGGAAGAACATTCCGAGAAGAGAAAAAAACAAGTGCACGGATTTGAGGGTAAGAACATTTTTGCCCGATTCAAGGATGAACAAGGAGATCAGTATTCAGGATGTAGAATGTCTGAGGGAGATAAACGTAGAAGCGACGTTCAGAAGGACAGCACAGGGCAGATCATATTGGGCGTGTAGGTCAAGATAAGAATTATGGATTTTGCTTTAAGTTAGATGAAAAGTTAATGAAGTGTTTTAAACAGAAAAGTATCATTTATAACATATTTCAAAACAATCTTTCATATTGCTGCAGGGAGCTGGAATTATGCAGGGGCATGGACTAAAGCAAGGAAACCAGTTAGGTTGTTGATTATTTCACCTGAGAGGTGGTGTTATCTTGGAGTACAGTGGTGAGAATGGGATGGAGAGAAGTGGTTGGAGCATGTATAATGTTTGAACAGGAAAGACAAAAATATGGGTTGATAGATTTGGATATGGGATGTGGGGGCAAAAAGGAAAATAAATATAAAATCTGTGATTGGTGCTAAAATATAAATGCTACAAGAGAAAAAATTAACTATTTTGTCCAATGATATGTTCCAAGCAAAGGAAGAGTGCCTGGAACATAACAAGTGGTCAGTACATGTGTGTCAGATGGGTAACTTTTGGTTTAAGACATTTGGAAAAATAGATGACAGGGAGAACACTTTTCTGGGAGCAGCCAGTTGGAGGAAGGAATCTGGGCTTCAGATTTGTATATAATAAATGGAGATGTCAATTAGACTTCCAAATAAAACTATAGAATGGGCAGTTGGATGCTCAAGTCAGAAGTTCAAGAATGGGCAGGGCTAGAGAGATTAAATTGAACATGCTGGCATTTGAATCCATAGAATTGGATGAGATGATCTGATAACTGACTTAGAAAAGAAACTTAAGAATTTCTTAAACTTAGAAAAAATACTTAAGAATTGAGTGCTGAGATAGACATTCCAACATTTAGAGCTTGAAGAGACAAGAAACTCCCAGCCAAGTTTCCAAGAAAGAAGGCACCAAGATCAAGGCTGGTGAAAAGTGAAAATGCCAGAAGCCAAGTGAAGAAAGTGTTTCTAGAACAAAAGGATTAATTCACTATATTACGGGTTGCTGAGAGATAGAGCAGTAAAAATGAAGACTGAGAATCACTGGATTTATTGTTACTGATCCTGAGAACAACTACTTGGATTGGCACAAAGGATAGGGTAGATCAAACAAAACATGTCCAGGGAGGGAAGCAAGGGAAGTGACAGTGAGTTTAGACATCTCTTTCAAACAGTTTTACTTTTAGAAGGACTTTAAAAACTGTAGAGCGATGAAGAGTTAAGGGAGGATTTTTATAAGATGGGAAATACCATGACATGTTTGCATGGGTGTTGGTAACCTAGCAGAGAAGGAAAAAGCAATGAGGCATTAGATGTAGGATAATTACAGGAACAAAATCCTTCAGCAGTCCCAAATAAATAAGATCCAATTCGTCCGGGGTGGGATTGACCTTAGATAGGAGCATGGACAGTTGAGAAAGAAGTCAAATTTATGAACATAGATGCAGATATATTTGGATAGTTTTCCTGGGAGAATCAGTGGATGTTTGGAATCATTCTTTATGAAGTAAGAGTCTATTAGCTTATTCATTAGCTAATAATGAAAAGCTCATCAGCTAATAATGGAAAACAGATAGAAGTTATTTGGAGGGTGAAATAGCTTTCCATGTGGACAGAAAAGTAAGTTAGAAAAATGTATAATAGGTTTAGCTAACATTAGAAACCCACTTGATATGATAAAGCTTAAGAATTCTAAAACTGATGTTCATAAATTTAAAGTGAGAATAGTCAGTGCCATTGTGCTGCTTGCCTTGATATGTTCTGCAGCTTGGAATGGTTAGCTTTAATCAGGGTTGCAGTTTTTCATAGGAATTTTGAAGAGGGAAAGAAGGTCTAGAAGTTGAAGGTATGACAAGAGAGCAATTATAATACTAAACAAAGAGGTATAAGCTAAATAAGAATTTGAGGTTATCATGGTGGAATGGAGGACAATGAAAAAGTTTACCACAAAGTTCCTTTGGACTTGTTGGAATATGGTACAAGTGAGTGCACTAAAATTTAAAAAAAGGGGGGGGTTGTGGTCAGAGAGAAGAGTGGTTGAACTTGAGATGAAGGGGTCCAGCTAGTAGAATCGCCATCCAAATGTACAGTTGACTTGGAATGGAGAAGAACATTAAGGAATATAAAAGCTCTGGTGATGAACAGATACCCAGATTGATACCGAAGTTGTAGTCATTGTGACAGAAGTAAGTAAAAGTGTAGGGAGTTAAGACAGGTTATTACAGTTAAAATATACAAGTAATGAGGACAAGTATAAAGAGATTTGACATGATGTACGTCATCCATTAAAGGAAGAGTTAATGGTAAAAACTTGAAAAGAATAAGATTTGAGCAATAGGAACCTAAAATATTTTCATCAAGTTATCAGCATCAAGGTGGCAACAAAAGCCAGCTACCACCTTTTGTTTTTGGTTATCCTTGATAAACATGAAAATACTAGGCAGAGCCTCCCCTTGGCCAGCTCAGGTCAGGAGTTGGTGCCTTAGATCAACCACAATGTGTAGCTTGATTGAGGCATCAGGAACAATGGGCATAGCAAGATCCTATTTCTGAAAAAATAAAAATAAGAAAACAACAATGTACTAGAACTTCTCCTTGGCCAGTGACATGGGTATCTGAAGCCAGAAGACGTCTAGGTATAAAGGTGGGCGGACACAGAGAACTGCTGTGGTAGGAGTATCACCCAGTCCGAGACTAACTAGAGATGGCAAAATGTCCCCATTGAAGCAAAAGAATTCTTACTAAGTGCTAGAAGAATGTTCAGCAGTTGGTGAGAGCTTTGAGACATTTAACTTCTGGAATAAAATTGGAAGACAAAACTTGATAGTAGTTTTGAACTTCAACTATGATCTTATTAAGGAATACTGGTATCATCGCTGATGGAATAATGGAAAGGTTTCTTTTTCATGTTGTTTCTGAGGCTATTTCATCTGTTTGCCTGCAGTGTTTACCTACAGAAGAAAATTTTGAAGACTGAGGCAAACAAAGAAAAACTACACTTTCAATTGAAAACAAACAAAAACACAGAAGTATTTCTTGAGGTCCAATTATATTCCTGATATTGAGTAGCAATGAAGTGGGAAGTTGGGTAGCCAACATCACTCTCCACAAGTAACCTTAACCTTCAAAGGAAGAAAACACCAAAGATGTCAAGTATTGTTGGTCATGGATCATATAGTACACTAAGGGTGTACACTTAGATGTGTATATGCACATGTGCACACATATATGCTTATTGCAAAAAGTGTAGATGTTTATGGAGTAAAAAGCAATAACTCATCATTCACCACCTATAACTCTGTAGCACCTGCTCCCCTCATCACTTCCTCCCTGCCAAATTCCTCATGAATATTACAATTTAAAGATTTCACCTATTGTTAAGTATCACTCTCCTCCTCTGAAGCTTTTTCTTTTCTTTCTTTTTCTTTTTTGGTCACTTCACGAAAAGGCCTATCCATCTTCACTCCAAGATTATAAAAAATATCCTCTAATGTATTATTTTTGCTAAACTTTCACTTTTGTTTTGTCATTGTTGTTACTGCTTTATTGTTTAGATACTTAGCGTGTTTTTATGTGTGCCATATTGTAAATTAAAGTTAAATCCACTTGAGATTTCTATTTTTAAAAACGCTCAATTGTCCTAACAAAATTTATTGAATCGTCCATCTTGTTATCATTAATTTAAAATATCATCTTCATGAGTTGGGTGGCTGTAATTATATCTAGCTAGCATCACATCCAGCCATCTCATTCTAACAATCATGTCCTCTTTGGAAGAAAACTATCAATCCTTTCTTCCACACATTGTTCATTGTGGTTGTCAGTAACATTATTTGATCCACTGTGGCAAGGGAAATTATCAAATCACCCAGGCTAAGTCAATCTGCTTGTGTCCATCTGAAATTGGACTACTAAGATATCATGATTAAAGATAGCTCAAGCTGAGTCTTTCATTGGCAGCACTTAAAGATACTCTGTAAGGGATTTTTTTAAATTGTTTTTGATTTTGTTTTTAAATGCTGAAAATTCCAGAATTTTCCTTATCCCTGCCTTTCTTGGGATTTATTTGTTTAAAACATCCTAACTACTGAGAAAACCTCAAATTGATCAGCATTCATCACTGTTGCTTAACACCAATGAAGACTAACTTATACTCTCATATGTTATTTCTTACCTACATGGCTCATATTTTATATTATCCAGTCTATTTCATTAACCGAATCATCTATTCCAAGACCGATTTTATAAAATTTGTAATATCATGATGTTAAAGTAGTGAGTTTTCAAACCTGAAAAGCAAATCGTCCCTTTCTTCTTTGTTTATTCTGCTCTAAAATTATCTTTGCTCTTTTCCTTAATCCACTAGATAAACCTAATGTTAAAGTTTGAAAAAATAATTAAAATGGGAATTGGATTAGTATTTCAAACATCTCAAATAATTTGTAAATTAATTTTGGAAGAACTGACATATTACAATTAAGTCCTATCATTTCTATAAATATGGATTATCTATCTTTTTCCTATGTTCTTTTCATGTTCTTTACTAAAGTTTGATTTTTTTCACGTTGAGTTTCGCACAACTTGGCCTATCTATGTTTTAAAAGTTGGAGAGAGGGCGGCTGAGTCTCTGGACACTCTTGGAATGAAGAGAAGTCAAGCAAATACACTTATGGCTTAGGCCTGAAAAGGGGACCTGAAGCTGAACAGAGACGCTCCTCGCCAGCGTTCAGTGTGTTGAGTAGTTTGTATTCTCTTCCCGTCACACACAAAATGAGTTATTAGGACCAAAAATGCAAACTGATTGATACATTTATTATTATATATTAAGTTCTGAAATCCATAATAAAAAATTTAGTCAAGACAGATTGTCCTGTAGTTTCTGAATATATTGCAATCCTGTTTCTATAATTTTGCTGATTTACAACTCAAAGTATGACTGAAGATGTTATCTTTGAGTAATGAAGTGTTATATGACTTGGGTGTTTTTAGAAATGGTTTTTCTCCCACCCAGTTAGATCATTTGGAGCATTCTAGCTAATGGTTGCCAAAATGGGGTCATGTGAAACCAGACGTATTAAACTTAGCGACAGAGGCCTCCATATATACTGATAGGTTTCCAAATGATGCTTCTTCTTCTGAAATTGCCTTTTATCTTGGTGCAAAACTCTTAAATTATATTGCTTTCAATATTAATTCCATTAGTTACCTTGTCTTCATTTTACAGAAAAATTTCCCTCCTCTCTTTTCTACACCCAATTCTAACATTTTACTTAATGTCCCAGGCTTCTGTCCCTCTCTAGAAACCACTGGCCTGACTAGCAGGTATTTAAGGACAGACATGGCATTCTTTGCCATTTCATGGCTCCACTACCTAACACAGTTCCTGACACTGGGAAGACACAAAGGAGTATTTGTTGAAGGAATACATGTATGCTTTAAAATATAGCCTTTAAATAAGTTATATTTCTTTTAGGTATTGACCAAATATTTCTTTTTTTTTTTTTTTTTTTGGCCAGTGCTGGGTTTGAACCTGCCACCTCTGGCATATGAGGCCCACACCCTACTCCTTTGAGCCACAGACGCTGTCTGACCAAACATTTCTTGATGATTTACCATATGTCAAACACTATTTTATGTGTTGTAAATAGAGAAGCAAACAGGCAGACAAAATCCTTCCCTCTAAGAAATCATATCCTAATAAGAGCAACCAACAAGTTCCTGAACAATTACACAAAGAAGATAATTTAATAAAGAGGAAATAGAGGAGAAATGAAGCCAAGTTCAAAGCCCCAGATAAAATGTAGAGGAAGGTAAAAGCATGGAAGTGAATCACAGGAGATTGAGAAAGGGCTGCTACTAAGGCAGGTGGCAATCTAGGGGAATGTGTTGGCATGAAAGGCTAGAGACAAGTGTTGGGAGTATCAACTCCACCACCTGCTATGGACAGATCACATAAGAAAAAGAGAAGAATGGGCATTGACTTTCATGAAATATAAGTCATTGGTGGCCATGATAAGGTCAGTGAACTGGTGAGAGAAAAACACCAGATTGGTGGAGAAAATGGAAGGCAATAGAAAAAAAAAAATAACAAATACAGACAAATGTTTGGGGAGTCCTGTTAATGAAGAGTTATATGAAACAATGAGCAATAAACAAAAGAGACTACAGGTTAACGGAGGGTTTGGGTTGACTTTCTTTTGAAGATGTACAATATAAAGGTTTGCCTGCATACCAGTTAGCATGAACCACTTCAGAGATAGAAATAGATGAAGCAGGAGAGAAAGTACCCCTCCAAGAATTCCTGCCTAAATTCTTTGGGAAGACAAGATAGAAAACAAGGTTTTTAAAAAGGGTGGGGACGTTTGTTTTAACAAGAGAATAGAGCATATGTTTATGGATGAAAATGAATCAATATCGGGAAGATAAGGTAGGTCTTGTCTGATTGCATTTATTTTCTTCTATGAAGCATACGATGAAGTCATTACTTGAGAATGAATCAGGAATGGGGAATTGGAGACACTGACAAAAAAAGGGGGAAGGATAAAATAGTCTCTTCAGATGGAAACATGAAATCAATGACAGGGAGTTAAGTGAAATAAGATATCTGGACAGTGTATTAATGTCTGAAGTGAAACTACTCAGTACAGATACTTGCATTTTCCCCTCAGTATTTAGTTTCTATGGTAAAGAATTGAGAACAGGGATAGTAAGAGTTAGCACACAGTGAAGCTTGGGTGTTTTTAAGTGTTAAAGAATCAAGGTTGTTTGCAATGAAATGTGATGTGCTGAATCATATAATCTAGACTGGGTAAAGAAGGGAGTGAGGACAAAAGGAGAATGAGGCAGAGTAAAAAAAAAAATAGTAGAGTCCATAGTTTGGAAATCAGGTAAGGTCCAAGACTTTCTGGAGGAAAAGGACTAAGGGAAGTGAGATGGAGAGAGCAACAGGGAAGGCCGAAGGATAAGAGGCTTGACCTGGAGACTCTGAGTTTGCTAAAATTATTGATGTTGTTAGGATAAAGGCAGGGCAACTTGAGTGGGTGGCTGAGATCATTGGAACTAAAAGGTCACTAATTAAAGAGACTAGAGAGATGGGTGGGTTAGAGAGTGAGCGTCCAAATCACTAATTATGGTAGTAATTGCAGTAATGCTGAGAGAATCAGTGAGCTAGATACTGATGAAAATATCAATGAATGAAGATGATACCAGAGGGCAAAGGGTGAGACACACTTCAAAGAATTTCTGAGAAAAGAAGAAAGAAGAAAATTTGAAAACAGCAATGTGGAGGTTGAAGGCCAACCATGGACATTCAGCCTTGAAGGATGTCAGATGTAAGGCAAAAATCAAACTCCATGTAAGAGACCAGTGGAGAAAACAGCACCTTCAGGGCACAAATGTGTTTTACTTATTGAAAATGGATAAAAGGAATGTTTGTAAGATAAACAGATGATGAAGATGTTTTGTTGATAATAGACTGTGACTTTCTGAGAGCCAAGCTGAAGAGTGCTAGGAAGGGGAAAAGGTTTCCAATTAACAGTTATCCAGAGAAGTAGGAGATAAGATATTTTACTTTCATTTTCCCTAGAAATAAATACAGGTATCTCTAAATTTGCACTAAATGAATTCATTGAAAGTAATACTTATCTATTTAAAATTACCATTTTATTATAAAATATTCAAGCTTATGATTAAAAAATTTAAATAGCATGGAAGGTTGTAAGTTGAAATGTAATGTTTTTTGCTCTCTTTCTAACAGCCCACCCTCAGATATATTCCCTTGATGTAACGATGGTTAACAATTTCTTATGTATCATTACAGAAATATTAGATTCAGAAGCACCAATACAAGAATACCACACACATTGTTCTATATGTTCTTATTAACATTTCTTTTATTTAATAAGATTCTGAATAACTTCCTCCAAACCTATGCACACACCCACACACCTCATTCTTACAAAGGCTGGATAGTTTTCTACTTTGAGATGAACCCTATTAAAAAGTCTACTTAATCTTGTCATACCAACCACATCCACCATTATTCCTGAAGATTTAGAAGCATCAGGGCTAATCCTGATTACAAGTGTCAATCAAGTATCTTAGGAAATACTAATAAAGAACTGACTCCCGGAGCAAGTAAATGAATGACCAGACAGGAAGTATTTCCTTGCAGCAAGCCTCTAACCCACGTCAGTGGTTTGCCAGGCTTCCCGGCCACTGTCACTTATTAAAAAAAAAGCAGAAGGCCAAAGCTTTGACCAGAGGCAGCAGTGCCGCCATCCTGAAGAAAGCACCTGCACCGATGTTAATGGAACAATTTTTTTTTTTACTGACTAAACTGGGAATGGGAATGATGAGTCATCTGGGAATGGTGATCCTTCACTGGTCTCCTAGGGAATGGTATGCTATTATCCACTAGGTAGTCATTGCACTGAAAAGGCAGTAACAAGGATAAAAACCTACATTCCATGTACATTCCACAAAGAAAGGTTCATCATTTGGCACATTCTAGAAATGGCATTTTTACAAACTAGTTTTTAATAGCAATACTCGTCAACTTATAGAAGAGAAGCATTCCTTGGGGGGTAAAATGATTTTAAAGTGAATCCTCTTTCCCCATTGAATTTATGACAAAATGGTAAATACATTGCCTCATAAAATTCCTACATTCACTAATTTTTGAATCAAAAACATGAACAACTAATTTGAGGGTAGTATGGATGGTTTTGCTAGGGCTCACAGCAGGCCAGCTATTTCTCTCAACTCTAGTGTCTCTCTCCTGTGACCCTTTGGGTTCTCCTGGCCTTTTTATCATGTCATAGGAATTCTTGAACTAGAAATCCTTAAACTCCATATTTAGTTTTTAGGGGTTGGCTTCTCTACTTCCAATAACAGAATGCTTTAGGACAGAAGACTTTTTTCTTTCCACATCAGAATATATTTCACCTTCCCAGCATTCAGTCTTTTTTTTTTTTTTTTAAGATATCATACTTCAAAATTTTCTCTGAACTCAACCCATATTCTCTGTCTATGAGTTTGGTAGGTCTTTTCTGCTATTCTCAGCATCAGAACAAGTGTTCCGCCCTGGCCAGTCAGTGTTCCCAGGCCCTCTAACTATATTGCCTGGGATGAGGGGAGTTACATGGATCTTAGAACCTGTGTGAAGTCTCCTGGGAGGAGACCTTTCTTTCATAAAGTAAGAGAGTCAAAAACCAGCAGCCAGGTTAAGGTGGCATCTCTGGAATCCCTGCCCTTTGTCCTTCTGAAGACTGCATGAATACTTTTCTGTTATGTCAGCCAATAATTTTCTTCTTATCACCATTATTGTTTTTATTATCTGTTTTAAGCCACTTTAAGTAGTGGTTTTTGTCATTCGTACTTGAAGTATTTCAGGACATGAAAAAATTTCATCTTCCTTAGCACACCCCGGCACATCCAGTGGTCAAGAAGAAACACGGACAGGCAGACTAAATACCGGCTTGTAAGATCTCACAGGCCACATGAAGTATCTGGGGTCCTGGCGTTGGTGCAGTAGGAATTTGCTGAAGTGTTGGGAATTGGGAAGTGATGTAATTGACAGATGTGGCTCTAGGGAGACCAGGTAGTAGACACTAAATAATCCACGTGACAGATGACAAAGGCTGGAAACAAGTGATGGCCGTGAAGATGAGAAGAAGTATACAGATTCGAAATAATTTGTAGAAAGATTTACAGACCATAAATTATAGGCTCCTCCAGCTGTAACATTGTACCAACTATTAACCAGGTAGTGCAATTGCTGGTATTCATTCAAAGTGCTGCCTTGATGTTCTGAGGTTTTTTCCCAGTTCAGTCTCTCTGGGGCCCTGAACACACTACTTGCTTACCATGGATCATTCTGTTTTTCCTTCCTTTGCGCCTCTCTCACACTTCCCTCCTTCAATGGAATGTGATAGAAAAAAATGATCAATGACATTTGTATTTATTCTGCTAATAATATCATTTCTTAATCGTGGCAGTGGGTCTTTTACTCAGCACTGAGTTTAGAGAGATGAGTTAATCCAGCTGCTTACAGGACATGAAGGGAACATGAAAGTTATTGCTTTAGGTGCTGCTTCGGGCAGCACTCTTTTATTTTTTCCTTGCTGTCTCTATATCTCTCTGAAAGGGGAAGAATATCCTTGCTGTTTGCTGCTCTCTTGCACTGTCACACACAACTAACCCAGAAATAATATTTTCCTCGGTAATGTACTTTCATGTTTGATTGGATAGAATTTCATGAAGTCTTGACATGGTTTTGAAGCTCTTTAAAGAGTTGGTGGCTTCTGCGTTGACTGAACTCTGCCTTACAAAAACACATTTTTTTTCAAACCCCTGAAAAAAATCTACAGTAGCATTTATCACTTTACTTCTCCTAAACCTAAAGAGAACAACAGAATAAATATGAGCAGTTTAGTAAATAGTAGAGTGAGAGAACCTACAGAAGATTTGCCTTATTTTACAGAAAGATGTGTTCCTGAAAAGTTAATCAGTTTTAAAATAAAACAAATCTTAGTTTTAAAACTCTGAGAAGTGGACTATTTAAAGGAACTCAGAAGCTAATCTTCTCTTATGTGAAGTTGTTTCCTTTTGTAATGCAAATATTCACCCCTAAATTTATCTGCTGTATTATCTAAGAGATTTGTATTTGATTTTCGTGAATGACATATTTGTATTCTTACTTTTTAATGACCAGTAATTATAATGATGAGGATCTCTTTCCCAGTCAGGCATGCAAACTCAGAAGCAAGATATAATATTTATATAAGATTTAATTCTTCAGAAAGAAATATTTCACACATATTTCCATCCTTCCTAAAAGAACACCTCTACATTAAATTATCCAAGGTGGCTAAAAAGTCAATGATATGAATATCTCTAAGACTAAAGAGGGAATTAGCATCTTATTTACATGACTATTATCAAGTATAATCACTTGTTTTTTATTCTTGCTGTTCTCTTCATTAAGCCATTACTCCTTCAAGGCAAATGAAATAATTGTTTAAATGTGAAGGGTTTTTTTTTCCTTTTTTCTTTTAATTGTACATGTCTTATATTTGAGAGTAGGAATTAAGACTCTCAACAACATATTCCCGTATACATAGTTATAATCAAAATAGCCTGTCACTATTTAGATAACACATGCCTAGAAGGGAAAGAAAACAGACATGTGGGGGGAAAGATCTTGTGCAATGACTTGTGATAGGAAATACATTTGTCATATCAGGAGTTGTGAAGATCTGATAATGAGCAGGTACCAAAAAAGGGCCGCCTGGGAGTCACAGGAGCCAGGAGTGAGCTTTCCTTTCATCATGCACAAGAAGCTCTTCTATAACACAGGGACATGATGTGAGCCCGTAAGTTTGGAGGGATTTAGATAAAGAAGAATGTGCTGGGTTCTATGAGGCCAGGAAAGGAAGTGAAGGGCTAGAGAAGAACCTACATGAGTGTTATCATATTCTAATCAGATCCCCTAGAAGAACCTACATGAGTATTATCATATTCTAATCAGATCCCCTAGAAGAACCTACATGAGTGTTATCATATTCTAATCAGATCCCCTAGAGAAGAACCTACATGAGTGTTATCATATTCTAAT
>NW_003852399.1:13442376-13467026 GCF_000181295.1 Otolemur garnettii
ACGCAGTGACATGGGGATGGGATGGGAACCTGAAGGGGGAAAACAAAACCAAAACTTCGGAATACTGAAGGGCTGATTATTTTAAGATCATTTTTTTTTTGAACAATGCTTTCCTTCAAGAGTGAAATTTCAGGGTTTTGGATTAGAATGGTTTAATAAAGAAAAATTAAGAGATAATAAAATAATTCCAGTTGTGCTTATCTAACGGGTTCACTAATGACAGATCCAGTGCTCAGCTCTCATAAAATCCTTATCTGTTCCTAGCACAGATAGTATGGATTTTCTTTCAACGTGAAGACACTGAGCAGATTTGGGTAATCTCATCCTGAATCTCTCCGATCTCCTGAGGCATGAGCATCTTCTGATGTGCCACAGTTGGCCCAGGAACGGTTTCCTTTGATTCCACTGAACCCTCCGGCTGTGCGCTGGCTTCACCTCCCTAAGTCTGTGCAGGGCTTCCAAAAATTTAACATTTCATAAAGGAGGATTTAAAGCAGGAATGTTTACCAGTTTAAAAATGTCATTTTGGACATATTTACAATGCCTGTCCCTGTTGATTTAATGGATGGACTACAATGATGCAAATACCTATCTATGAGTGCTTCTGTTAAATCCCGTGACCAAACCTTTATGCCACACCCACTGGTATATTCAAGGTTTTTATATTCTTTGGCATGTTCTTTAAGAGCATATTCTTTATGATCAATACTCATTAGAAACATGTTATTAAAAGGCACAGTTAATATACTCAGTAGCACTGAGGTGCAAAGATTAATAGAACTTGGATCTTGTTTCAAGAAGTCAAGGTCTGAAGAAAAAAATAAGAAAGCAAAATAAACAAACAGCAATGATATAAATAATACAGCGGTGTAAATGCCGTGCTGGCTGTAGGTGCAGGGCACCGATACTCCTCCAAGGGGGCTCTATCCAGCTTTTTAAAAACAGATACTGCTTTTAGAATAGAGAAAGTCACGATGTTTATCATTCCATGTTAAGTGACAATGATGTTCAACCATCAACTGGACTTTTCATTTTCTTTTGAGGCAAAAAGAGAAAAGCAAAATGAAAAGAGGATAAGTAAACGTAACTGTGGGATCTATTAGAACATTTTGCTTTTATCATTCTTATTTTCACCAGTTCTTTTAATACTCAAGTGGGAATATTTGCAGACGTTGTGGCAATTATGCCTTATAAAAGGTGGTAAGCAATATCTGGTATTGTTTCTAAGGGAATCTTATTCAGATAAGAAAACAATAATTAAATAATTGATGTGGGCAGGAATAGTTCTTATTTTCATGTTTAATGAAGGGGGAAATTTCATGTTTAATAATGTGGAATCAATGGATACTGGGTATTGTACTTAGTGTATTCATCATCTTATATGTATGTATACTATGCTTCCTTCTGCAAATGCTTCAAATGACTGGGGGAATTTCACAGGCAGAATGAGGAGTTTTGCCAATGTGATGAAATTGATGTGGTTTTGGTTTCCATGTGTTTAAATAGTCAATGCTTGATCATGACAGGAAAATTACTGATTACGAGAGAGTAGACACATAGCCAATCACCTTAATTACATAAATAGATTAATAAGAGACTATTGGATTAATCGTTTTGTATCCATACCACAAACAAAAGGAGATGATTTTCATATTACTGGTCTCAGTGAGCTAAAAATCCAGAAAATTAAGTTCAATTAAATATAGGATATGTATAACATATTCACCCTGGGAGAAAAATGTCTCTTAGTTGATCACTAATAATGTAAACCTTAGTGAAATTCAGAACTTTCAAATTGGGAAAATGCTAGTGACATGTTTTTAAAATCGTTCTAGGAAAATAAAATTCTCATAAACTAGATCATGCCTCTTCTTACTTCTTCCTTTGACTCCATCACGGGTACTGATGTGATATAACACGTTTTGTTAATTGATTATTTTCTTCTATCTTCATCTGTGTGACATTAATTATCTGGAATATTTAATGTTTTTTAACTACTGTAAACTGCTTTTTACAATAGCAAAATGAGCTGGTAATACCTTTGCTTATGGTTTAACTTGTTCCACAGTAATCCGCTTCACTTGGTTTGTTAAGGCTGTGATACTACCATTTTCACAGCCTCAGTTCTCCAGTTACTAGCCTTATGAACGTGGTTCTGTTCCTTCAGTGAGAGGTTACCCTAGAGGATGTCTGTAGCTTGGCACCCCTCCCCAAGGAATGCTGTAATGTTAACTCACGCTTCCCTCAGAGGGAAAGCAATTCAAAAGTAAACAATCAGCTACCTCTCCCAGACATCTGACACATTCTGTACAAAGTACCCTTAGTCCTGGAGGCTATTTTGTCAGCCTCAATCTTTAAAGTATATGGCATAAGGATATAAAAGAGACACCAGACAAGAGCATGGACATGCCTCAACCTTCACTTGGCTGCATTTCAAAGAAATTGTCCTGGCCATCTGAGCAGCTCTGCTTTGTATCCTAGAGAAAAGGCAAAACTTCGCACAAAAAAAAAAAAAAAATCTAATTACATTAGAAAACATTGTGGCCAGCATGGCTGTGGGATGCACGGCACACAGAGGGAGCAGTGAGCCTTGCTCCTACTTTTGTATGTGCATCCGTGTTGGTTGCTTGGTTGGTCAGAGGTTGGTTAAACCTGGTCTTAGTGTTCCATTTGCAGCAGGGTCTGGCTGTGGAGCGTCAATCTGAACACGTACGGCCTGTTGCCACATGCTTCCAAGAAGCTTATCTTTTGGGGCAATTAGATAAAGATCTGTTCTTAATAGGCTGACATATCATCTTATTTCCTTTCATTGCAAAGCACCCAGTTTTATATTTTAAAACCCTGATCTGTGGCAATTGCATTGTGCATGTTTCCATTTTTGCCAATTTGCACAACTCCCGGGAAACTGGTTAAAGGTCTGGAAGCTGGTTTCTACAGGACTTAAAAAAACACTTTTTTATGAGAGTATCAGTAGCATTTGCAGTTATCCCCATTACACAATTATGAACAAACACCATATGTCTTGAGCCTATCTTTCCACACTGTAGCTTTTATATCCATGGGCAATGGTGATTGCTTCTGTAGGATTTTACCTATGAAGAAACCTTTAAGCCTGTGCTGAAGAGGTACATGGAGCAACACGAGATATTGGTGTTAGTCTCTAGCCCTTCAACAAAGTAACCCTGACAACCTGCAACCAGTATGACCCGGCATGTTTTAGCCCCACCTAGGTCCTCTGCTCTGTTTCCCACGTAGTTCTTGTTTCATGCTGTTTGATCTGTGTTACAATGATTGCCTCTTGCTTCAAGGCCACATGTGTAAGTCTTGGTTTGAACATAAGCACTTGCTTTTAAAAAAAAATAGTCTTTGAATATGAAGTCTGCATTAATCAGTGTAAATGGAAAATTTAGCCATTGTCAGAAATTTGTACAGAATTTTGAAAGCAAGCCATCTGAAAATTCGTACTTCCGCTTCTCTCTGTGGGTTCAGAGACCCCCTCTTCCAGCAGCTGTGTAGTACTGTCTGCAGAGTAGGCAGTGCCTTTGACCTCCTTTGGCCCTAAGGATTATTTCTTATTAAAGTCTATGTTGAAGGGCCAGGGGTGGTGGCTCACATCTGTAATCCCAGCACTTGGGAGGCCAAGACAGGTGGATTGTCTGACCTCATAAGTTAGAGCCCAATCTAAGCAAGAGTGAGACCCTGTCTCTGAAAAAAAAAAAAAAAAAGAAAAATAGCAAAATAGCCAGGTGTTATGGCAGGCGCCCATACTCCCAGCTATCTGGGAGGCTGAGATGAGAGAATGGCTTGAGTCCAAGAGTTGGAGGTTGCTGTGAGTTAACATGCCTCAGCACTCTACTGAGGGCAACAAAATGAGACTCTGTCTCAAAAAAGAAATAAATAAAAGTCTATCTTGAAAACTACTTTCTCCCCCCCACAGGTCCAGTTCTCCAAAGTAGTCCTGAGCAATTAGTAGAAAAATAAAATAATAACACAATTTCTTCATGGGATGCAGAGAAGTGCATTAGAAAAAAATGTGGGGCTTTGGTTGCTTAAAGACTTGGGTCAAATTTCATTTCCTCCCTTGCTATCTGTGAGAGCTTAGACAAACGCATACTTCAGATATCTGAGATCCTGTTTAATAAGATCTGGGAGCATACCCATGCAGCTAGCACATGAAGCAATTTTTAAATATGTGGCACTTGTAGAAGAGAGGTAAGAACTAGAGAACCAGCAACAAGTGAAATAAAATCTAACTATACAAGAAAGAGAAAGAAGATAGACACTCTGCTTAGGTTTTCTGCACAGCTATGTTGCCTCACGTGAAAGCATGTGTCCTACACAAGTGCTGTCACTCGTGTGACGTGTTGGTCTTCAAATTCATAGGTTAGTCTGGACGTACCCAAAGTGCCCGGCGTGGATGCTTCCCATCAGCCGCCCAGGCAGCCACCCAGGTTCTGATGGCATTCCTCATCTGGTCTACTTCCATTTGTAGCTGGCTGGGGTCTGGGGTTCCATGTCTAGGGAACAACTGGAGAAATGTGTGTAGTTTATTTTTATGCACCTTTGCACAGCCACCCTCTCAGTAGAGATCATACATCGCCACTCTCTAATTTTCCCTCTTAGAAATTTCCCTGTTCATTTAGTGTCTTCATTTATGTACTTATTGTTTGTTCATACTTTAGTTATAAGTGAAGGAGTATCTGCTACCATTCCCTAGCTCCTCATCTGTTTCCTACGACCATCTTTCTTCATATTTTTTTCCTCCATTTTAATCCCATTCTTAGACTTTTGTTGAACAGGTTTATGCATCAGTTGCACACAGACCCAAATCAGACCAGTTTCCTACCCTCAAGGAGCTCACCTTGAAAATAATGCAAGTAATTAAAGTCTGTTTATTAAATTATATTTTATTTATTTTGCAATTTTTGGCTGGGGCCAGGTTTGAACCTGCCACCTCCGGTATATGGGGCTGGTGCCCTACTCCTTTGAGCCACACGTGCCACCCTATATTATATTAATTATTTCACAAACTGTGGTTTGAATGACTGATAAGTATCAGTAAGCAAAATGAAGTATACTATGTAGGGTATACTGAACATTTGTGTTTTTTTTTCTTTTTTGACAGAGTCTCACTTTGTTGTCCTCAGTAGATTGTTGTGGCATCTTAGCTCACAGCAACTTCAAACACTTAGGTTTAAATGATTCTCTTATTTCAGCCTCCCAAGTACCTGGGACTCCAGGTGCCTGGCACAATGCCTGGCTATTTTTTGAGACGAGGTCTCTCTCTTGCTCATGCTGGTCTCGAACCCTGAGCTCAGGCAATCTACCTACCTCGGTCTCCCAGCTGCTGGTATTATAAGCATGAGCCACCCTTAGTGGGGTTCTTAAATCACCCCTTCAGTCATTCTATGTAATTTTCATGAGGCAAGCTCTCTTCTTTGAAATTTAGAATTTTTCCTGAAGGTAGCATTGTTCCTAAGTGGGACTACAGGTAGAGAAAGCAGTAGTGCTGTCGACAAGCGCACATGCTCAACCCACTGCATCCTTGGGTTACCCAGAATGCCTCTGTGCATAACTTGGAAATTTGTCTTCAATGATTCATTCGTCAATCTCTTTAGAGCAGTGGTTCTCAACCTATAGGTCGTGGCCCCTTTGTAACAATGAAAATACATTCTGCATATCAGATATTTACATTATAATTCATAACAGTAGCAAAATTACAGTTATGAAGTAGCAACAAAAATAATTTTATGGTTGGGGGTCACCACAACATGAGAAACTGAATGAAAAGGTCGTGGCATTGGGAAGGTTCAGAGCCACTGCTTTGAGGCTTTGCCTTCTCTGTCATGGGCTCTTACCACTGAGAGCTTAGTTTACTAATATCAAAAATTCAAACAGTATCTTAGGCTAGAATTAAGTGAGAATGTCCTATAGCTGGACATATTTATATCAGTATTTTATCTATCTTGTTTCAACAAGCATGGGGTGTATCTCACTCAGTTTTGTGTCTTTAAGGCCTACGACAGCACTCAGTTTTCACAGCATACAATATCTGTAACTTCAATGATTTTGAATCATTTTTAAAGCTCAGAAAAGTGCTACATGAAAGTAAAAAGTGAAAGACTTTCACATATGGTAGGTATTATTTGATCTACTTTTCAAAAAAAGGGGGAATAATGGGATTATAGGGATACATCATTTCGTTTACTCTTCCTATTACGCTTTTAAGGGAATGTCATACATATCGCTCCTTTTGTTCTTCAGTGTGAACACGTAGAGACTTGTATATGGTGCAGAGCTAATAGATGAGAAAACTAAAATTTAATATAGGATTTAAGATTCCAAATTCAGTGAATTACAAGATACACATTTTGCTCTTCTTCCATTGAAATACAGAGCCTGTTTTCCCGTAGTTGAACTGGGCTGGTGATTCATTTTGGCCAACATAATTCAGTGGAAATGAAGATACATAATTTCCAAGGCAAGAACTAAAATCACTTTAAGTTTTCCGTTTGGGTTCCTTAGAATCATTGCCCTGGGGACTCTCCTCCTTGGAATCCACTAATGCTGCTGCAAGAAGCTCAAGATATTTTGACAGCCGCAACTGAACTATCATGGGTCTCAGCCATGTCAATGAACCACCATGGACATGCAGCCCAGTTCAACCTTCAGACAACTGACTCTCCAGCTAACATCTGCTGATAATAACACAAGAGGATCCACAGGAATCACCCCTCTTCTTGAAATTGATCCATAGAACTGTGGCAAATAATATTAAATTACTATCTCCTGGTATTAAGTTCTGAGTGATACATTATGCAAAATAGATAAACAGAATGACATTTGGCACCAGAAATAAGGAGCAATATGAGAATTGTATTGACAAAAGCAAAAATACAATGAAACATGTAAGACTGGCTTTGAGATGAGGCAACATGCGACACTGAGTGATACTGATACCCTTGATGCTCTGGATAGGCTTGGGGGTTCAGGTGGGAAGGGTACAAAAGAAACTACGACTAGACTTCATTACATCGTGGCAGAAGGTTTAGTGATTTAATAAACCATGGCCAGCAGAAGTGGGAAAAGTAACCTAATGAACTAAAAGATCCACTAAGAAGATTTTCAGGCAAAATATTGATTGTTCCAATTCATTTATTTTAGCTATCTATGATAAGTGACAGCAAGAGAAGTGATAAAAAAGAGCACCAGTTTTCAAGCAGAATGGAGAGGAAATACAAGGCTACAAAGCTTCCTGTGTTCAAAAATAAAACTATTCTTAATCGCCAGTCTGTCCACTTGGCCAGGGCTCTCAAAATAAATAATAAAGAGCCTCAGAGTAAAGATTATCTCAATGGTAAGGAGGTAAAACTCTGGGCTAAAACTTCAGAAAGATTTAAGGGTATGCTAATAAACTATCTCAAGTAAACAAAAGTCTTTGAAGAATTTCAAGCACATAATTATGATATGGCACCTTCACTCTTAAATCTTTAAAGGAAGCTCGTCTTGAAGAAATTTGTAGATATACTCATATTTCCTATCCGATGGCATGAACAACAATAAATCTCATAAGAAATCCATAAAATATAAGGAGAATTGTATTGGCAAAATCGACTTGGATTTTTTTTAAATGGAAAGAGACAGTTCAAGATGAAAAAAGACTTCAGGTGCTTCAGATTATATGGAAAGAGAGTAGACTGAAAGATAGTCAGCTGTTATTATAGTTTCTTTTCCTTTTTCTATCAAAAAAAGATGACTCAGAATATATAACCAAGTGTCCCAAGAGCAGCATATAAACCCCAGGGATGAAGCCAATTGCCACGGAAAACAGCTCCCAGGAAATAAACCTGAGCATTAGTCAAGGAAAGAGTGACTTGTGCAGAGTTGAATTTCAGAATTGTTTTAGATCAGTCACTACTACACGACTCCTGTTTCTTACCCCTGAAATTAAATGAAAGTATTATAATAACCATTAATGAATGTTCAGGGAGCAGATTACTTGTCTGTTTTGATCAAAGTACTCCGATCAAGAGCCACACTGAATACATATATGCTACATGCAAGAAGCCTTATGCACACTTGAATCTAATTTACAGGAACGAATCTTAGGCTTGGAGCCTGAAACCTGAGCTACAATGGATAAGAATTTTAGAGGTCTTCACAGGGGAAACGCTACATAATTTACAACCAGATTACAGCTGTAATAGCAAGTTCTTTGCTACTTTTCATAATGTGAAGTGAAATCGAATTTCTCTCCGCTTGAATATAAGCTGACCCTGTGAACTTATTTTGAGCTAGAGAAAGTCGTGGAAGTGATATGAGGCTCGCAATCCTAAATATTTTTCCGAGTGTTTCCTAGTTCCAGTTGATTTACCCAGAGAAAGTTTTGCTATAATCAAAAAATTTGGTGAATGCTACAAACTGCATGGCCATTTAGAAAACACACAATGTACAGCAACAGTCAGAAAAGACCTACACTGATAACGCTCTTTAGTTTTATGTAAAATATGACATTTTTAGCCCTAGGATACATTTTTGGTCCTGGTTACTGTATACTTTCCACATAACCTATTTTGATAAAAGTGATCTAGGGAAATTTTATGCTACTCTGCAGTAATAGTTCATTATTAATTCATTCATCATTTAAACAAAGGCTTATTGAGTTTAATTGGGTATAATGCTGAGCTTAAGGCTCCAAAGTCTAATAAAAATTATTTGACTTTAAGGATATCAATAATGAATAGACCAGGAAAGAATTAAACATATAATTTCAAAATTATTAGAAGTGTTATGATGGAGGATGTAAGAAGTCCATTAACGACAAGGAGGGGAAAGTACACACTGGCCTTGTTTGTAGAGTTCCTCAGGAAAGATATTTAAGCAGGGTTATAAATTGAACATGGATGA
Organism: Otolemur garnettii; assembly: GCF_000181295.1. Classification (NCBI taxonomy): domain Eukaryota; kingdom Metazoa; phylum Chordata; class Mammalia; order Primates; family Galagidae; genus Otolemur; species Otolemur garnettii. Next base: position 13,451,284 of record NW_003852399.1, read on the forward strand.
AGAAGATGAAAGTGAATATGGGAAAACATATTCTCTTTAAGTTAGAGACCGAAAAGTCACAGCATAAAAGAGAATGACATAATTAATTAGCACTTTAGATATTTTAGAAAGTAAAAGATTTAATACAAAACATTTTTTTTTTTTTTTTTTTTTGCTTATGGAAGTCTCAGTAGGAATGTAAACAAAACAAAACAAAACAAAACAGAGGTGCTACCAGTTTTCAGACACGCTACTATAGCAAACGGCTGATGATGACACTGCTATTTTGCTTGATTCATTATTGTAGAATATCACATCTACCAAAGTCAACACATGTGCCTCCATTGTAATTATAACAAACTTGCTGGAAACCAGAGATAAGGTAACCAAAGAAAGGGAGTTGATAAGTTAAGAATGATAGCATGCATATCATCAGAAACAATGAAAGACAGTATACAGTAGAACATCTGTAACAGACTGAAAGAAAAAAAAATGTGAACTGAGATGTCTGAACCCAGAAAAAAATATCTTCTGATAGGCAAAATTGGCCTGGTACAGTGACTTATGCTTGTAATTCCAGCACTTTGAGAGGCCAAAGCAAGAGTTTTTCTTGCTTTTCTTGCCAAAAGTTTAAGACCAGCCTGGGCAACATAGCAAGACCCTATTTCTAAAAAAAAAATTTCAAAAAGTTGCTGGTTGCGGTGGTGCATGCCTGTAGCTTCAGGTACTTGAGAGCCTGATGTGGGAAGATCTCTTGTGCCCAGGGGGTCGAGGTTTCAATGAGCTATGATAAGGCCACCTCATTCCAGGCTGGGTCACAGAGTGCAACCCTATCTTCTAAAAAAATAGATAAAGAAAATTTCAGTTAATCTGAAGATAACTCATTAGTGCACCAGCATACAAGAAAGGCAAAGGAAACTGCCAGAATAAAACTTACACACACACTCAAGCTTCCTCTGGAAAAGGCAAATCAATGAAAAAATAGGAAAATACACATATAAAAGATATCTTCTTATATTTCAAATTACCTTAAAAGACAATTTACTATTTAAATAAAAATTATAATAATGTATTATAGAGTTTGTAACAAATCTCTGATTAGAAAATATGAAAGCAATAGTGCAAAGGCCTGGGAGAAAAGCAATGAAAACATACTCTTGAATGTTTCTTATACTGAATGTGAAGCGCTGTATTAGGTGGAGATAGACTTTAAGAAAGTTTATGTAGCATAAAACTTAGAACAATCAGTGAAAGCGAAACATAATAAATATGCCAAAAAGGAGATAAAAGAAAATCATAGAGAGGAGTGTAGCAAAATAAGGAAAATTAAGAGTGTAGCAAAACAAGCACAGGAAGAAAAAGGAGACAATAATATAAGTAAGACAAAAATGCAACAAATAGAAAAATGTGGGATAGAAAATCAGACTTATGAATAATTATATTGATTGTAAAGGATCTTATAAGTCAACTCAATGACAAAGATGGTAAAATTAGATAGAAAAACAATTAACGAAATGATGCTTATAAAAATCCAACAAAACAGTGGCAAGGATGTATATAATCGAATATTAGTCAAAAATAGTTTGAGGCCAGGTGTAGTGGCTTATGCCGACAATCTTAGCATTCACTTTGGGAGTTCAAGGATAAAAAACCACTTAAGGATAGCAGGTTGAGACCACCCAGAGCTGAACATAGTGTGACCCTTTCTATACAAACTTATTTTTTTAATTAGACTGGCATGATGACATATGCCTGAGTCCCAGCTACTCAGGACGCTAAGAAAGGACGATCATCTGAGCCCAGGTGAGCTACAATCTTTTATGCTAGCCCTGGCAACAGAGTGAGATCCTGTCTCAAGGAAAAATATTTTGAGTGGCTATATTAATAACAGAGTAAATTTTTTAAAAATTAGAAGAATATTGCTGTGGAAATAGTAGATCATTTTAGAACGATGTTATTTATTCAAGAGGACAGAGAAGAACTCCAAACTCCAGAGTTTATACACTTACAAAAGAACTTTAAGTTGTATAAATCAATGTCTGGAAAAGTTAAAATATGAAATGAAAAAAAAAACTATTATAATTAGAGATGTTAACTCTTATGTCTCATTTATTGACTGAAAATATAGAGAACCTGATCTAATAGACAGTTAGAGAGCATTTCACCCAACTTCAAAGAGTAAATTATTTTGAAGATCACCAAAACATATATACACATGTACAGGCATGCACATACACACATACAAACACACATCTATATATTTATCAAGACAGACCATAGCCTGGCTTTCAAGATAATTTTCAATAAATTTAAAGTTGTTTTAATAATTAAAGTTATGTGCTAAGGCTAAATAAATATTAAATAAAATGAATGAAAAGGATAGCTATAGAATCTCCAAATATTTATAAACTAAACACAATGCTTATGAATAACCCACAGTTCAAAGGAAAAGTAGAAAGAGAAATTAAAAAATATCTCAGCTGAGAGTTGAAAATACAGCATATCAAATTTAGAAGAATGCAATTAAAACAATGCTTAAATAAAAATATTGAATATGTATGTTTGAAAATAGTGAAAGTTTAAAACAGCCTAAGCTTCTCCTGAGAAAGTGAAATCAAGGAGCAATTTTTTCAAAAAGGAAACAAATAACAAATATTGAATTGAATATATGAAGTAGGGCACAGAGACATAATATTTCTAAAGTTATGAAATCTAAAATAGGATCTTTAAAATCATCGATAAAAATGAGTCTCTGCCAGACAATATTAAAAGACAGATTTTATAGATTGCTAGTTTCTGGTGTGAGAGATATACAAGCAGTAGAGATTGCATTGTTATTAAAATTACATAAAGACATTAATAACTTTATGGCAATAAATTTAACAACTTAGATAAAAGACACAAACTCCCCTGTGACATTTCCTAAAAACTTTTAAAGATACAGTATTGGCTATAGCAGATTGGAGGGAGGGACAAGAATCGCGACAGGCAATAAACATATTGAAAAGTCTTAAAGTTTTATCCTAGGAAAGGAGTTACATGGGGCAGAAGAGATTTTAATCTCTTGCAAATATTGAGAAATCGAGGTCGCTCATGTACCCATGGCTGGATGCCTGTTCAAAAAAGGCCTGAGACAGCCCTCCACAGCTAACTCTGGCTGACTTCCCAAGCTCTGTACAAATAGAAGGTGAGTACTGAGGCAGGGTTTCACATGATGTGGTCAAGAGTTGAAGGAATGACCTAACACAAAGCCAATCTGCAAAAATCAGAATGTTCCCAACTTTTACTTTTCTTTCCTACTTTTTTTTTCTTTTTGTTTTTTATTACAGGCATTTAAGAAAACTACCAAAACATTAGATGACTACTAACCTAATGGAACACAGACTTCAGTAGTGATACACAATAAGGAATGCAGGATTTGCAAAATTGGTTCAGATAGCTCAACAACAAACCACAACAGGCAGCAACAATAAAACACAGAGAGGAAAGGAATCTGATTTCATGACTTGGCACATAAAAATATTCAAAATGTTTCCTTTTCAACAGAAAATTATAAATGTCTTATCACATTAGGAAGCATGGAAAGAAATTAAAGCACATTCATAGGAAAAAATGAAATTGATAGACACTGTGAACAATCGCAGGCATTAAACAAAAATATAAAGACTTTTAATTAACTATCCTAGATACATTCAAAGAGCTAACTAAAACAATGGACAAAAAAACTGTAGGAAACTAAGAGAATGATGTCTCAACAAGTACAGCATATCAATAAAAAGGTAGAAATTATAAAAAAGAACGAACAGGCATCTGTGGAGAGAAATGAAGAAAAATAAACAGATTTTAAAGGACCCATGGATGCTACCAAGCACACCTACATATACAAAATAGGAATCCCAGAGGGAGAAAGAGAGATAAAGGTGCAGAGAAATATTTAGTGAGATAATGGCCAAAAACGTACTAATTTTATTTAAGATATGAATCTATGCATTCTGAACACAAGATAAACTAGAAGGGCATCATGTTGAGAAATAATAAAGTCAAACTATTGAAAGACAAAGACAAAGAGATTCTTGAAAGCAGCCAGAGAGAAGTAATCTGTCACATATGGGATTGTCAATAAGAAAAGCAACTCATCATACTTGGCGTTATCTAAAATAATAATAGCTAATTTGTCTTTAGAGACTATGGAAGCCAGAATGCAGTGGGAGGATAAATTTACAATGTCAACAGAAAAAAACCCCAAACCAAAAAAAACCTGTCAAACAATTCTGTATCTGGGCCCAGTGGGGAGACTTATACCTATAATCCTAGCATTCTAAGAGGCCAAGCCAGGTGGATCATCTGAGCTCAGGAGTTTGAGACCAGCCTGAACAAGAGTGAGACCTTGTATCTACTAAAATAGAAAAATGACCTTGGTGTTGTGTCCAGCACCTGTAGTCCCAGCTACTTAGGAGGCTCAGGCAAGGGGATTGGTGACAGAGTGAATTCTGTCTTAAACAAACAAACTAAAAAATTAATAAAAGATTAAAAAAAAAGAGTTCTGTATCTGAATAAACTATCCTTTTAAAATAAAAGATAAATTAAAACATTACCAATGAGCAATAACTGTGAGAGTTCATTACTTGTAGCTATACCCTGTAAGAAATGCAAAGAATAAGCCAATGTGTAATGAAAGGACACTAGAGACTAACTCAACATCACACAGATAAGGGATAATGGTAAGGTTGCTATATGGATAAATTTAAAACCAGTATTATAGCATTCTTATGTTTGTAACTCCTCTTGTTTCTGTATGATTTAAAATAATGAAAATGACAATTATAAATTTATACTAATGAGCATTCAAATCATAAAGAGGTAACTATGACAGTAATACTATAAAGGGAGGGGTAGAAGTTTTATAGGGGCAGAGTTTTTTATACTATTCAGATTAAATTTGTATTGACTCAAACAATTATGTTAAAATTAAGATAGCAGTAACTAAGGGAAAAAAACTGTAAAATATGTAGAAGAAGAAGAAGAAAATCAAATAGCATACTGGAAAAAACTAATCAAAAAAGAAGTCAGAAATGTAGGAATTGAAAAACAAAAATGGTATAAGACTTAAAAAAAAAAAAAGCAAAGCAACATGGCACAATATGATCCCTCATCATTAATTACTTTGACTGTAAATAGGTTAAATCACCCAATTAAAGAACAGAGAGAGGCACAATACATTAAGAAAACATTTCCCAAGTATATGCTCTTTGCACTATAGCTCTAAGGACACAAATAGGTATAAGTAGAAGAATGGGATAAGATTTTTCATGCAAATAGTAGCCAAGAGAGATAAGTAAGTATAATAGTATCAAACAAAAACAGAATTTAACAAAGTTGATACGAAAGACAAAGGAGGACATTATATATTGAATTTTAATAAGCATATTCCATTGAAAGACTAATAATTATTAACATTCACAATTATAATACCCACATTAACAATATAGGCCCCAAATGCATAAACCAAAAGATGATAGAAATGAAGAGAAAATAGTTCTATAAATAGTCAAAGATGTTAACATACCCACTTTCAGTGATGAATACAAAAATAAGACATTATCAAAAAGTTTGAGCAACACTGTAAACCAACTAGATCTAACAAACATACATAGAACATTTCACTCAATAACAAAACAATATATATATGTGTACATATTTTTAATGCACATAGAATATTCTCAAAGTTAAACTATATATTAGGCCACAAAACAAGTCTTAATAAATTTTGAAAAATTAAAATCATACAAATCCTCTTTTGGAAATAGAAAGAAAATTGAAGAATTCACAAATAGATAACAGATTAGCAATACATTAAAATAAAGACCAATCTGTCAAAGAAGAAGTACAAGCACAATTATAAACTTATTTTAATTGAATGAAAATGGAAAAAAAAAAATACAGATACAGTGAAAACAGTGTCCACTGAGAAATCTGTAGCTCCATATATTTACATTAAAAGGTGAAAGATCTCAAATCAATAACCTAACTTTACACCTTAAAGAACTAGAAGAAAAAGAGTAAAGTAACTCCAAAGCCAGCAGAAGAAAGGATATAATAAAGATTATATGTCATATAAATGAAATAGACAATGGAGAAAGAATAAAATCAATTAAATTAAAAGTTAGTTCTTCGAAAAAATCAATAAAGTTAACAACCTTCAGCTATATTTGTCAGGAAAAAGAAAAAGGTTCAATTAGAAAAGATCTAAATGAAATTAGGAATATTGCTATTGATCTTATAGAAAAGAAAAAAAAACGCAACACTATGAACAATAACATCTCAAAAAATCAGATAATTTAGATTAAATAAATTCTTAGAAACACACATTAACAAAATTGATACAAGAAAAAAATGGAAAATTTTATGAATAAGCAAACAAACAAAACAATAATACTTAAGAACCTACTAAAATTAAAAACCACCTAATAAAGAAAATTCCAGGACCAGAACTGGTGAATTGTACCAAATATTTTAAGAAAAATTAACAATCCTTCTTACACTGTTCCAAAAATAGAAAAGGATAAATTTTAATCCAGTAGTATTGCATTCTTACTCATTCTATAAAGCCAGCAACATCCAGATACCAAAGAAAAATAACATCATAAGAAAATAAAACTATAGATTAGATTCATGAATATAGACACAAAATTTCTAAATGAAACACTAGAAAATGAATTTTTTTTTTTAGTACCATACTCCTTTCCTCCCTGCATCCAACCCAGAGTTACAAAGACTCCACTCTAAGAAGGTGCAAAGGTAACAGTGCTGTCAACTCCCAATTGAAGGCTTTAAGATCTCTTCTCAGCAGCAGGCCACCAGCATTACTAAAGTTCTACATAGCTGTTTGACAAAGAAGTTCACAAACTGATCCTAAAAAAGTGCTATATATCTCATTGCCAAATATAACTATGGTTACCTTCAAAGTATTCTCCTTGAGAAGCTATGCGCCAATCCCAGAGCCTAGTCAACCCTGCAAAACAATTTTTGGAACTCTTTTTCTGAAATCACCATCAAAGCTGTTGTATGAGGTCTGACAATAAGTTTGTGAACTTGCGACCCATATGCTTATGTTGGCAGCACTGTACAAACAACTCATAACCTTTGTATATCAGCATCTTACAGTTATGTTTTTCTTGATGTGTGGTAATGTCTTGCTGAGCAGCGTTCATTATTTTTGTTGTGTGTTTTGTGTGTCATTTGATGACAGCTCTGATGGTTATTCCAGAAAAAGAATTCCAAAATTGCTTTGTAGGGTAAACTAGAGGTTGGTATTGGTGTGTAGCTTCCCAAGGGGAGTATTTTGAAGATAACCATAGTAATACTCAACAATGAGGTAGGTATGTAGCACTTTTACTAGGATCAATTCATGACTTTAACTGTCAGACCTTCATACATGTGTTGCAGAGGCTAAGATACAAGCAGGTTTGGTAAGAATTCAGTGGTTTTCTTCCTTCTAACCAGTACAGATTTGAAGAATGGAGGTTTTACATTAAATGCAACAAGCTGAGGTTACTGGAATACAGATTTTCCTCACCTCAGCTTGATAATAAGCCAGAGGTTCCCTTTCAGAGGAGGCAGGCTGAGAATACAAGAGGACACATCCCTGCAATGTTCCCTGCTCATAAATCGGGGCTGTCAATCCAAGATAAGTAGGAGATTTTCCCCGTCACAGGTCTGCAGCTGTGTCTCAGATATTTTGTCCAGAGGGAGAAGAAAACCATAAGAATAGAGAGCTATGGCTCGGCGCCTGTGGCTCAAGTGGCTAAGGTGCCAGCCACATACACCTAAGGTGGCGGGTTCGAATCCCCAGCCCGGCCGGCCAAACAACAATGATGGCTGCAACCAAAAAATGGCCAGGCGTTGTGGCGGGCGCCTGTAGTCCCAGCTACTTGGGAGGCTGAGGCAGGAGACTCGCTTGAGGCCAGGAGTTGGAGGTTGCTGTGAGCGTGATGCCATAGCACTCTACCCAGGGGGATAGCTTGAGGCTCTGACTCAAAAAAAAAAAAAAGAATAGAGAGCTATGAAGCTCTTTTCAAATAAGATTACTTTGTTTGTAATGGAGCAAGGAGATATTCAATAATAAGGACACTCTTGAATACAATTGAAATTTTGGTTTTAAACAAATAAAGGAGGCTGGAAGCTTTATGAGAGTGACAAGCTAAAATACTTTAGCTATTTTGTCAGAGAGAGACAGAGAAATAATAGCTAGTGAGAGCTCCTTTCATATAAGAGCAACCTTTTAGGGATGATCTCAAAACTACCCTGCAAGAAAACATAAATTTGATAGGATCAGACCATGGGAAAATCTATGTCTTAAGGTATGGTTAAGTACAATATAGCAATTATCCAGCTATCAGTGGAGGCAAACCACTGGTTTTGATCCTAAGAAAGTAATACAACCAAATAGAAATCTGGCAGATCAGGCAATCAAAACAGCCCTGTTAAAATGCTATAAACCCACACGACTATCCTCATGACATAGGCTATGTTCTCTGGGAAGAGATATTAGAGGCTTAAAATCTGAGGAAATAGACTTTACTGAGATTTTCTGGCCATTCACTTGACAAATAAACATATAAACAAACACAAGGCCCAGAGAGGGGAGATTGGTATCTAGATTTCCTCCAATATATTATTTTTAAAGTCCAGTTTTCAACAAAAACTTATGAGACTTGTGAAGAAATAGGAAAGTGTGGATCATGTTCAGCAAAATATGGCAGACAACAAAAAGTGCCAGTGAGAGAGTCTGATTGTTGGAGTTAGCAAACCCTTCTAAATGGGCTTTCTAAATACATTCAAATAATTTAGAGACCAGAGAAAGGAAGATTGGACAACAAGGCCTCATCAAAGTGAGAATATCAATAAAGAGAGAGTGCATAAAATAAAACCAATGAAAACACTTCAGTTGGGAAATTATAATAACTACAATAAGAATTCACTGGAGTAGATTTAAATAGTAGTTTTGAACTGGCAGGGGAAAAAAATGGTCTTGAAAGTAGAAGAGAAAAAATTATGCCAAAGAACAGTGAGAAACTCAAATGAAGGAAAAAGAATAAGGTTTAGGGGGATGAGATACTATTAAAACAGTAATGTATGTGTAATGAGAGTACATGGAAAGAGGAGAGAAAAAATATTCTAAGAAATAATGGCTAAAAACTTCCCAAGTTTTCTGAAAAGTGTTAATCTATGCATCTATGTAGTTCAACAAACTCAGAGTTGCCTAAACTTAAAAGGAATCCACACACAGGCACATCATAGCAAAGATGTTAAAAGAAAAAGGGAAAAAAAATCTTAAAGTAATCAGAGAAAAATGTCTACTCACTGTACAAGCAACCACAATAATACTAACTGCTGACTTTTCATCAGAAACAATGAAGGCCAAAGAGCAGTGGGATGCCATATTCAAAGTGTTGAAATAAAAACTATCAGCCAAGGGCGAGGCCTGTAGCTCAGTGGGTAGGAAGCCAGCCCCATGTACCAAGGGTGGTGGGTTCGAACCTGGCCCTAGCCAAACTGCAACAAATAAATAGCTGGATATTGTGATGGGTGCCTGTAGTCTCAGCTACTCGAAAGGCTGAGGTAAGAGAATCACCTAACCAGGCATCCTCAAACTACGGCCTGCATGGTGTATTTTGCTGCCTGCCTGTCCTGCTTAGCAGCAGACTCATCCCAGGGCCTGCAGTCTGGCCCTCCAATGGTCTGAGAAACAGTGAACTGGTCCCCTGTTTAAAAAGTTTGAGGACCCTTGAGCCCAACAGCTCGAAGTTGCTGTGAGCTGTGACGCCATGACACCCTACCCAGGGTGACAAATTGAGACTCTGTCTCTGAAAAAAATAAAGCTATTAGCCAAGAAAGTTACATCCAGAAACACTGTCTTTCAACAAACAAAAGTGAAAATTACACATCTTCTGATAAATACACACTGAGAGAGTTTGTTCCTTAGACAATTATCCTTATAAGAAATACTTAAGGAACTTCTTTAGGTAAAACAAAGTCACCAAAAACAGTAATTTGAATGCATACACACACATAGCACACATATGAGTATCCACGTGAGGAGAATGGTCACGGTAAAGTTAATTATGTCATCATAAAAGACAGAATGAATACTTATTTTTTCTCTTTTATTAACTGATTTAAAAGAAAATATTATAAAATATTTTTATAATTGAACTGTGGTTCTATGGCAAATAGAAATGTAATATATTTGACAATAATAACACAAAGGTGGTGGGCAGAACTGTACTGGAAAAAATCATTAATATTAAATGGTAAACTAAATCTAGAGGAACAAGGAAGGGGATCAGATTTTGAGTAAAATCTTTTATAATAAACTCTGTAAATGTATACTTTCCTCTTTTGATAAGACATAAAATTATATGAAGAAAGGGCATAAAATTATATGAAGTGACAAAAATGACAATAAATTATCCTTGTATTTTTAATATGCATAAGAGTAATAGAACAAAAAGCAGAAGAGAAAATTGGAATAATATTTCCATTATTCCAGTATAGTATAAGTTAGTATTTAAATGCTCATACTCAAATAATCATTTGTTATTATTTTCCTCTTTGTACAATTTCCTTTAACACTTCTTGTAGTTTAGATCTGCCTCTATCAGTTTTCAAATATCTTTCATTTTAATATATTGTACTCTTATTGTTATCAATCTGAAGAATTTTGTAAACTAATGTCTTCTTTGACTCATGTGTCTTTTAGGAGTATGTTATTTAATTTAGAAATTGCAAAATATTTTTTGGCATTTCCTAGATATTTTTTCTAATTTAATTCTCTTGTGATTAGAGAACATCCTTTGTATAATATCATTCCCCTTAAATGTACGAAAAATTGTTTATTGCCCTTCATATGATTTACTTGGTGGCTATACCCTTGATATGACTTGGATTCTGTGGTTGTATAGTGGTATCAACATCAATCAGATCGAGAGAACTTATGATGTTCTTTATATAATCTGTGTTTTAAGGGGGAAGGAAAAAAATCTCTTATAATAATTATAAAACTATTTATTCTTCCAATTCTGTCCATTTTTGCTTCTTATATTTAGACTTTGCATTTGAACACATTCATACTTATAATGGTAATGCCACTCTGATGAATTAATACTTTTCTCTATGAAATGTTATTGTTTATTTCTGGAAAAACTATTCTCCTAAAAATTCATCTTTCTTGATATACAATAACCATACTCTCCTCCTAAGACTGATTACATTGTACATCTTTTCAACCCACATACCAGCCTAGTTATATCTGTCTATTTAATTACATTTCTAGTGAAAGGCATACAGCTGACTCTGCTTTTGATATACTCTTATATATTATTAAATATATATAAATTTATATATACTATAGAAATTATAAATTAATTAATTAAATTATATTATAAATTTATATATACTATATAAATATACTCTTATATATTATTAAATATAAATTTATATATACTATAGAAATTATAAATTAATTATAATATTAAATTATATTATACTATATAAATTTTATATACTCTTAAAATTATTAACATTGAATATAATTACTGAATCACTAGATTTGCTTAACTGCTTCCTTAATATTTTTCCATTTGTTTTTCTGTATTTTGTTATCTTATTTTTCCTTTATACTTATTTGAGATTATTTAAATATTTCTTAAAGTTTCATTATAATTTATCAATTAGCTTTTTAGCTATATCTGTTTGATGTTGTTCTACTGACACTTGAAAATCTGTTTAGATTTTTCAATATTTTTCTTCCCTTCACTTAAAATCACATATGTTCTAGTGATTTCTTACCAAGTTCACTGTCTCTTTCTATTGATTTCTTACCAAGTTCATTGTCTCTTTCCTTCTGTCATTTTCATTCTGTAGTCATGTTTCCTCTACCAATTGAAATTTTATATAGAATAGACTTTATTTCTAAAATTTCCATTTGGCTCTTTATCTTATTTTCTATTTTTTGGTAGAGAATTCCTAATTTTTCCTTCATTACCATGATATGTTCCTCATCTAATTAATCATGCGTTAAAGTCCTCATCTGAGGCTCGGCACCTGTGGCTCAAGCAGCTAAGGCGCCAGCCACATACACCTAAGGTGGTGGGTTCGAATCCTCAGCCCGGGCCCACCAAACAACAATGATGGCTGCAACCAAAAAATGGCCAGGCGTTGTGGCGGGCGCCTATAGTCTCAGCTACTTGGGAGGCTGAGGCAGGAGACTCACTTAAGCCCAGGAGTTGGAGGTTGCTGTGAGCGTAATGCCATGGCACTCTACCCAGGGGGATAGCTTGAGGCTCCGTCTCAAAAAAAAAAAAAAAAAAAAAAGTCCTCATCTGATAGATCTGATGCTCAATTCTTGTGGCTTTTGGCCTCGGTTGATTGCCTTTTCCTTTCACTATATTTCACATTTTCTTGGTTCTTTGTATGAGAATAATTTTAGATTGTTTGTCAAACATTATGGACGCTGTGGAGACTCAGAATTTGTCACTTTTTGGTAATTCTCTGAAGAGGGTTGAGATTTTTGTTTTAGCAGTTCACTTACATGTTTTCACTTAAACTGCAAACCCTCATTCTCACCCCCCATACGATAATTCATATTTCAGCTATTTTTGTTGTTGTTGCTTTAACTTGAAATCTGTCTTATATAATACATGTGTGATTCAGGGTAAGGGGCAGGGACTTGACCACAGTTGATACATACTGTCTGGGCTACCCTTCTAGGAATTTCACCTTTCCTAAATCTCACATTTCTGATACTGGAATCAGATTTTTTTTTTTCTTCTGGTTTCTCAAACTAGTAGTATGAACAATTTTCTATTATATCTTCAGGGAAAATTAACCCATTCAGCACAGCCTCAGACTAAACAAGTAACATGTTAAACTCTCCCTGGGCCAGTCCCTTTTCCCAAGATTTTGTATTGCTCTCTAAAATCACATCCTTTTTTCCTCTGACTTCTTTGATAATTTTCTCTTTATCATTGGTGTGCACATATTTGATTATTGAGTGGTTTTTCTTTGTACTTATTGTGGTTGAGATCACTAAGTTCCTTGAAATTGCAGGCTTACATTTTAATCAAATATTGAAAATATTCAGCTATGTACTTTTCAAAAAATGTTATGCTCTTTTTATACAACTCTAATTGTACATGTGTTAGCCCATTACATGTCATTGCGCAGCTGACACCTAGTTCTCTTTTTTGATTTTTTTTCTCTCTGCAGTTCATTTTGAGTAGTTCCCATTCTTGAGTCTTTAAGTTCATAAATTATTTTTTCTGCCTTGTCTGATCATCTATTAAACATATCTAATTTTGAGTGACTATAATTTTCATCCGTTGGTAATTTGTTTCCTTTTTAACATCTCACTATTCACTGTTTGTTTTCTTTTAAATACTGTAATATGATTACAATAGCTTATTATAAGCTCCTATCCAATTTTTTCTCTTCTATTATTCTGTATCTGTTTCTAATGACTTATTTTCTTCACCTCATTGTGTCACCTTCTTTGAAAGGCCAGTACTTTTTCATAGGATGCTAGTCATTGTTAATTTTTTAGGTTATTTTTCTGGATTTTGTTTTTTTTCCTTTAATGGTTCTGGGGTTTGTTCTAGTTAACAGTTAAGTTCTCACAAATTCATATCATCTTTTGAGGCTTATTTTTAAGCCTTGTTTGTGTGGGTCTCAAGTATTCTTTACTTTTGGGATATTTTAGTCCCTGGATGAGACAAAGCCCTTACACAATTTTTACTAAATTATCTAATGATCATCAAGAAGTCTCCATCTCCATTCTGACTAGTTGAAACTGGAATAAATCTCTGAATACTTCTGTTGATTTCTGAAAACAAACTCAACCCAAAGAAAACCAGTCATTATGTTGCATAGTCTTATGGATTTCAGCCCTAAATATGGGCTTATGGGATTTCAGCCCATTCTTGCAACTGGGACCTTTATGGATATTTATTTTATCATTCCTTCCTACCAAGAACTTTGCTGCTCAACTTTCCACTAGCTCAGACTTGCTGACTTCTTCACTTCTAGACTTCTCGACTCAGGACATTCTGTACCTTTCCCTTGAGATTCCTTGTTGTTGCTTCACAGCCTAGAACATGCCTCCAGGCAGAAGTCCAGGGTGATTATAGGTTTTGCTTCATTTGTTACCTTGCTATCAGGGATCTAAGTCCTGCACTGTGTTTCCAAGACTGGAAATTGTTTTATATATTAATATTTTGCCCAGATTTTTAGTTTGTCAAGATGAGAAATTAAATGTGGTCCCTGTGACTCCACTGTCACTCTAGGGCTTTTACTGTTATTTAATACAAATGACAATACCAGGCACTGTGGCTCACACCTGTAATCCTAGCACTCTGGGAGGCCAAGATGGGTGGATTGTCTGAGCTCACAGGTTTGAGACCAGCCTGACCAAGAGCAAGAACCCACCTCTGAAAATAGCTGGACATTGTGGTGGGTGCCTGTAGTCTCAGCTACTTGTGAGGCTGAAGGAAGAGAATCGCTTGAGCCCAAGAGTTTGAGGTTTCTGTGAGCTATGACACCATAGCACTCTACCGAGGGCAACAAAGTGAGACAGACTCAAATAATAATAATAATAATAACAATAATAGTATAGATGACAAAAGGGATAGCAAATCTGATGATATAAAGAGAATTTATGATATTATTGAGACTCTATGTGCCAGATCCCATATTTGGCCCTTAATATCTCATCTCATTCACATTGCAAAGCAGAAAAATAATTGTTCAAATACATTTTTGGTTTATTTGCTGGAATTTTGTACTTGGAAAACTATTAACAAACAGAGTCAATTCTAAGGATCTTCATGTTTGAAAACAATGTCAGTTTTATATTCATGTAATGCTGGAAGAGGAAGTAAAGATACAGATCATCATACCTATTAAGCAAGATGGATGATGTTTAACAAATATCTTTGATGCCTGACAATGACCAAGCTACATAATTAATTAATTTTACTTTCTCCCTTAGTAGTTTACTGTAGCTATAGACAGCAGAATTAAGTTAATCAAGAATGAAGGAGGAAATTTATTTTCGATATCCAGATAGATGACCCCAGGCTCCATCTTGCCCACACACAAAAGTTTCCTTTAGGGCTTTTATCAAGAGCCTTGGCAAGTTCTATAAGGTAAATATGAAGAAAATTGAACAGCTTCAATCACATATACAAAGGTAACATTAGCTAACTTATTATGGTGCTTTTATTTGTTGTAAGGAAACATGTAATAAATTTATTGGATAGCTATGTACACACATAGAATTTAAATGCATGACTTTGAAAGAAAAGACCTCAAATAGCTAAGACATTACTCAGGAATAAAAACAAAGCAGGAGGAATCACCCTACCAGACCTCAGACTATACTATAAAGCCATAGTACTTAAAACAGCATGGTATTGGCACAAAAACAAAGAGGCAGATATATGGAACAGAATAGAAAGCCCACAGATGAATCCAGCTACCTACCGTTACCTCATCTTTGATAAACCAATAAAAAACTTTGAATGGGGAAAAGATTCCCTATTTAACAAATGGTGCTGGATGAACTCGCTGGGGACCTGTAGACTGAAACTAGATCCACACCTTTCACCATTAACTAAGATAGATTCTCACTGGATTAAGGACTTAAACTTAAGACATGAAACCATAAAAATACTTGAAGAAAGTGCAGGGAAAACACTTGAAGAAAT